>NC_134583.1:68916830-69247663 GCF_037038515.1 Microtus pennsylvanicus | reverse complement strand
CCCGTTCCAGGGGATCCAACACCCTCACACAGACACATATGAAGGCAAAAACACTAATGCATATAAAATAAAAAAAATAAATAATTTAAAAAAAAAGAAGCTCCCCACTCTGCCTTGTATTCATGAACTCTCCTCAGAGTCCCCACCACGCCCATACCTGTCCATGCTGTCAATAGCTCCTGCTAATAAATATCTTACCCAAAATGGCAGCCTGCCTTGGTGTCCCCCTTGAGCCCCAACACCATAAAAAGCTGACTCACAGAGGCCGTGTAGTATGTTTGCTCATCCACAGCCAGCATGGGTAGAAGGCTTTGGTGAGAAGAGATGGGCAGGCCAACAAGAGAGAAGTTGAGGCGCAAAGTGATAGGGGTCACCGAGTCTTCCACACAGGCCTAGAGAAGAGGGTGGTTTGAAAGAAAGTCCCCTGCATTGTTACTGGCTGTACCCCATCTCTGCATGTGGAAGGGGGGTTAGAGCAATCTCATCTATGGTCGGTAAGCTTCACCCCCATACAGCTCTCCCACTGTACTCAATGGCTCCTCCTAAGACTGTTCTGTTCTCTTCTCTAGTTTTCTCTGGGTAGCATTTATCCGGACCTGACATTCACTATCTAGAAATTGTTTGTTTGGAGGTTCCGGTCATCACTAGGGAACTCGCTATGGGCAATGGCTGCTTCATCCCCTGTGGTGGGCGTGTCTCAGGGGTCAGCTCTATGTGTGTACTCAATAAATGTCTGCTTGAGTCAATCTGAGGCCACACAGCTCTCCCAGGCAACCCTGCTCTCTTTCCTAAATCCAGCTGGGTGGCCTCTGGCAGCTGCAACTGGCGATAGTCATTCATTTGCTTCCTTAGCTAACAAGTATTAGCTATCGCCTGCAGGCCAGATCCTGGGTGGAAATTCGGAACATGCTGTGTTCTGTCTCTGCTGAACCTCTTTCCAGTCCCCAGAAGGCCTCCACCCACAGCAATTCCCACAACCCGTCTACAGTCGGCTCACCGGCAGAAGCAACCTCACAGTCTCACAGTGCTTGCTCAGGCCAAGGCTTCGAACTCGGGACAGAGCCTGGGTCTTTGTTTCCTCGAAGATGGCACGCGGACTCAGACGGCCAGGGTCTAGGGCCAGGTCAAAGGTGACAGAGCTTTTGAGGTCACCTGCAAGGGAATGTGGAACACAAGGAAGATGGAGAGAGCCAGAAATTACTCATGTAGGCAAGGGGCAAGTCATCAGATAGAAGGCTTCCAAAGGTCAGGGAGGGTCAAAGGGAAGAAACTCACCTAGTCGGGTCTTGGAGCTATCATAAATATAAAGGCAGACTGTGGCGTCACCCAGTGTCTGAACAGAGGCCACCTGCTCCTGACACTCAAACACAGACCTGGCGATCTCCGAAGGTGAGAATCTCACAGTCGGTGACATTCGAAGAATGGGTCTGGTCCTGTTGTCGGAACACTGAGCTGAGAAGAGGCTCTTGGCCACTGGGACCTCAGCCTCCAGTCGGGAAGGAGGTTCCTAGTCTAGGATGGGTGGGGAGTGTCTGAGGAAAGCTGTGCCCACCTGAGCAGTAGCACGTTCCCCTTGGACCCCACGGCCAGGTCCACCAGTCCATCCCCGGTGAGGTCCTGACCGCCACTCAGTGACTGCCCAAAATATTGGAGCCCAGGGAAGAGCCGGGATCCTGAAATCCTCTGTCCAGAAAGGAAGGTGAATCAGACTCCAAGAAGGGATATGATGGTTTAGCTGCAGCTTGTTTCCTAACTGTGTGACAACCTCTCCAAGAAGTCTAGTGGAACTGCGTTATTGGCGGCCTTTGCCCTCTGTGCTGACCAGTTTTTATGCCAAACTGACACAAGCCAAAGTCACGTAGAAAGAAGGAAATTTAGAGAAAATGCCCCCATGCGATTGGCCTGTAGGCAAGTCTGTAGTGCTTTTTCTTGATTGATGATAGATTGGAGGGTCAGAACAATGTGTGCAGTGCTACCCCTGAACTGGTGATCCTGAGTAGGCTGAGCAAGTCATGGAGAGCAAGTTGGTGAGCAGTGCTCCTCTGTGGCCTCTGCAGCAGCTCCTGCGTCCAGGCTCCTGCCCTGTTTGAGTTCCTGCCCTGACTTCTCTCCCTGATGGACTGTGAGATGAAACTGAAATCCGAAATAAACGCTTTCTCCCCCTGACTGCTTTTGGTCACGGTTTGTTATTCACAGCAAGAGAAACCGTAACTAAGAAGCTGTCCAAGAGAGAAAGTAGGGTTTATACAAATCATCTAGTTCCTAGAGCTATTGTAAAGGAACAAGACTTCTCCCTTGACTAGGCATGAGGACACACGACCGCAATCCCAGCACTTGGAAGGGACAAACATGCACCTCTAGTTGAAAGCCCGTCTGGGCTATGCAGTGAGATCCTGTGTCAAAGCAAGGCTAGCCTTCTGCGCTCTCCTTGGCGTCCTGTCTTGCCATGCATATCTCTCCTTCTTACACACACACAGCCCCCCATCTGTTATGAAGGCAAAACACCCACACACAGAAAAGTTCAAGCGACGTGAGAAAGAGGGAGGTAAGAATGTGAGAGGAGGAAGGGCAAGCGGTGACAAGAGATCATTTAAACAGAGTCTAAAAGGAGGAGGGGCAGCTGGGAAATGGCGGCTAGAGTCCTAAGGGTTCGGAGACTGGCAAGTTGTCCTGGGGACCTGAGTTACATTGACTTAATTAGTCCCTGCTTCCCATTGACTCTCACATGAGCCAGGACTCAATCTTTCTGTGCCTTGGTTCCCTTATTTTTGTCTTTCACACACAGAGAGACTATGTTAGGATTTGTGCCTACGGATTATATTTATATTTTTGCAGGCATTAAGCGAATCCACTATGGTTATTAGAACCATACATGGGGTGCGGTCAGCAGTCAACCTTACTATGATGAATGACAAGGCTAAATTGGGTCTCAGGAGCTGCGGAGGTGACTCAGTGGGTAAGAGTGTTTGCTGTTCAAGCATGCGGAGCTGAGCTCAAATCTTTAGCACTCAGGAAAAACCCCATCGTAGATGCAACCCCAGTACTAGGGAGCAGAGACAGGGAGATTGTGGGAGTTAGTTGGCTAGCTAGACTAGCTGAAACTTCAAGCTTCGGGTTCAGTGAGAGACCATGTCTCAAGGTAAGAAGGTGGAGAATAATAAAGACATCAGACGTCCTCATCTGGCTTCCGCATTCACATGCTTGGGCCCACACACATGCCTACACACCCGTGTGTGTGCGCCACTCCCATGCACTACAGAAATGAAATAGAAAGGACTTCAGGACCCATCTATGCCTCAGTCCCACTTCATAAACAAAACAAGAAGTTGACTCCAGCCTGAACCCAGCATCATCTTGCTGTCTTTTCAAAGGACAAAGACACGCAAAGCTGGGGTGGGGGAGTGGCTGCAGCTAACCCCGATTCTCCCCTCAGGGGCACCACCTCCCCTGTGGCTTTGTTCTCTTTTATTTCCATCATTCTTAAAATACCTAATCCCTCAGGAAACCTGTGGTTTAGTCTCTGACACTGTGGAGACCAAAGATGTTGGTAATAAATGCCAGTTACTAAGGGACCCCGGGTAGGATGGGTGTGGTAACCAACTCCAGGGTCCTCCCATTCAGGAAGTCTCGGGTTTGGTATCTGAGCCTGTGGAGGACGACGTAAACCCTTTCCAGTCCAGCGAATGAGAAAAGAATCACTGCGGTCAGTGAACCAGAAAGGCCATGGGTGAACCCCAGTGGCGCCTGTAAGCCGTGCTGGGGAAGAGAAGCTGCACATTGGTGCTAACTGGGTGCACTTGCGGGGATTCTCCCCGAGTCACACGCCTTCCTCAGATCTCCCTCAGTTGTTAAACGATGCTAACAATTAAAACGACAGCAGCTTACAGTAACACGACACGCTAATGTACCAGGCAGTAGTCCGAGTGCTATGTGAGAACAGGTGTGGTCATCCTATGGTGGTCACCATCCCTACAGGCAGACACAGACAGGTGTTGGTCCCTTTTCATGTCACGGTGACCAATCCCTGACTAAACCACTAAGAGGGGAAAGGGCTCGTTTTGGCTCATTATGAAGGGAAAGTGTGGAAGAGAAGAGAGGCTCACAAAATGGCATCCAGGAAGGGGGGAGGAAGGAGGGGGGGAGAGGGGGGAAGGAGGAACAGAAACACACAGAGGTTTTGCTAATCTCTGAGTACTGCTGAATTCAGTCTCAAGTGTTACACAGATGCTGGCAGAACCACAGGGCTCTCCCTGCGCTTTCCTGGAGGACGGCACAACGGCCTTTTAAAAATATTCGCACACCGTAGAGTTCACCTCACAGCTCTGCAACTCCCGTGTCTTCAGGGTTGTGAGACCGTTTCCACGATTAATTTTTGATCACTTTATCACCCCAACAAGAGATGGGACACCTGTTAACAGTCACCCCATGCCTGTCACTTCCCCTTACACCCAAACCTAGGCAACCAGTAATCTACTTGCTGTCTCTGCGGATTTGCCTGCTAGAGACACTCTGTGTAAAGGCAACCATACAACGTATGATTTCTTTTAACTGGTTTCTTTCACTTATCATAGGATTTCAAAGTTCGTTCACAGAGCCTGTACCAGCTCATAGTGGCGTAATATGCCACCGCACGGGTAAACATTTGGTTTATCTGCTAAACGTAGATGGTCATATGGGTTGTTTCTGCCTTTCAGCTATTAATTCTGAGTAATGCTTCAAGCAGCATTCTATGTAGCTTTGGGAGGGCGTGTGTTCCATTCTCTTGTGCTAGAATCGTCTGGTCACATGATAACTCTATAATTGATCTTCTGAGAAATTAACACATTGTTTCAAAATTGCCATAGCATCTTCAGACTCTCACCAGCCATGCCTGGGGGTGCTGCATGCACCACGCCCTGATGATTGGTAGCCCTGTGATTCTGTATAGACGACCATGATTCACACTGCACAGTGATGAGGTTGCTACCCCGTGAATGATGATGCCGGGTTCTCAACTTGCCCTGTGTTTGTTGACCTTGGTTAAACTTGGTAGAAAGGTCTGCTCAGATGTCTGCCTGTTTGATGGCTTTGACATTTGCCCAGGCAAGCAGCTGTCCCTTCCCGGGAAACCCTGCTCTGCTGTGTGGAGGACTCCTTCCCGGCTGGGCATCTGGAAGGATCACTGATTGCATTGGTACGGTTTGGAAACTACTCAAGTATTGAGTCTCAAGACAAAGCGGGGAAGGCAGTTGCTTGCCTTTTCATGTCTCCGCTGCTTGGGTTTGACCTGCTGCAAAATGCTCAGTGCTTAAGCCAAGAAATGAAGTCCCAGAAGAGGATCTTTGTGACAGAGAAGAGACAAAAAGGAAGCTCTTGTAGTCTTGGGAGACAGTGATTGGGCCTCACCTGGCTGGGCGAGGGGTTGACGTCCAGTTTTGAGGCTCCATGAAATATGTACACGGCCCCCATGTTCTCTTCCTCTCCAGGTGCTCCTATAGCCACATCTGTCACACGGTCCCCGTTCACGTCCCCTAGCACTGTCAGGGCTGCTCCAAAGCGGCCCCAAGGATGGCCCTGCTCCCCGTGGAGAGTGGCCTCACACTGCCACCTGCTCCTCTGCAGACAAAGCCAGCATCAGACCCGACCTGGGCAGCCCTCCACCCACACCCACACACCACAGACCACCAGGCAGGACACTTCACCACTTACCCCACCGGGCATGGGGCACACAGACACCTGCCCCCCTCGGGTCTGCTCATAGTAATGGGGGGCCCCAATCAGGACCAGGTCAGTGCTGCCATCTCCATCCATGTCCACAGAGCAGAGGGAGGCCCCAAAGTAGGAACCAATCTGGTAGGCCAAGCCTGAAGTCATCTTACAGATGCCCCATCTGGGCGAGGCCCTGCCCCTGTCCCAGTACCACAGCTTCCCCTGTGGGCTCCAAAGGCCCTTCATCTCCTCCTTCTCCACCCTGGCCACACTCTGACTTCCTCTTCTACCAACCTGTGTCCCGCCAACTTCAGACTTGGGCCTCCATTGCCTGGATTCCTGGGTAAAGATGACAACCTTCCCTGTGTGCTGGTGGCGAGGGGCTCCCAGGACCAGGCTGTAGACCCCCTTCCGAAAGGCCAGTGCGGTGGAGTAACCTGAGGGGCCCAGACCTCAGCACCAAGGCTTCTCCTGTCTTCCGGCAGCTCATCCTGCCCCTCTTCCTCCCACAGCCTCTTCTTACCCAGGTAAGCATCCCTCATGTCCACGTTCTCCTGAGGCATGCTGATGAAGGTGGGTCTCATATTTTGGAGGTATAGGAAGGCACCTCCAGACCAGCTGAAGCTTCCCACAGCTCCCAGAACTGGTCCATCCTGGGAGGAAAGGATCCCAGGGCTGAGCAGGCTGGAGCAGGGTGCCAGTCTAATCCGAAGAAAGACTTCCCCTGGCTCCCCTTTGCCCTCCTTTCCAGCATCCTCCATCACCAGCCTGAGAAAGCTCAACTCACAGGTGTGATCGCAGCACTGAAGCCCTCCTGGGACATCTCCAACTCAAAAGAACTGCCACTTGCTGTCTCTGTACCTGGGGGAGGCATGATGCTTGGCTTGGGGAGAAAGACATTTCCCAGGCTCAGGGAGGCTTCTTAGGAGAGTCTAAGATCCAAATCCTCAAGCAAGGATTAGTGCCTAGCTCATGAGGGTCTAGACTCAACCAGGAAAATCCCTGTGTTTGAGGATTCCTGAAGCAAGCAGCTTCATTGTTAACTCACCCTCAATGGCAAAGATCTTCTCCTTCAGCTGGTTCTGAATGTCCTTCAAAGCATCAAAGTTTTCCACGTGGAAAATGTGTTCTTGGGAAGGCTCTGACGCAATTTTCTCTAATTCTTTCTTGTTCTGTACATAGTAAAAGGCCCTTCCTACCTGTCCCCAGAAAAGACCAACCCGGAGAGAATCAGAAGTCTGGAAACTCCTTTATGGGTTCGTGTTTTGAACAGCTTGTGAGGTAGGGCTTGGCTGGCAGAAGTAGGTCACTGGGGTGAGCTTTAGGGTGGTATCCTACAACCACCCCACGCTCTCTTGCCTCTTCTCTGGTCCTCCACACTGTGAAGAGCTGTGGCCTCAAACTCCCACCACCATGGATTCTACCCCTCCTTCTCCTCCATCATGGACTGAGCCCCTCTGAAATTGTGAATCAACATCAATAGTTCCTTTGCAGAAAAGGAGGAAGACAGGGTGTAAGAGCTGGAGGGTTGGGGGTGCTATGAAGAGCTGGCTTCAGGATACCACGTGACTGCTGCATCCATGAACTCAGACCAGCTCTGGTTATGTTCACAAAACACACATAAGATCAAGCTAGCCCAAAGTCCCACAGAGATGGGAAAGATGGCGTCCATGCCCCATCCCACAGCTGTGCACATATGGGCAGTACTAATTGGACATAGTGGGTCATTTTTTTAAAACACATAAAGTTAGGAAAGGGAGGGACAAGTGACCCAAGGGAAGAGAAATAGGAAATGAAGGTGTGTGTGGTCACATGTGTGTGGTCACGTGTGTGTGGCCATGTGTGTGGTCACATGTGTGTGGTCCTGTGTGTGGTCACGCGTGTGTGGTCATGTGTGTGGACACATGTGTGTGGTCACGTGTGTGTGACACAGGGGAGGAGAATAAGAAATGAAGACATGTGTGATCACATGTCCTTGTGCACATGTGTGAAACGTTCAAGGAACGAAAAATGAAATAAAACTTATTTCTCCCTTAAGTGTTTCTGCTGGATGCTTTCCCACAATGAGGCAAGTGACTAAGGCACTGTTATGGCTGCTGTCCACCAGGAACACCTCGGTCAGCCTTGGAGAGTCTTCTGAAATGAGGCTCAAACAGCACTAGGGAGTGGAAGCAAAGTTTCGATGGGGTCATTGGTCCCCAGTCTGCATACATGAGAAAACCGGGTTCTGCCCTTTAGAGGAAGTTGCTTGAAGAGGAAGTGACAGGAGGAAGCAAGTAGTGGGTGACCACCTTTGTGTCTTACCCCAATTGCATAACGGATGATGCCCTTAGCATCTGCCTGGGGGATGACATCATCATAACTCAGGCGGTCACCTTCTTTCTTCCCATCAGTAATGACAATGAGGACCCTGGTGGCATCTTTCCGAGCCCCATTTTGGGCAGTGAACAGTTCCGTTCTGTGAAGAAAGAGAGTCCAGAGGTCTGTGAACAAACTACGCTGGCTGCAGATGGCTTCTCAAAAATGAGGCTGTAGCCTTTCCTGTGAGAGGCCCCCCTCCCGCTCAGAAACCCCCAAGTGACAAGAGGACCAACAGGATCCTCCTGTTTCTTTCTTAGATGGGCAGATGAGGCCCAAAGAGAGTTCTGGATGCTCCAGGAAAGGCTACACGGGAAGGCTGGACTCACATGACCTTCTCGATAGCCGTGGCTGTGTATGTATACCCTCTCAGCTGCCTTACAGAGTTCAACAGGATTAGAGGGTTTGAGGTGGAGATGAAGTCCTTGAAAGTAAAATGTGTGAAGAATCTATCGGAGAACTGCATCAGGGAGAACTAAGGGAGAAAAAACACACACGCGCACATGGGGCTGAAGGTTAAGACAGCTTCCCAGGACTCCTCAAACCCGCCCAGCGGGCTTCTCAGCAAGCCCCCGCAGGCCTAAGCCCAGGCCCGTGCCCCCAGAGACACACCTGTGTGTGGGGTCGATGGAATTGGCTCATCACAGTTTCCACGAATTGTAGCATTATTTTAAAATCACTGGAGTAGATGCTACCCGAGCCATCAATCAAGAACACGATGTCCTGCTCCTGCCGTGGACACTCTAAGAAAGGGTGTTGCTCTGATCCTCCAAGAGACACTCACAAGGTCTCCTGGCTGCAGGAGCTCCTTCTCCCAGTGCCCTCCACCCCCCTCCATCTCCCTCAGTCGGACAGTCATAGACCAACCCCACTCGTGGGCCCTCTCTGTGTCAGAGAGCAAAGCTTCCTTAGGCCTCTGACTCAGACAAGGCCTTTGAGTCTTATAACGAGGCTACAGCTGTGACTGATCAACCTCAAGTCCAGTAGATAAAAAAAAAAATGCAAGCATCTCCTGCCTCAATAACAAAACACTAAGAGCCTTCTCCCTCCGTATAAAACATTTAGTGCCTCTCCTGAGGCCTGGATACCACAGCATCCAGCAAGGAAAGGACCCTAGGCTGTGCCGGTACTGTCTTTTCTGGTTAGTGCTGAACTGCCACCTTTGGTATTTTAATGTCACCCCTGGCAAGAGCCACACACTATCCCTGTTTTGTTCTGTTTCAACGTGGGTTCCCCTCCCAGGGAATATCAGAACTTTTATTCAGAAGAAGCTTTTCCAGCCTGAGGGAGTAGAGTTGACCCTCTGGAGCAGAGGCAATGTTGCTGCTCTTAGCTGCAGTGTCCTTTGTCGCTGCACAGAGTGGTGATGGACGCATCCAAGAAGAACGGGCTACTAACCAAATGCATGGCCTCTATGGACGTTCCTAGCGTTCCCCCAGCCTTCCCTTTCTGTGTTCTCTCAAAAAACAGAGACTAGCTAAGTTTCTGACAGGTCTTGTGGGTGGAGTCAAAACACAGGGATTTCTAGAAGGGGTGCCCATCCATTTCCCCTTGGGCCTCAGAGTGACTATGAAACTAGGGGACAGCTTCAGTAGGCCAACTGGGTTGGAGAAGCTCATTCCTCCACCTCATTTTGCATCTCCATCAGCACCAGAGAAGCCAATACACACACACACACACAGAGAGAGAGAGAGAGAGAGAGAGAGAGAGAGAGAGAGAATACACACACACTACTCAGACCACACCTCCATCAGCACCAGAGAAGCCAACACACACACACAGAGAGAGAGAGAGAGAGAGAGAGAGAGAGAGAGAGAGAGAGAGAGAGAGAACACACACACACTACTCAGACCACACCTCCATCAGCACCAGAGAAGCCAATACACACACACACACACAGAGAGAGAGAGAGAGAGAGAGAGAGAGAGAGAGAGAGAATACACACACACTACTCAGACCACACCTCCATCAGCACCAGAGAAGCCAACACACACACACACACACACACACACACACAGAGAGAGAGAGAGAGAGAGAGAGAGAGAGAGAGAGAGAGAGAGAACACACACTACTCAGACCTCACCTCCATCAGCACCAGAGAAGCCAACACACACACACACAGAGAGAGAGAGAGAGAGAGAGAGAGAGAGAGAGAGAGAGAGAGAGAGACAGAGAGAACACACACACTACTCAGACCACACCTCCATCAGCCAATCTCAGACCATTCAGCAAACCGTCACTGGAAAATGAACACCCTTCACTTTCATCCTGAGGGCAGCATTAGCTAATATCATTGGTGCCATGTCAGATCAGGCATTGTCCCAAAGGCTGGCCGTGGGTCTCATCTCGTGTTACTTTCAAAGACCCATCTGACAGATGCAAAAACCAAAGTGCCCAGACAATAACGGAACAGGTATCACTGCCAGCAGCATCTGTCCAACTGTGCCTGGAGCTGCTGCACCATCCGACAATGTATTTCTCCAGATACTCTCTTCCTTATTGGAAAAAGAATCTGGCCCACTGAACCCCCAGATGGATGTGTGTGGGCTCTCCAGAAGAGCTGGTGGTCCTGAATACTTACCCTGCTGGGCAGCCGGAAACCTTTGGTACTGCAGGAGAGATGAGGAAGCCAGCAGAAAGCAGAGCCCCGTCAGGTATATATTCTCTTTGCATGTGTGGTGCACAGTAGGACCACAGGCCTTGGGGCAGAGGGGGCTGATGAATGGGACTTGTTCTGTCCTGGTCTATTCTCCTATCCCAGCACCTCTAGCAACCATAACACTCCCGGCCCAGCAGCTCCAAGTCCCTATTCGACCCCTCCAGACCCTCCTGGGAAAGTGAGGGCACTCACCAACAGCTTGGAAGGGTTAGTGGCAGCAGTGAGAGACAGGCCCAGTGACATGTTCACAGCCTCTGGGGGCACTGAGGGAACAGACATGTGCACAGTCACCCTTGAGGACAGAAGACGTTATACCTCCACCTGGGAGACAGTGAGGGCCCACAGGGGAGGCAGATATCCACATCGTAAGGGAGCTGGGGCAGCATGGAGGCGGGACGGGTAGGCCCAGGAGCTTGTCTAAGGCTGTGTTTATGGACAGAGCTGCAGCTGACAGGTGGGACTCTTGGGCCCTACCAAAGCCCACAGCATCAGAGCTCAGCACTAGGTCTGAGGTAGGGTTATGACTCACCCTGGAGGTGGACAGGCTCACACTTGCCCACGTGATAGCCACATTTGTAGAGGCCACCCATTTGGTTAGTGGCCCTCATTTCCTTTGGAGCACCAACCATCACCCTGTGGGGAGACACAGCGCCCTGCCGTTAGGACCATCAACACTGGAGCCATGGTAGAGGGTCAGCTTCACCCCTCTGGGATAATGGAGGTTCATAACAAGGCAAGTCCTGGGCAGGTAGATTTTGGTTTGCTTTGTTCTCTCCTGATGGGAGCCCTTCATTTCTGACATTTAGATATTTCATAAATATAAGTCAGATGCACAATTCCTTGTAAGTGTACTCTGAAGTCTAAATGAACAGGCCCTGGGACCTGTAGGTCACAATGCCTCTCACATAGTGAGCACTCAAGAGATGTTATCATCTGAAGTCTAAATGAACAGGCCCTGGGACCTGCAGGTCACAATGCCTCTCACATAGTGAGCACTCAAGAAATGTTATCTGAAGTTACTCAAAAGGCCTGTTTTCAGGAAAACATGAAGAAAATTGCCACATGCCACAAAGGGAAGGTATGCAGGTGGTACCACTGGGGTGTGGGGCTGAGGAGGGCCAGGACTCTGTGCAGCTCCCACCCAGGCCTCACCAGGCATTGTCATACTGGACCACACTGTGTCCGAACCCAGCGCCGTCCATGTGGAAACGTGTCAGCTGCTCAGTGTCCAGGTTGAAGCCAAGAGAAGAAGCAAACGCTGCAGAAGCGTGAGAAGCTTTAGAGAGGGTCTCCACCCCCTTGACCACCATCCTTCCCTCTCGGCTGCATCTCCCAGGCTCATGCCCTGCTTGTCTCACTACCCAAGAGCCCTAGCCCTGGACTCTTCTCTCCTCCGCTCAGCTGAGGGCTCACTTTCCACTGCGAAGTTTCGCTTCTGTTTTCAAAGAATGAGCATCAAAATTTAAAGACACTCTTTTCCCATCTGGGACTCTGATGAGAGAGAATCCAGAAAAACCTGGAAACCAAGGGGGTATCATGGGTACACCATGAGATGTGCTTGCTCTGCCTGCTTCAGAAATCTGTGGGTTGTCAAGGCCAACTAGCCTCGTTCTCAGGATCACTCGGGTTCTCCCCCAAATAGACTCTTCAGCATTCTCTCGTCCCCCAAACTCCAGATCCCCAGCCCTATGCCTCTGCCTCCCGCAAATGTCTCTCTCCTTACCAAGACCGTGTTCTTTCAACCACATCCTACAGCTCAGGGACCTGGCTCGCTAAAGACCAAGTACCCAGTACCTCTCCTCCAGGTCCAGGCTCACCGGTCAGCAGCAGGAGGACTCTCCAAGGACGGCTCATGACTGGAGAACAGAAGCGGGGCTCTGGGAGACTAGCAACTCAGAAACAGCTACCAAGTCACCAAGGAAGCAGATGAGAAGAAAGGTGGTCAGGAGGTTAGAGGCCAGGAGGGAAGTTGTCAGTATGACTCAGAGGGGAAGACTAGAACCTCAAGATAAGATGGGCGGAGAGGGGGCTAAGGCAGCCCACATACTTCCATGGAAGACTTGTTCTAGTTAGAAATGACTTGGCACATTTTTATGCTCCTCCCAATTTTTACCTGGATAGGTGCAAGTCCCCTGCTTACCTCATCCCTCTCAGCTCCCATCTGTCCAGGCAGAACTTTACCCTTGACCCTTGACCTTCAAGTGTGAGTCAGCCTCAAGAGAGGGAAGAAGATACCAGTACTGCAGGACCCTAATGGGAGCCCTCCATCTCTGGACGGGAAGACTGGGCTAAGAACAAAGTCTGTGAGCCATGTGAGGAGCACAGACTGACCTTCATTCGTTCGTTCATTCATTCATTCATTCATTCAGTGGATGAGTAATCTATTCAACAAGCATAATCAAGGGGGTTAATTTGAGTCCTTTGCTAACTAGAGAAGAAAAGAGCCCGGAGATCAGTGGAGAAGCAGATACGTTAACAGTAAAGAGCGCACTGTAAGAGAAGAAGAGCAGAGACCACTGGGAGGCTTACTCAGGCTGAGAACCCAGAAGGCTTCCTGGGGGAGGCAGCCCTTAGGTTGAGTCTTAAAGGCAGCCGAGGTCAAAAGAATACCAAAAGGTCAAGAGAAAATACCAAAAGATCAAGAGAAAATACCAAAAGGTCAAGAGAATACTGACAAATGCATTTCAGAAGTGACAGTCAGCTATGTCCACTAACATCGCCATCAGGTAGGCCCTATTTTAGAAGACAGACCTGGCCCACAGCTGGTCACTGGACTCTTCCTCACATCAAAGGTCAGACTCTATCGGGCGTTCAGATAAAGGGAGGCAGCATTGCCTCACAGCCGCCCTTAAGTTCTGGTTCCATTTCCCTACCAGGAAAAAGTTAGCTGTGCCAGGCCAACAGGATGACCTTGGATCACAAGTGGCAGTTGACAGAAAACTGAGGTGTTAGAGTAACTGTGACATTTGTCACCGCATGTGTGACTGTACCATTACAGTGTAAATCTCCCCGTTCTGACATGCTCTAGAGATATTATTGGCGGTGTCTCTGTTTTGTCTAAAATGGCTGAGTTTCTGTAAAACATGTTTAATTGCTCAGAACATCTCTTAGAGCTGGGACTTCAAAGAGATATTCAGGTGATATCATTTGCAAGATGTTATAGCTCAAGATACATAAGCCTCAAATAGCTTTCATGCAGGACCAGTTTCTCTTTGGGTACCAGCCAAAACTGGATACAAGATTTTCTTTCTTTCTTTCTTTCTTTCTTTCTTTCTTCCTTCCTTCCTTCCTTCCTTCCTTCTTTCCTTTTTTTCTTTCCCTTTTTCTTTTTTTTTTGGGGGGGGGGTGGTTAAGATAGAATTTCTCTGGGTAGTCGCTCTAGCTGTCCTAGAACTAGCTCTGTAGACCAGGCTGGCCTTGAAATCACAGAGATCCACCTGCCTCTGCCTCACAAGTGCTAGGATTACAGGTGTGTGCCGCCACCACCCAGCAAGCTATTCTTATTAGAGGGTTTTTCCTTATTTTTCCTGAGTTTGTGAAGTGAATTCTCACTGTGGGGTTTATTTCTCTGGTTCCCTATAAGTAGTTAACACTGCAGAGTGGGAGGATTGGCAAGAGATGAGGCCGGGGCTGTAGGGAAAGGATGGAGAGTGAGCAGGTCACAAGCTCCGCAGGCAGAAGGAAGTACTAGGGAAGACAATAAGGAATGAGATATTCACATTCACCTTTCTAAGAACCATGTTTGCAAAATTCTTCACAGACCTCAAAAGAACAACACTCAACCTCATAAGAAAAGGCAAAAAACCCAGGATAGGCAAAACAATCCTGTATAATAAAGGAACTTCTGGAGGCATCACCATCCCCGACTTCAAACTATACTACAGAGCTACAGTAATGAAAACAGCCTGGTGTTGGCATAAAAACAGACAGGAGGACCAGTGGGATTGAATAGAAGATGCAGATATCAATTCACACATCTACAAACTGACTTTTGACAAAGAAGCAAAAAGTATAAAATGGAAAAAAGAAAGCAAATTCAATAAACGGTGCTGGCATAACTTGGTATCAACATGTAGAAGAATGAAAATAGATTCATATCTATCACCATGCCCAAAACTCAAGTCCATATGGATCAAAGACCTCAAAATAAAACCAACCACATTGAACCTCTCAGAAGAGAAAGTGGGAAGTACACTTGAATGTGTTGCACAGGAGACCACTTCCTTAATATAACCCCAGTAGCACAGACACTGAGAGCAACAATTAATAAATAGGACCTCCTGAAACTGAAAAGCTTCTGTAAAGCAAAGGACATGGTCAAAAAGACAAAACAGCAGTCTGTAGAATGGGAAAAGATCTACACCAATCCCACATCGGACAAAGGGCTGATCTCCAAAATATACAAAGAACTCAAACGTGACATCAAAAAAAATAATAATTATATTATAAAAGAATGGGGAACAGTACTAAACAGAGAACTCTCAATAGACAAATCTAAAATGGCTGAAATATAGTTAAGGAAATGCTTAACATCCTTATCTGTAGAACTCTGAGACCTCTCAGCCTTAGTGCTTCCCCCACACACACCCCCGGGGAACCTAACAACTGCACCTGCATGTACTAGAATGTTGGGAACTTTCCATCTCCCTGAGTCCTTGTGAGTGTTCTCCAAATAGAGCTCCATTCCTGGAATTGGGGCAAGATAACCCACAGATGTCCACAGATGTTTTACTCAGTCCCTGAGAAGGGGACAAAGTGACTCTCAGATGTTCCCTTTTACCTCACCCGCTCTGGCAACTGCTCTCCAGCCAATTATTGTTAATAGCCCTTTGAATAAGCCAATCCCAATAGTTAAAAAACAACCCCCGAGGCTCCCCCACCTTGTTTCTATGGATTTTTCCTTTAAAAATAGCTTGAAACAGTCGTTCGGGGTCTTTTGGCTTCTTGAATGCTGAAAGACCCTGTCGCGACAGAATTAAATCCTCTTGCTTTTACATCAACTGCGGTGTGAGAATGGTCTCGTGGGACAACTCCTCCTCGGTGACTGGACTTCAGGGTCCAACATAACCATCAGAGAAATTCAAATCAAACAGCTCTGAGATTCCATCTTACACCTGTAAGAATGGCCAAAATCAAAAACACTGATGACAACTTATGCTGGAGAGGTTACTGGGAAAAGAGAACACTCCTGCATTGCTGGTGGGAATGCAAGCTGGTACAGTGATATGGGAGTGATTTCTTATTAATAAAGAAACTGCCTAGACCCATTTGATAGGCCAACCCTTAGGTGGGTGGACAAAACAGAACAGAATGCTGGGAGAAAGAAGCTGAGTCAGTGAGTCGCCATGATTCTCCCACTCCAGACAGACGCAGGTTAAGATCTTCTCTGGTAAGCCACCTTGTGGGCTACACACATTATTAGAAATGGGCTAGTCCAGGTGCGAGAGTTAGCCGAGAAAAGGCTAGATATAATGGGCCAAGCGGTGTTTAAAAGAATACAGTTTCCGTGTAATTATTTCGGGGCATAAGCTAGCCGGGGACGCAGCCCCGCTGCGCCTATTACAACAGTACAGCTGCTTTGGAAATTAGTATGATGATTTCTCAGAAAATTAGGAAATAACCTACATCAATACCCAGCAATTCACTTTTAGGTATATACCCAAAGGACACCCAATCATACCACTAGGACATGCGCTCATCTATGTTCATAGCAGCATTATTTGTCATAGCCAGAACCTGGAAACAACCTAAATGCCCCTTGACAGAAGAATAGATAAGGAAAATGTGGTGCGTTTACATAATGGAGTACTACACAGTGAGAAAAAAAATGACATCTTGAAAATTGCAGGCAAATGGATGGATCTAGAAAATGGATGGATCTAGAAAACACCGTATTGTGTGAGGTAACCCAGACCCAGAAAAACAAATATCATATGTACTCACTCATAAGTGGCTTTTAGACATAAAGCGAAGAAAAACCAGCCTACAATTCACATTCCCAGAGAATCTAGACAACAAACAGAACTCTAAGAGAGATATACATGGATCTGATCTACATGGGAAGTAGAAAAAGACAAGATCTCCTGAGTAAATTGGGAGCATTGGGATCATGGGAGAGGGTAAAAGGGGATGGAAAAGAATGGGAGGGGAGGGGAGAAAATATATAGCTCAATAAAAACGATTAAAAAGAAAGAAAGCGCCGGGCAGTGGTGGCGCAAGCCTTTAATCCCAGCACTCAGGAGGAGTGACTCACCAGGAGGTGGTGCAGACCTTTAATCCCAGCACTCAGGAAGCAGAGGCTGGTGGATCTCTGTGAGTTTGAGGCCAGCCTGGTCTACAGAGTGAGTTCCAGGACAGCTAGGACTGTTTCACAGAGAAACCCTGTCTTAGGGGGGAAAAAGGAGAGATTCCAGGAGCCTATAACAGACCAGCCCAGAGTCCCCAAAAGAAAGCTTTTGCCTCAGTGAACTGCTTTCACCTTTTCTGAGTCTTGGCTCTTTTGTCCCTGGGTGTTCCATTTTCTGTTCTCCCTGAGAACACAGACACCTGGACAGCCAGCCCAAGGCCCGAGACTTACAACATCTGTACCAGGACTCGAAGGAGGCTCACAACATCTGTACCAGGACTTCAAGGAGACCATCATGAAATTAGGAAGCAGAAGTTGGGAACTACCACTGATCGTCCAACATCCTGACACTTCTGTCCAGCTCTACCACTACCACCACACTTAGCTCGCTCAGACCCCAGCCAACCCCCTTCTCTAATTTGGAAAGAAGCAGAGGGGACCAGGCCCAAGAGCCAAGGCAACCCTAACTCATACGAATCAACAGAGATTTCTTCCCACCACAGAGCGAACCTGATGGGGGTATTACACCATCACATCTAAACCCAGAGATGTGACCCAGACATCTTGGAGAGGACCGGGCACAGCCCAGGGTGGATGGACAGACAACAGATTCCTTTACTCAGCAAGTTCCAGGAAGATTCTTGTCTTTGCCACCCTCCTACTCCCTCAGGCATCCTTCAACATATCTCTCTCCCACCTCCACAATCCCACTTTAAAAAAATAATCCACAAAGGTCAATTAGTACAGCCCATATTCTCATGGGTGTATGGCCAGCCACCTGAGCATGGGCAGCCCTACCAACAATCAGACCCCCAAAGAAAACTGTCCTATCCCCCTCAGCAGCTGCCTACTACCAGTGACTTCTCAGCGAGGGGCAGGCCTGCAAAGATCCTCCCCCATCCACACAGCAGTGTTCAGGGGTTTGATCCTATCCAGGTAACCATAGTTACATGTTCATGAAGGCGAGAGCTATGTCGTGTTCAGAAGACAACAATTTTACACACTCTCCCTCACCCTCCGCCTCCTATATTCTTTCTGTTCCCTCTTCTGCAATGTTCCTTGAGCCTTATAGTGGGAGGAGGGGTGATGTAAGTGATCTTTTTAGGGCTGAGCACATAACAGGCATTTATTCTTAGTACTATGACCAGTTTAGGATTTCTTCGCTAACTACTACCCACTGTGCGTGGGGGCGGGGGGCACAAGTTTCTATACCAGGATTAAAAGAAGCACAAACCTAGATCAAGGGTGGGGTCCCAGGAGCCATTTCCCCTTCCTTGACCAACTATAGGTAGCACCAGTCTCGTGTGTACCCAGTGCAGGTAACTGCAGTTGCTGGGAGCCAGCAATTGCAATGGTTTTATCCAGTCCAGAGAAGCCCATTTTGCAGCCTTTCCCCAGCTCCCTCCCCCTTGTCTGCATTGTGACCTGATCTTCACGAGGGTGATCTAAGTGCTCTTTTTAGGGCTGTGCCTGTGTCTGTTGTTTGTGTTCTGCATCTTGGACACCCATGAGTCTCTGCATTCATCACAAGTTGTTTTTTTTTTTAATGTGTGTGGTGGTTTGAAAGAAGATGGCCCCCAAAGGGAGTGATACTATTAGGAAATGTGGGCTTTGTTGGAGTAGGTGTGGCCTTGTTGTAGGAAGTGTCACTGTGGGGATGAGCTAATGTGGGAATCCCCTCTGTGTGCTGTGATTATCATTAATGAATAATGAAACTGCCTTGGCCTGTTGATAGGGCAGAACTTAGGTAGGCAGGGAGGACTGGACTGAATGCTGGGAGAAAGAAGGGCAGAGTTGAGGGGGACGCCATGGATCCACCACCAGAGATAGACATGTTGAAACTTTTTTTTTATTGAGAAAAGGAAAAAAAGTATCCGCTTCCTCCCAGCCTCCCCTTTCCCTCCCCGTCCTCCCACCCCTCTCCCCCTCCCCCAAACTCCTCTCCCCCTCCCTCTCCAGTCCATAGAGCAGTCAGGTTTCCCTGCCCTGTGGAAAGTCCAAGGTCCGCCCCACTCCATCCATGTCTAGGAAGGTGAACAACCAGACTGGCTAGGCTCCCACAAAGCCAGAACATGAAGTAGGGTCAAAACCCCGTGCCAATGTCCTTGGCTTCTCATCAGCCCTCATTGTTCGCCATGTTCAGAGAGTCCGGTTTTATCCCATGCTTTTTCAGTCACAGTCCAGCTGGCCTTGGTGAGCTCCCACTAGATCAGCCCCATTGTCTCAGTGGGTGGGTGCACCCCTCGTGGTCCTGACTTCCTTGCTCATCTTCTCCCTCCTTCCGCTCCTCATTGGGACCTTGGGAGCTCAGACCAGTGCTCCAGTGTGGGTCCCTGTCCCCATCTCCATCCATCGCCAGATGAAGGTTCTATGGTGGTATGCAAGATATTCGTCAGTATTGCTATAGGATAGGGTCATTTCAGGTTGCCTATCCTCAGCTGCCCAAGGGACTAACAGGGGACATCACCATGGGTTCCTGGGAGCCCCTCTAGGGTCAAGTCTCTTGCCAACCCTAAAGTGGCTCCCTTAACTAAGAATTGTGGTTCCGTGCTCCCCTGTCCAACCTTCCTTTATCCCAATCCTCCTGTTTCCCCATGTCCCCCCCCTCCTTCCCTTCTAACTTTTCTCTCCCCATCTCCCCTTACCCCCATCCCACCCCACCCCCAAGATCCCAATTTTCTCCCCGGCAATTTTGTCTACTTCCCATAGCCAAGAGGATAACTATATGTTTTTCCTTGGGTTCACCTTTTTATTTAGTTTCTTTAGGTTCACCTATTGTAGACTCCGTGACCCTTATTTATGGCTAGAAACCAATTATGAGTGAGTACATCCCATGTTCATCTTTTTGGGTCTGGGATACCTCACTCAGGATAGTGTTTTCTATTTCCATCCATTTGCATGCAAAATTCGAGAAGTCATTGTTTTTTACCGCAGCGTAGTACTCTAATGTGTATATATTTAGATCATAGTTTTCCCCTTCCCCAACTCCTCCCAGATTTTCCCCACCTCTCCACCCACCCAACTCCAAGCCCTTTTTTCCCTCTCTTTAAAAACAAACCACACAACAACAAATATCTAGAAACATACACAGGCACACCATACAAAGACAAACCACAATGGAAACCAACATATACAAACAAAAGACCAATAAGACAAACGGAAGGAAGGAAGGAAGGAAGGAAGGAAGGAAGGAAGGAAGGAAGGAAAAAAGAAAGGGCAAAGCAACCTAAGGTGAAATATCTACAAAAATATCTTTGAGTTCATTTTCTGTTGCCCTCCTGGGCATGAGCTTACCACGAAGAGTGACTAGGATCCTTTAGAAGCAGGTATCAACTATAGATAGCTCCTTGGTTAGGGGTGGGAACCCCTGTCCACTTCTCTCTCTCTCTCAGCACTGAGTCCCTTTTGACTCAAACTGTGTGTGCTGCCCATGTCTCTCTGAATTCATATGCACATCTGTCCTTTTGTGTCTGGAGGACACAGTTTCCTTAGAGACGTCTATCACCTCTGACTCTTATAATCTTTCCACCTCCTCTTCCACATAGACCCCTCAGTCCTGAGGGAACTGTTTGATGAAGTCAGACATCCCATTCAGAGATGAGTTCTCCAGAGCATCTCACACATACTGTTGTGTTACAACTCTGAGGAGAAATCCTCAAAGGAAGTGTTACACCTCTGAAGGGAAGGTTATCCTGGCAATAGGAAGCCAAGGAATACCACAAAGTCATACGTTGTAAAATATTTGCTTAATTATGCAAAGATGTATTGTACTTGTTTATGTTGTGGAATGTTTTGTTAACTTTGTAAAGATGTGTTGTGTTGGGAGGGCGGTAGCTCCTTTGTCTCCATAGCCTGCCTGCAGCAAGCAGGGTGGGCCCTTTGTTTGCGAGCTATACAAGCAGCACGGAGTTTCGGTCTGGGCACCGGGTGAAACATCATTGTGGTGAGTGAGTGCTGCTGCAGCCGGGAACAGGGAACTCAGACGTTCCTCATCCCTCCTACACTTCCTGGTCATCCTACAAGGGCTATACTGCCCGATACCTCCTCTCTCTTCCTATCCTATCCAGCTTACATCCAGATCCCCCCACCCCCTGTCTCCCTCCCTCCCTCCCTTCTTTGGTGGCATAGCACCTCCCAGCTCAGCCTTCTTGGGCGCTGGGACCAAACCCGAAGCGGAGGGCAAAGGGGAGGGCGGTAGCTCCTTGGTCTCCATAGCCTGCCTGCAGCAAGCAAGGTGGGCGCTTTGTTTGTGAGCCACCCAAGCAGCACAGAGATCCAATCTGGACACCAGGAGAAACATCACTGGGGAGTGACATCACTGGGAAGGTACATCAGTGGGCAAGAAGACCTGATCCTGTAAAGGAGGATCCATAGGGGAGCATTCAGAGGAAAAGATGGGCAGGCGCCAAGGCAAGAATTCACCCAACAATCTGAAAAACAACATGAAACCACCAGAACCCAGCGACCTCACAACAGAAGGACATGAACACCTTAATCAAGAAGAAGTAGAAAAAACTGACTTAATGAAAGTGATAGAGGCCCTTAAACAGCACATAAAAAAACGCCCTTATAGAAATGGATGAGAAGTATAACAGAAAGTTTGAGGAATTGAGTAAATCAGTGAATGATACCCTAGGAAACCAAGGAAAAACAATCAAGCAGATAATGGAAACAGTTCATGACTTGAAAACTGAAATGGAGGCAAAGAAGAAAACACAAACAGAGGGCCGGCTGGACATGGAAAATCTAGGTAAACGAATAGAGACTACAGAAACAAGCATAACCAGCAGAATACAAGACATAGAAGAAAGAATCTCAGATTCTGAGGATAACATAGAGAAAATAAACGCACTGATCAAAGAAAACAGCAAGTCCAACAAACTCTCATCACAAAACATTCAGGAAATATGGGACACAATAAAAAGACCAAACCTAAGAATAATTGGAGTAGAAGAAGGAGAAGAAGTGCAGCTCAACGGTCCAGAAAATATACTTAATAAAATTATAGAAGAACTTTCCCAACCTGAAGAAAGATGTACCTATGAAGGTTCAAGAAGCATACAGAACACCAAATAGGCTGGATCAAAAAAAAAAAAACATCCCCTCGCCATATAATAATCAAAACACAAAATATACAGAATAAAGAAAGAATATTAAGAGCCGCAAAGGAAAAAGGCCAAGTTACTTATAAAGGTAAACCTATCAGACTTACACCTGACTTCTCTATGGAAACCATGAAAGCCAGAAGGTCCTGGATAGATGTACTGCAAAAACTAAGAGACCATGGATGCAAGCCCAGACTACTATATCCAGCCAAGCTTTCATTCACTATAAATGGAGAAAACAAAATTTTCCAGGATAAAAACAAATTTAAACAATACGTAGCCACAAATCCAGCATTACAGAAAATAATAGAAGGAAAATCACTAACCAAGGAGTCCAACAATGACCACAATAACTCAGACATCTAGAGACCCTTCACCAGCGCAACTCAAAGAAGGGAAACACACAAACCCTACTACTAAAAAAGTGACCGGAGTTAACAACCACTGGTCATTAATATCACTTAATGTTAATGGGCTCAACTCACCTATAAAAAGGCACAGGCTAAGAGATTGGATACGAAAACAGGATCCAACATTCTGCTGTTTACAAGAAACACACCTCAACCACAAAGACAGGCACCTACTCAGAGTAAAGGGCTGGGGAAAGGCTTATCAAGCAAATGGACCTAAGAAACAAGCAGGTGTGGCCATACTAATTTCTAACAAAGTTGACTTCAAACTTAAATCAATCAGAAGAGATGGAGAGGGACATTTTATACTCATAACAGGAACAATTCATCAGGATGAAGTCTCAATCCTGAATATCTACGCCCCTAATATAAAAGCACCCACGTACGTAAAAGAAACATTACTAAAACTCAAGGCAGCCATCAAACCACACACACTAATAGTAGGAGACTTCAACACTCCTCTCTCACCAATGGACAGGTCAATCAAACAGAAACCTAACAAAGAAATTAGAGAATTATGGAGGTAATGAAGCAAATGGACTTTACACACATCTATAGATTATTCCACCCAAATAGGAAAGAATATACCTTCTTCTCTGCAGCTCATGGAACCTTCTTGAAAATTGACCACACACTCGGTAGCAAAGCTAACTTACACAGTTACAAAAAAAATATTAGTAACCACCTGGGTCTTATCAGATCACCATGGATTAAAGTTAGAATTCAACAACAATGCTACCCCCAGAAAGCCTACAAACTCATGGAAACTGAACAGTCAACTACTGAACCATACCTGGATTAAGGAAGAAATAAAGAAAGAAATTAAAGTCTTCCTGGAATTCAATGAAAATAAAGAAACAACATACTCGAACTTATGGGACACTATGAAAGCAGTGCTAAGAGGAAAGTTCATCGCACTAAGTGCCCACTTAAAGAAAACAGAGAAAGCACATATTGGAGACTTAACAGCCCACCTGAAAGCTCTAGAAAAAAAAGAAGCAGACTCACCTAGGAGGAGTAGAAGACTGGAAATAATCAAACTGAGGGCGGAAATCAACAAACAGAAACACAGAAAACAATCCAAAGAATCAATGAAACAAAAAGCTGGTTCCTGGAGAAAATCAACAAGATTGATAAACCCCTATTCAAACTAATCAAACGGCAGAGAGAGAATATGCAAATTAATAAGATCAGAAATGAAAAGGGGGACATAACCACAGACACAGAGGAAATTCAGAGAATCATTAGATCTTATTACAAAAGCCTGTATAACACAAAACTGGAAAATGTAAAAGAAATGGACACTTTTTTAGGTAAATACCATATACCAAAGTTAAACCAGGACCAGGTGAATGATCTAAACAGACCTGTTGGTCGCGAAGAATTAGAAGCTGTTATCAAAAACCTCCCTACCAAAAAAAGCCCAGGACCAGATGGTTTCAATGCGGAATTCTACCAGAACTTCCAAGAAGAGCTAATACCTATACTCCTTAATGTATTCCACAATATAGAGGCAGAAGGGTCATTACCAAATTCCTTTTATGAAGCTACAGTTACTCTGATACCAAAACCACACAAAGACTCAACCAGGAAAGAGAATTACAGGCCAATCTCACTCGTGAATATCAACGCAAAAATTCTCAACAAAATACTGGCAAACCGAATCCAAGAACACATCCGAAAAATTAAACATTATGATCAAGTAGGCTTCATTCCTGAGATGCAAGGCTGGTTCAACATAAGAAAATCTATCAATGTAATCTAGCATATAAATAAACTGAAAGAAAAAAACCATATGATCATTTCATTAGATGCTGAAAAAGCATTTGACAAAATTCAACATCCATTTATGTTAAAAGTCTTGGAGAGATTAGGGATACAAGGGTCATACCTAAATATAATAAAAGCTATATACAGCAAGCCGACAGCTAACATCAAATTAAACGGAGAAAAACTCAAAGCCATCCCGCTTAACTCAGGAACACGACAAGGCTGTCCACTCTCACCATACCTCTTCAATATAGTGCTTGAAGTTCTAGCAATAGCAATAAGACAACATAATAGGATCAAGGGGATTCAAATTGGAAAGGAAGAAGTTAAACTTTCGTTATTTGCAGATGATATGATAGTGTACATAAGCGACCCCCAAAACTCCACCAAAGAACTTTTACAGCTGATAAACAGCTTTAGTAATGTGGCAGGATACAAGATCAACTCCAAAAAATCAGTCGCCCTCTTATACACAAAGGATATGGAAGCAGAGAGGGAAATCAGAGAAGCTTCACCATTCACGATAGCCACAAACAGCATAAAATATCTTGGGGTAAATCTAACCAAGGAAGTGAAAGATCTATTTGACAAAAACTTTAAGGCATTGAAGAAAGAAATTGAAGAGGATACCAAAAAATGGATGGACCTCCCTTGCTCTTGGATTGGGAGGATCAACATAGTAAAAATGGCAATTCTACCAAAGGCAATTTATAGCTTCAATGCAATCCCCATCAAGATCCCATCAAAATTCTTCACAGATCTGGAGAGGACAATAATCAACTTTATATGGAAAAACAAAAAACCCAGGATAGCCAAAACAATCCTATACAATAAAGGATCTTCTGGAGGCATTACCATCCCTGACTTCAAACTCTATTACAGAGCTACAGTAATGAAAACAGTGTGGTACTGGCATAAAAACAGAGAAGTCGACCAATGGAATTGTATAGAAGACTTGGATTTTAACCCACAAACCTATGAACACCTCATTTTTGATAAAGGAGCTAAAAGTATACAATGGAAGAAAGAAAGCATCTTCAACAAATGGTGCTGGCACAACTGGATGTCAACCTGTAGAAGAATGAAAATAGACCCATATCTACCACCGTGCACAAAACTCAAGTCCAAATGGATCAAAGACCTCAATATCAGCCCGAACACACTGAACCTGATAGAAGAGAAAGTGGGAAATACCCTACAACAGATGGGCACAGGAGATCGCTTCCTACGTATAACCCCAGAAGCACAGACTTTAAGGGCAACATTGAATAAATGGGACCTACTAAAACTGAGAAGCTTCTGTAAAGCAAAGGACACTGTCACTAAGACACAAAGGCAACCTACTGACTGGGAGAAGATCTTCACCAACCCCGCAACAGACAAAGGTCTGATCTCCAAAATATATAGAGAACTCAAGAAACTAGACTTTAAAATGCTAATTAACCCAATTAAAAAATGGGGCACTGAACTGAACAGAGAATTCTCAACAGAAGAAGTTCAAATGGCCAAAAGACACTTAAGGTCGTGCTCAACTTCCTTAGCAATCAGGGAAATGCAAATCAAAACAACTTTGAGATATCATCTTACACCTGTCAGAATGGCTAAAGTCAAAAACAACAAGGTTAGCCTTTGCTGGAGAGACTGTGGAGGAAGGGGTACCCTCATCCATTGCTGGTGGGAATGCAATCTTGTGCAACCACTGTGTAAGTCAGTGTTTCGGTTTCTCAGGAAATTCAGGATCAACCTACCCCTGGACCCAGCAATACCACTCTTGGGAATATACCCAAGAGATGCCCTATCATATGATAAAAGCATTTGTTCAACTATGTTCATAGCAGTATTATTTGTAATAGCCAGAACCTGGAAACAACCTAGGTGCCCTTCAGTGGAAGAATGGATGAAGAAAGTGTGGAATATCTACACATTAGAGTACTATGCTGCGGTAAAAAACAATGACTTCTCGAATTTTGCATGCAAATGGATGGAAATAGAAAACACTATCCTGAGTGAGGTATCCCAGACCCAAAAAGATGAACATGGGATGTACTCACTCATAATTGGTTTCTAGCCATAAATAAGGGTCACGGAGTCTACAATAGGTGAACCTAAAGAAACTAAATAAAAAGGTGAACCCAAGGAAAAACATATAGTTATCCTCTTGGCTATGGGAAGTAGACAAAATTGCCGGGGAGAAAATTGGGATCTTGGGGGTGGGGTGGGATGGGGGTAAGGGGAGATGGGGAGAGAAAAGTTAGAAGGGAAGGAGGGGGGGGACATGGGGAAACAGGAGGATTGGGATAAAGGAAGGTTGGACAGGGGAGCACGGAACCACAATTCTTAGTTAAGGGAGCCACTTTAGGGTTGGCAAGAGACTTGACCCTAGAGGGGCTCCCAGGAACCCATGGTGATGTCCCCTGTTAGTCCCTTGGGCAGCTGAGGATAGGCAACCTGAAATGACCCTATCCTATAGCAATACTGACGAATATCTTGCATACCACCATAGAACCTTCATCTGGTGATGGATGGAGATGGGGACAGGGACCCACACTGGAGCACTGGTCTGAGCTCCCAAGGTCCCAATGAGGAGCGGAAGGAGGGAGAAGATGAGCAAGGAAGTCAGGACCACGAGGGGTGCACCCACCCACTGAGACAATGGGGCTGATCTAGTGGGAGCTCACCAAGGCCAGCTGGACTGTGACTGAAAAAGCATGGGATAAAACCGGACTCTCTGAACATGGCGAACAATGAGGGCTGATGAGAAGCCAAGGACATTGGCACGGGGTTTTGACCCTACTTCATGTTCTGGCTTTGTGGGAGCCTAGCCAGTCTGGTTGTTCACCTTCCTAGACATGGATGGAGTGGGGCGGACCTTGGACTTTCCACAGGGCAGGGAAACCTGACTGCTCTATGGACTGGAGAGGGAGGGGGAGAGGAGTTTGGGGGAGGGGGAGAGGGGTGGGAGGACGGGGAGGGAAAGGAGAGGCTGGGAGGAAGCGGATACTTTTTTTCCTTTTCTCAATAAAAAAAAGAAAAAAGAAAAAAAGATGTGTTGTGTTTGTTTATGTTGTGGAATGTTTTGTTAACTTTGTAAAGATGTGTTGTGTTTATGTTGTGGAATGTTTTGTTAACTTTGTAAAGATGTGTTGTGTTTGTTTATGTTGTGGAATGTTTTGTTAACTTTGTAAAGATGTGTTGTCTTTGTTTATGTTGTGGAATGTTTTGTTAACTTTGTAAAGATGTGTTGCATTTGTTTAACTATGCAAAGGTGTGTTGCTGTTTTACCTTGCCTGCCTAAGTCTAAGATTGATCTAATAAAAAGCTGAATGTCCAATAGCTAGGCAGTAGAGGGTTAGGCAGGACCTCCTTGGAGGAAGAGTGAATAGAAGGAGGAATTTAGGCTTGGAAAAAGAAAGAAAAGAGACACCAGGAAGACTCCAGGGGTCAACCAACCAGACACTGAGGAAGCAGGAGAAAGTAGGACATACAGAATAAAAGAAAGGTAAAAATGTCTAAAGGCAAAACAAAATGTAGATGGATAGAAACAGGTTAAATTAACATACCTAGTGGGACAAGCCTAAGCTAAGGCTGAGCATTTGTAATTGATAATAAGTCTCTGGGTGTCTTTATTTGGGAGCTGGTTGGTGGCCCAAGAAAATTCCAGCTACAGTCATACTGCACTACAATCCTCACCCAAAATATTTATTGGGAAAGACGCAAGAGGGCGGGCTGCCTCTGCTCTGGTGAGAAGCAGTGGGGAACTGAGCAGGAGACAGGCTTATATAGAGTTTCTTGGGAGAGGAGTTTTCTAGGGTGGAGATTTTCAGGATGGGGATTGTTGAGGTTCCGAGCCAAGCCTGGGAATTGGTGGGATACTATGCTCAGAGATTGGTGGTATTTTGTGCCCAAGGATTGGTGGGGTTTTGTGCTTAGGTACTGGTGGGTTTGGGTAGGTTTTCAAACCCAGAAGTGGGTTCAGACCTTTTACCCTAGATTGTCTAGTTATGAGTCTTTATGTTAGTCCCCATCTGCAAGAAGAAGCTTCTCTGGTGACGGCTGAGTGAGGCGCTGATCTATGAGTATAGCAGAATGTCATTAGAAGTCATTTTGCTGCTATGTTCCTTTACTTTTTTGTTTTATTTTTCGAGACAAGGTTTCTCTAAAGCTTTAGTGACTGTTCTGGAACTAGCTCTTATAGACCAGGCTGGCCTCAAACTCACAGACACCTGCCTGCCTCTGCCTCCTGAGTGCTGGGATTAAAAGTGTGTGCCACCACTGCCGGGCCTGTATGACTGACTAGTGTGGCTGTTTTGCATCCTGATCTTCAGGCAAGTTTTATTTATTAAAATACAAATGAAATATCACTACATTTCCCCCATTTTTGTCTAAAATAAAAAGAAGGCTATAACTAATATAAGAAAAATTATATGCAATAAGTGCAATAACTGTATATAATATATAGAGGCAATAAATGCATCAACAATGTCTATTCCATTTGCAATTGACAAATTCAGAGAAATACTCCATATCTGTCCTATCGTGGTGAGTCCAGACTCTTTTTTTTTTTTTTTTTGGATTTTTCGAGACAGGGTTTCTCTGTAGCTTTTTGGTTCCTGTCCCGGAACTAGCTCTTGTAGACCAGGCTGGGCCTCGAACTCACAGAGATCTGCCTGCCTCTGCCTCCCGAGTGCTGGGATTAAAGGCATGCGCCACCACCGCCCAGCTTAGGAGTCCAGACTCTTGTACCTAATTTACTTGCATCTGGTAAACAAGGAAAGCAATAATGATCTAGTCTTCAGATTCCCTCAGAGACCCAAGAAGGAAATAATATTAACTGAGTAAGCAGAAGTGAGAGCAAGTGACTTCCAAAAAATGTGAGAAATGAGAGAAACAGCTGACTGTCTAGACAGTCATCCAAAGTTTGGGGAGATTTATGAAATTTTATTCTGTGGAAAATGTACTAAACCAATAGGTCAATTTACTCCTTTTATTGAAATATTTTTGTTCTGGATGATTTGTCCTTTTCTTCAGATGTCTTATTTGTCCAGTGGTCTTCAGATTCCTTACCTGGATGCCTTTATTCTCCTGAAAAGACAGAAACAAAATCCTTCCCCAGCCCTAACTTTTGGGAGATTCTCTTTTGGCAAATTATATCTGATCAAATGAAAAGCATTTGTTAGTTTTATAGGTTGGTTTAGATTATAAACAACCATGCTGTTTGATGAACTATCGTCTCTCCTAATTAAGAGGTGTCTCTTGTTCAAACAGAAACTTTATCAATTTTGACTATATCCATAGCTTTTCTTCTCCAGTAGAAACAAAAGAAAAACCCCTTCCCCAACATAATACGTGTCCCAGTTTCCATTCTGAGGTCAGTACATCTTTAAAGTAAATCAGCTGATTTAATTCTGTAGTTTTTTTTCTACTATCCAATGTTTCTCCACAGCTGTTGTTCCTTTCTCATTAGTGTTTAGAAAATTCAAATTTAATAAAGCATTATGCAATCTGTTTCTGGGTTTTTTTATCATCCCCTTCTGTGTATTTAACATTTCCTTTCAAGTTTTATTTGATCTTTCTATAACTGCCTAACCTGAAGGGTTGTGTGGTATACCTGTAATATGTTTTATATTATAATAAGCAAAAACCTGTTTCATTTTCCTAGAGACATATGCTGGAGCATTGTTTGTCTTTATTTGTACAGGTTTACCCATGACAGCCATAACATCTAGCAAATGTCTGATTACCTAATCAGCTGTTTCTGAACTCAAAGCAGTTGCCCATTGAAAACCTGAATTGGTATCAATGGTGTGGTGCATATATTTTAGTTTTCCAAATTCTACAAAATGGAACGCACCCATCTGCCAAATTTTATTCCTTTAATTATCCTTTGAGTTACTTCCTGCAGGAAGTGGTGTTTGACTGTATAAAAAAAACAAGTAAAACATTTATTTCCTTATAATTTTCTTGGCTTGTTGCCATCTGATAATAAAGTCTTTTTTAAAAACCTTTGCTATGGACACGATGTTTTATGTGAAATTCTGAGGCCTTCAGCACATTTCCAATCAATAATTGATCAATTTCTGCATTACCTTGTGCTAGAGGACCTGGAAGATATGTATGGGATTGGATATGTGTTTTATATATATATGGAATGATTCATATTCCTTATTGTATCTTTTAACTGAATAAATAATAAAGTCAAATCTGTATCATCCGGTATAATTTGGTGGTTTCAATATATAACACAACTCCTTTGGCATATTGCGAATCAGTTGAGAGGTTCTTTAAAATCCCTTACTACCATGAGAATAGCATATAATTCTGACGTTTGTACAGGATCATAAGGACTTTAATCCACTTTACTTAAATTTTCTGACTTGTAACCTGCCTTCCTGATTTATATGCATCAGTGTAGAATGTAGGAGCTCCAGTTATTGGTGTGTCCAATATAATTCAAGGAAGAATCCAGTTAGTTCTCTTTATAAGTTGAATTCACTTGCTTTTAGGACAAATATTGTTAATCTCTCCAAAAAAATTACTACAAGTTCTTTGCCAGGGTTCACTTTCTTCCCATAATTTGTCAATTCCCTCATTATTAAAAGAGAATTATAATTTTTGCTGGGTCTATTACTGCTAATTGACAAAGCCTCTGTTTTTCTTTTATAATTAACTCAGAGACCTTTTCCACACAAATTTTTAATTTTTTACTCAGCTTATGTGGTAAGAAGATCCATTTTAAGATAACATCTTTCCTCTGCATTAAAATTCCTGTAGGGAAATGTTTGGAGGGTAATATGACCAGAATGCAGTTAAGATTCAGATCCACATGATCCGCATGTGTTTTCTCTTCAATTGAAGCCAATTCTCTCTCAGCTTCATCTAATAATTCCCTGGGACTGTTTAAGCCTTGTTACCATCTATGGTTTTGTTTAAATGAATCAGTCCATCAGATTTTATCCCAATAGTGAGCCATAGTTGGGAATTGTCTCCTAGCAATTTTTAGAAATCATTAAGAGTCTGCAATTGATCTCTCCTAATTTGCACCTCTTGGGGTCTAATTTTTGCAAACCTAATTTATAGTCTAAAAAATTAACAGAATCTCTTCTTCGTATTTTTAGGAGCAATTTATAATCCCCAACAAGGCAAAATTTCCTTTACTTTTTCAAACATTCTTTCTAAAGTATCTACATTTGAATCAGATAGTAAAATGTCATCCATGTAATAGTAAACTATAGATTCAGAAAATTGCTTGCATATCATTTACAGTGACTGACTGACAAAATATTGGCACAGGGTGAGGCTATTTCCTGTGGGAGAATCTTCCATTGATATGTTCTAGCAGGCTGAGAATTAATACAAGTAGGCACCATGAATACAAATTTTCTATCTTTTTCCTATAAAGGTATAATGAAAAAAACAATCTTTTAAATAAATAACTGTAAGAGGCCATCCTTTAGGTATTAGAGTAGGCAAAGGATTCCAGATTGTAGAGAGCCCATTGGCTGAATCACCTTAGTAGCAGCTCTTAAATCTGTTGCCATCCTCCATTTTCCAGATTCCTTTTTAAGAACAAATACAGAATTCCAAGGGCTGGTTGATTCTTGAATATGCTGAGTATCTAGTTGCTCATGTAAGAGTTGTTCTAAAGCCTGCAGTTTCTCTGTTGTTAAAGGCCATTGCTTAACCCATACAAGTTTGTCTGTCAACTCTTTTAAAAGTAGGGCTATTGGTGCCTTTGAAAGATCAGCATCTGCTGTGCCCTGTTCTTGTATAACCTGAATAGTTTGTTACTGTTCTTTATAATATCTTGTAATATTTTCCCAGAAACATACATTAATTTATGATTTGTTTTGAAGATTGGGAAAATGTCAATCTGTGTATTCCATTGCTATAACAAATTATGTCCCCACAAATTCATTACTATGTTAGCCACATATGGTCTTACTATTTCTCTCTGTCCCTCTAGCCATATACATTTGACCAATCTTGCTTTCTGTTTTACCTGAGATAAAGTTCTGATTCCTAAAAACTAAACATTTATATCCTAAAAAGGTCAATTTGAATGCCAGATTGTGATGAAATTATTGTTACATTTGCACCTGTGTCTACGAGACCTTCAATGACAATGCCATTTATTTGTATTTTTAATTTTGGTCTTTGTTCATTTATAGAAGTTTGCCAAAATACTCGATTTATGGTTTCTCCTGAATTTTTTGTTCTCTCTTCTATAGCTGTTCTATTATCCAAAGCAGTATGGTTTCTTACAATAGGTATTAGGTTCTTTAATTGCTCTGGGAAGGAGTTTCCTCCATGATGGGAGGAAATGACCAAACCAGATTTGGCATAGGGACCTGCAAGAGGTCCCTCAGGGAGTTTTCCAATGACAAAGGATTACCTTGACTGTCCCTTGTTGACCTACATTTATCAGTTCAGTGCCTTCCTTTTACACACCTTCTGCATAATCCAAAGGGAGGGTGTTCTTAAATGGATTATTCTTATAAAAAAAATGTTTCTAGGAATGCCCTGTCTACAATCCCTTTTAAGGTGAACTTGTTTGCCACAATTATAACATTTGACATTTTAATTATTTCTCAAACCATCTAGAAATAGCCATCAGACTTTCCTGTATGTGCTCTTGCTAGCCAGTGCTGGCAATGCCTCAGCCAAGTCCCCACAGGCCTTTCCAGCTGTGCTCTTGTATCAGGCTTCCGACTGGCAGCACCTCTGGCTCTGGCCGCCAGACCCTACTCCACTCACATTCAATACAAGCAAGAAGAGTTAAGGGATTAACACTCTCCCACACACACGTGTGTGTGTGTGCGTGCATGCGCGCGCGTGTGTGTTATATAGCCTCAGTTGTGTGACTGTGTGAAAATGGTGCATGTGCACTCCTTCTGCCCCTGGATGATATTCAGGTGTGTGGTATTCACTGTCTCCCAGCAGAATCAAGATCCAGAACTTCACAGGGCACTCCCGTGGTCTGACATCTGCCTTCCATTCCCCAGATAAATCCCTCTAGCTGTAGGTATTTTGTGAGATGCTTTCTCACTTGAGTTCTTTGGGAGTGATACTGAGGATAAAGTCTAGGGCCTCACGCAAGCTAAGCAAGTGCTCAGTCACTAAACTGTAGCCCCAATCCTTGTTCAGCCATTTATTTTATCAACAAAGGTCTTGGTAAGTGATTTGGGCTGTCCTTAAACTTACTCTGTAGCTCAGGCTGCCCTTGAACTCACAAGCTTGTTGCTTCTGCCTTCTGAGTAGAAAGAACTATAAGTGTACACCACCAAGCTCATCTTCCTCTCTAATTTTTTCTAAGACAGGGTTTCTCTGCATAACAGCACTGGTTGTCCTGAAAGTCACTCTGTAGACCAGGCTGGTCTTGAACTCACAGAGATCCGCCTGCCTCTGCCTCCCGAGTGCTGGAATTAAATAAAGGCATGTATTACCACCACCCGGCTTTTCTAAAATCTTTATCTTAGAATCACTTCAAGTAGAAGTCAAATGTCTATAAATATATCAAGAAATTATTGTGATAAATATGTAAAACTTAGATATGTACAATTTATTAATTCAGCATTGTTTGGGAGAGTAAGAAGTTGAAATAATATATGCAAAGGAGACAGGTTAAATACATTGATATAGTCACATGGGGAGTACTGTACTCTGCAGCTACAGTTCTTTATAGCTTATAAAATTATTTGAGCATATTAATAAAAAGACAAGATACATAATAGTACAAAAATATGTTACTGTTTGTTTAAAACTGTGTGTGTGTGTGTGTGTGTGTGTGTGTGTGTGTGTGTGTGTGTACAGATACCTACAATCTTTCTGAAGTAGGTTCTAACCATACAGCCTTGAACACCCCTGAGGAGGGAGTCTTTCACGATGACACTTTTTAGATTGGTTTTTGCTTTGCCTTGGTTCTCAGTGCTGTAAACTGAGCCCAAGGCCTTACACCAGGTGAGTTCTCTGCCATGAGCTACATTCCCAGCCTTTGCCATACATTCTCGAATGTCTTTCGGTTTTTGTACTGTGAACAGGTTAATCAATTTAAATATCTAAATTAATATTAAAATAATACATAACTGGGTAGTGGGAGATTTCTCAGATTTCCTGGATTTGGAGTGACAGATGGTTGAGAGCTGCTATGTGGTTACTGGGAATTGAACCCAGGTCCTCTGCAAGAGCAACAAGTGCCCTTAACCGCTGAGCCGTCTCTCCAATCCCTGGGAGAGGTCTCATTCTTCACTGGACATTTTTGTTGGGCCACCCATTCTCTAGTCCAAGTCCAGCTTCTCTTGTATTCTCAGTACCTGGACTCTTGCAAGTCTGCAGTTCATTCATGCAAGAAAATATTTCCTTCAGAGAGGACAGCCACAGCATCTCACTATCCTTGCCCACAGGGTCCCATCATCTTGCCCAGAGAAAAGTCCATTAGCATTTGCCCTGACACAGTGGGAAACCCAAAAGATTCCTTTCCCTTGATGCGAGAGGATGCATTCAAGGCATTACCCACATGCAGGAAATGTCTGAGCCCCACCACACACACACACACACACACCATTCCTGTACAAGACACACTGCAACAGTCTCCTAGAGGGCATGTCTGTCCATCAGCGGTGGGACCTGGGTGTTGGTCTGACCAGACCTGCTTGCTATTGCAGAGGTTGCTCCGTGGAGAAAGGGCCTTTACTGAGGCGGGGCTTCTTGCGGAGCAGCTTCGTTCATCATGTCCTTGTATTGCCGCTTGAAGAAGCCAAACTGTCAGGGTAAAGACAGAGGGTAAGGCCACAGAGTCCACGGCTGCAGGTCAAGATCAGGGAGAACAGGAGAGACACAGACCATATCAGACAGCATGACCAAGTGGGACACAGAGTGACAGGGTAGAGAAGAGACAGGACCTGGGGAAAGTCAGGCAGGGCGAGAAACAGCATCAGGCTAGGAAAGAGATATAAAATACGAGGCGAAGGCCTCCTTATATAGCGACCCTTGTAAGCCGGGGCCATCCTAGCTGTTCTGCGCGTATCACGCTCATTTTCTTTGTTAGTTAATACTATTGTTTTACAACTGGGGAAATTGAGGTCTGAAGAGCCTCCAACTGGCCAAAAGTCATATAGTGAGCAGCAATACTGAGAGTCAGACCCAAGGACGGAGCTGCTAAGGAGGGGGGAGGGGACAGAAATGAATCAAGGAGTACCTTGTACAGGCCGGCAGTGATGAGAGCCAAAAGAACCAGGCCCCCAATGGAGCTGCCCACAATAAGTGGTACAGGGTTGTGAACTTCATATGGTTCTACTTTGGTCTGCGTCTAGGGAAGAGAGGAAAGAAAAGGGGTACAGCAGAGGAGATATGCCCCCAAATTTCTGGAGAGTTCCCTGAGCTCTAGGGCTACTCCCTCCCTGCAATCCACAAGACCGGCTGCAGGCCCCGTTTCTCTTCCCGTCTGCTTGTCTTGCCAACCCAGAGATGAGATCGGCTGTCCAGCTTCTTTCTCCCTCCAGCAGCCCCGCTGCCCCTCCGCCCCACTGTGCCTGAGATGGGTACCTGGGACTTGACAAACATCCCCTGCCCTGGGAGCAGGGCAAAGACAGAGTCATTAAACACAATCTCGGCGGTGCTCACAAGCAGGAGGTGTTTATGAGAAGTCTGTGGAGAGAACAGAATGGGAGCCAGGCCTGGGCTCTGGGCTGTTATGGCTATACCCAGAAAGCCTCAAAACACAACCTACCTTGATATACCAGTCAAATGACAGTTTGCCCTTGAGGGTGACATTGAACATTTCCTGAGTGTTGAAGGACGGGAGGTCACACTGGATTCTCTTACAGACTGCAACAGAGCAGTTCTGGAAGAAAAGGCCAAAGACACAGCTGCCTAAGACTGGGGCAGACCACAGTGCCCGTGCGTGCGGCCTCAAAGCTGGAGTCCAGCGTGTTCTTACCAGCACCGGGGCCTTCTCAAGCTCCTCCTGGAACTTGGAGTGAGGGGGGGATTTCTGCTCGGTGTGACAGGCATTTGAGAGGTTCTGAGGAAAGACAGACATCAAGAAGAGAGAGAAATGAGGGCTCTGGTCCCACCCAGAGGGTAACAGCCTGGGCCCAAGGGAGAATCAGAAAAGGTGAGAAACAGGTCTTTGGAAAGACCTGACCTCTGGAGAGCCAGCTGGACTCACCTGGGAGAAGACGACCTGGGGATGGTCCCATATGGTCACCTTGTTCAGCTGGACGGGGATCCAGAAGACCACACTGACGGGGAGGCTCCTCTGGCCCAGGTTGTTGAACTGCATCAGAAAGGAGGGGGTGAGGGCTCTAGCCTTATGGCCCAGCTGGCTCTGGCCCAGGACCACGAATAAGGCCTGAGCATCCTGCTCTCCTGTGAGACAGGAGCATGGAAACAAATGCCAAACAGACGTGCCCATCTCAAGTTCTAGCTCTGTCACTTGACAGCTGTGAGGATTTAGACATAGTTCATGTCTCTCTGACTCAGTTCCTCCATCTGAAAACAAGGGACAGCAAGAGTGTTCAGGGTCCTGACATAGGGCGTGCGTGTGTGTGTGCGTGTATGTGTGTGAGTGTGTTGATATGCGTGTGCATCCATGTGTGTGAATGTGTGGATGTGCATACAAGTGTTTGTGTGTGAGTGTGAATGTTCATCCATGTGGATGTGTGTGTGTGGATGTGTGTGTGTGAATGTGCGGATGTGTGTGTGAATGTGTATCTGTGTGTGTGAGAATGTGTGGATGTGCATCTGTGTGTGTGTATGAAAGAGAGAGAGAGAGAGAGAGAGAGAGAGAGAGAGAGGATGTGCATCTGTGTGTATGGATGTATGTATGTGAATATGTGGATGTATATCTGTGTGTGTGCATGCATGTATGTGTGTGAGCATGTGGATATACATTTGTATCTGTGTGTATACATGTGTGTATGTGTGTATGTGAGCATATATGTGTATCCGTATGTGTGCATCTGTATGTGTATGCATGTATGTGTGTGTGCATGTGCACCTGTGTGTATGCACATCTATGTGTATGTACGTATTGTGTGTCGATGTACATGTGCATCTGTGTGCTAGCGTGTACGTGAGAGTATGTACATGTGCATCCATGTGAGTGCACGTATGTTTATGAGTGTATGTGTGTGCACATGGATCTGTATGTGGTGTATGGTGTGAGTGCATATTATGCATGTATGTGTATGAGTGTGTGTATGTGCATGTGTATATGTTTGTGTATCTCCATACTGTATACATATCTGTGAGGGGGGAGTGTAGAACAAACTTAGAAGTGTGCCTGACTCACAGGAAGCACAGTATTCATGCTTCCCGCAACTGCTTCCTGCCCTCCCTTCATAGCAGCTTCCCTCCCAGCATCCCTCAGAACCCAGGCTTCCCCTGCTCCTCACCTGGTACTGATGCTGTATGTCCTGACTGGTCATCTCTGAAGCTGTGAAGTTGAGGTATTTGGTAGAATTCTCATCACTAAGAGAAAAAAGAGTAGACAACATGAAGGTGTCCTGCTTGGACATAATACACAGAGAACAGGTAGGGGACAATACAGCTCTTGAGGGCAGTGTCTGTCAGATTCTGTGTGGGTTTGGGCATGCAGGCGCGCGCGCACACACACACACACACACACACACACACACACCATTCCTCCACACAGGCACACGGCATGTACACAGCACAATCACACAGCCGGCGGTCTCCAGCCTGTCAGGGGAGAGCGGGGTGGAGCAGCACCTGGTAACAACCATGTAGACGGCGTACTTCACAGGCAGCTCCAACTGAGCCTCCATTTTGTGGGTCCTGGACATGTTGTTCTCACTGAAAGGAAAGCAGGTCCTCAGCCAGCTCTAAGAACTGAGAGTGAGCCTCTCCGTGCCCCCCCACTCCTCTCCGTGCCCCCCCCAACTCTGCGTCCACTCTGTCTGCGTGCCTGCTGTCCCCAAGGTCCTCTCCACCTCTGCTTTGCCAGGCCCTACTCACTCCAACAGTTACTGCCGCCTCTGACTGCTCCTCCCAGCCCCCACCCTTGCCCTAATATACAAGTAAATGTAACCATGTGTCTCCCGTAGTCTAAACAGCAAACTTCCTAGCAGCGCCCTCAGTGATCTCGTGCTACCGCCATGTCTGACTGACGCCAGCTCTTATAATCCTGCTTCATGTGCTCAAGCTACTGTTTCTTTTTTTACAGGGTGTGTGTGTGTGTATGTGCGTGTGTGTGTGTGTGTGTGTGTGTGCATGCGTGTATTTGGGTGTACACATGCCACAGTATACACTTGGAGGTCAGAAAACAACTTCTGAGAATTGGTTCGCTCCTCCACCATGTGGGTTCCAAGGATTGAACTTGGGTCATTGGGCTTTGGCGGCCTCGCTTGATGAGCTATCTCAGCAGTCTCTCTTATGTATTTTTACTAGATGTGGGTGGCCGGAGGGTCCATACACAGCGCCGCACATGTGTTACAGGGTGGAGGACACTTCCTGGAGTCAGCTCTCTCCTCCAGTTTCACATGGGTTGCAAGGATGGAACACGGGTCACCAGGCTTCACCCACTGAGCCATCTCACGGGCTGTTCTGGAGCATGCCCAGATACCTCCCAGTTCCGGGTCTTGCCCGCTGCGTGCTGCCTGCTACCTTTAGGCCTTTGCTTGACTTAGTCCCAACCTAAATATGTTTTCTTCAGGAATCTTCTCAGAGCACTGGGCATCCCTACTTCCCCCACCCCCTCATCATTTATTTTATACTATACAGCAATCACTCGTTTCCTTGCCTAGCCACACCATTGAATGTCCATGAGGGTGACCACAGCTGTCTTATCAACCACCGTGACCCCAGCAATGTCTGGCACATGGGTGGGTGCTCAATCAGTTCATTGAATGAATAAAGTCATCCAAACAGAGAACCGATAGAGAAAAGAAAATGATTCATCCTGGCTGGGCCACAGAAGGGAGGGTGACCACGGAATGTGGGAACGTACCTGGTCACGTTGGCCTTGAGGAGCAGTTTGTTCCCAAGGGAAGCATCAGAGTCCACATCAAATGTGACATTAAAGGTGACCTAGAGATGGAGAACGGAAACGGTGATTTAAAATAGTAAAGAAAACACAGCACCACTGTCCACCAACCATTGAATGGGATAAATCAAACACGGCCTGCCCACGTAATAGAATATTGTTCGGAAATAAAAAGAAGAACTGACAAGCAAGTGATTCTGGAAAATATGATGTTGGTGAAAAGAAGCCAATCCCAGAGGACCACACTGTATGTGTCTATGGATGGGAGATATCCAGGAGAGGTGAATCCATACAGAGAAGGTCGATTGGGAGGCCCCAGGGGCTATTAGCAAGGTCTCAGATTGAGCAGAGTGGTGAATGCAAACCTCTGAGAATACTTAAACGCCACTGAATTGTATACTGTGGGAGGTTTATGGGATCAATAAAGCCAGTTTGTAGAAAGGGGCAGCTTCTCCCTTAGGATGGGGAGAAGAAAGAAGGAGGAGGAGGAGGAGGAGGAGGAAGAGGAAGAGGAAGAGGAAGAAGGAGGAGGAAGAGGAAGAAGGAGGAGGAGAAGGAGAAGAAGAAGAAGAAGAAGAAGAAGAAGAAGAAGAAGAAGAAGAAGAAGAAGAAGAAGAAGAAGAAGAAGATGATGATGATGATGATGGTGGTGGCAGCAGGGCTGCAGCTCTGACCTCGGAGTTAGCAGGAAAGATGGGGGCGTTTATGTGGCAGGTGGTACTTTTCAGAGCCCCGTGCCCTTCAGTGGAGGAGCTGTGCTCAGGTGCCACACGCCAAGGCTTCTGGGTAAGCGGGTTCTGGAACCAAGGCAAGCAAATGTAGTACCGTCAACTGCCAACCACGGGGGCGAGGAAAGCAGAGCCAGGAGACCGGAGAGGATTTGGCTACCTGACTCGCTGACACCTTCCGGTAAGACAAGCCAGCCGGGTAGTAGAAGGTAGCCGTGGTCCCGTAGGAGTCTTCACCGTCATTTCTCACTGTCACCCTCAGGTTGAAGTCCCGAGGGTCTCCCACCACCAAAGTGTCCTGGCTGTGAGAATAACAAGACCATGAAGTACCAAGGGCTTCACCTCAGCACGTCTGGTTTGATATAGACAGGCTGTGGAAACTTGGAGAGGCAGGAATGTAACAGAGCAGGCACAAGGAACCTTGTGGTGCACAAATATCTCTGAAGAAGCCTGGGCTCCTTTGGGGACCAGGATTCAGGCTTAAGGGAAGCGATACCAGGACACTCACCCCATGGAACTCAGAGTGATGCTGAGGTCATCCTGGCAAATGCTGTCGTTGCCACAGTTCTTCTCAAAGGGAAGCTGGACAGGGCACATCATTGAAACAAAAGAAACAGAAATGGTTAAGGGGAGCAATTTTTTTTCCTTTGTCACTGTTTGTTTTTTATTTATTTATTTATTAAAGACTTCTGTCTCTTCCCCGCCACTGCCTCCCATTTCCCTCCCCCTCCCCCAACTAAGTCCCCCTCCCTCATCAGCCCAAAGAGCAATCAGGGTTCCCTGCCCTGTGGGAAGTCCAAGGACCACCCACCTCCATCCAGGTCTAGTAAGGGGGAGCAATTTTTAAAAATATGTTTAAATGAACACCAGCTGGTGGTGTACACCTTTACTCCCAGCACTCATGAGGCAGAGGCAGGAGGATCTCTGAGTTTGAGGCCAGCCTGGTCTACAAAGCTGGTGCCAGGACAGCTAGGCCTACACAGAGAGACCCTGTCTTGAAAAACAACAAACAAACAACAACAACAAAAACGTTTAAATGAAATTACATAAAATTTCTGTACTCTACTCCTGCAAGGCCCCGACTCCAGGACTCACCGAAGCTGTGAAGAGCCTCTGAGCATCCTCAGCCAGAACGGGCCGGAGGTCCCTAGAGGAGCCCAAGGGCTCCCCCACCAGCGTATAGTTGAGGCGTAGGATGATGGGACTCACCGAGTCCTCCACACAGACCTAAGGGAAAGTGGGGTTTGGGGCTCCGCCTTCTGCAGCGTCCCGAGACCACCCCATCCCCAGCCAGGAGCCCCGCCCTTCGCCTGCTCACCGGTAACTGCAGCTTCAGGGTTTCACATTTCCGTGTCAACCCAAAGACCTGGACCCTCCGGCGAGTGTTGTTCTTTGTCTCCTCAAAGATGGCACGGACACGGGCCTGTGTGCGGCCAGGGTCTAACGCCAGGTCGTAAGTGACAGTGCTCTGGATATCTCCTGAGAGGAGAGGGAGCGGTGTGAGGAAGCAAGGCAGGCAGAGGTCGGAGACCACAGCTCGCCTCCCAGCTGTGTGATTATCCACGTATCGGCTGGCCTCTGTCTTAATTCATTACTTTCCAAGAAGGAACAGTAACAATGGCCCTCAAGGGGTTAAAAAGAAGAAGAAATGAGGTCGTGCCCACTGAGTAAGCCCTCAAAAAGCATGCTAGGGTTGGAGATTTAGCCCAGTGGTAGAGCACTTGTCTAGCAAATGCAAGGCCCTGGGTTTGGTCCTCAGCTCCAGGAAAAACAAAGAAAGGTAACAAGGTGCAATGCTGGATGGTGGTGGCTCACGCCTTTAATCCCAGCACTCGGGAGGCAGAGGCAGGTGGATCTCTTTGAGTTTGAGGCCAGCCTGGTCTAGTCTAGTTAGGAGTTTCAGGACAGCCAGAGCTATTACACAAAGAAAGCCTGTCCCCGGGGGCAGGGGAGGGATGGTCTCTATTCCATAAGATATTAAAAAGCTATTTATGCTCCTTTTAAAGTTTTGTTTTGTTTGTTTTATTTGCTAGTTTGGCTCTGATATTCTCATCTGGGCATTCACAGTTTAGTAGTAAGTGGTTTGAGAAGAATTTCTATGTAGATTTCATGATACCTTCTCCCTACTGTTCCTAGTCTCCAAAACATTTCTATTTCTAGCCAAGCTGGCTCTTCTGACCTCTGGACCGGTAAGAATGAAGCTGGAAAAACATCTATTCTCCTCTTCCTGTTTCTCTCCGTGTCAGCCACTGCTATTCTCCTGCCAAAGCGCAATGCTTCTCTTTACGAACGGGGGCAGGGAAGAGTCAGGCCATTGGCAACAAAAACCCTGTTCAACTTGATCAATTGAATCTCCCAAGCCAGTTCTCTCTTGCTTAAGAATGAAGCTGTTTGAAAATGGATGGAACCGGAAAATGCTAGATTAAGTGAGCAAGTGCCAACTCGGAAGGGCAGACCCCAAATGTTCTCTGTCCTGTGTGGACCCTGGCTTCTGTCTCTAACAGGATCTCGCTTCTGATGGGAGAGAGTGTGGAGAGGACAGAAAGTGACAGGGGCCGCCATGAGGAGAAAGGAGGCGTTAGGGAAATGAGCAAGGAGAGCGACAGGACCCATGCGACAGGAAAGAACAGAGAGATGCTGCCAGGCGGGGGTTACGTGGGGTTGGAAACACGGAGATGGGGAGGCAACCGAAAATAAGTATGTATGAAAATGCTATAAAAGAAGGTAAATATTGCCGGGCGTTGGTGGCGCACGCCTTTAATCCCAGCACTCGGGAGGCAGAGGCAGGCAGATCTCTGTGAGTTCTAGACCAGCCTGGTCTACAGAGCTAGTTCCAGGACAGGCTCCAAAGCCACAGAGAAACCCTGTCTCGAAAAACCAAAAAAAAAAAAAAAAAAAAAAAGGTAAATATTGTAAGATAATTAATAAAAAAACTATGTTGGTCTTATATTGAAGTTCTTGATCCATTTAATGTTGAATTATGCTCTACATAGCAAAAAACAAAATAAACAAACAAAAAAGTTATTTGAGGAGCTGGAGAGGAGGTTTGGTAGCTCTGAGCACACACTGCTCTATCAGAGGACAGGAGTTCTGCCCCCAGCACCCTTGCCAAGCAGCTCCCAATGCCTGTGACTCCAGCTCCAGGGATCCAGCGCCCTCTTCTGGCCTCTGTGGGCACCCACAGTCCTGTGCACACACCTACACAGAGACACGCACAGGACTAAAGAGACATACAATTAAAAATATAATAAATCTTCCTTCAAAGTAATTTTTAAAGATTACTTGGCAAAGAAAAATTTTAAAAAGAGCTGAATGAAGCATGTTTGGAAACGCTGTAAAACTTGTCTGAGAATGAAATATATTGGTCTCTAGCTTTGTATGTTTAAAATAGTCATTGAAAAACCACTTTGGGTAGATAATGATAAAAATGTTAAGTTAGGAGTGTCCTCAGCTGTAACGTGTTTGCCTAGCATACACAAAGTTCTGAGTTCGGTCCTCAGCACCGCATAGAACTGGGTAAGGTAGTTCTAGTGCGTGGAAGTAGAGTTCCTGGGCATATGACTAAGGTCAGCTTTGCCTTGAAAAAATAATTTATTGTCTTACTATTACTGCATTGTTGGGACTAATGAGTCCAGGCCTTCAGCTGTTCTTCCCTGCTAGAACCTTCTAATTGAAGTTACTAGAAGCTGTGCCTAGCTTAGAGGATCAGAGGATGGGATTTTCACCTGTTGGCCATTGACTGCAGTGTATTTAAGCCTACATGGTGCTAATAATAAAGAGGGGCTTTGGTATCAGTGTCTGAAGGTCTGTGTGTCGGTCTGTCTCTGCGTGCGTGCGTGTGTGTGTGTGTGTGTGTGTGTGTGTGTGTTCTCAACCTCCAGCCCCTTTCCCGAAGCTCGCAAACTGGGGTCTAGCGCATAGAGCACAGAATAAGGAAAATACAAAACTGTGAACAGATATTCTTACATTTAAAAAGAGAAAGAAAGAATAAAAGAAGGAAAGAAAGAAAGGAAGGAAGGAGGAATGGAGGGAAGGAAGGAGGGAGGGAGGGAGGGAGGGAGGGAGGGAGGGAGGGAAGGAGGGAAGGAGAAAAGGAAGGGAGGGAGGGAGGGAAGGAAGGAGGGGAAAAGGGAGGGAGGGAGGGAGGGAAGGAGAAAAGGGAGGGAGGGAGGGAGGGAGGGAGGGAGGGAGGGAGGGAGGGAGGGATCCCAGTTTGCTCACAGACCTGGGGGTGCTGGTTCTCTGGACTACTGACACAACACACAAGTGTCACCTGGTCACTTCTCTGTAACGGTTGCTGGGCTTCATTCTAGCCAGGCTTTAAAAGGCTGTCAGCACCAGCCAGAACTTTCTTCTGCTAGAAGCCTGGGCAGACCGAGATGACACACTGTCATGGAAACCCAGAGGTTCAGCCAGCACCTCTCACCTTCTTGCAGCCGATCCCTGGTGCTCTTGCGGACACGGAGGCAGACTCTGACCTCCCCAGCATCTTTGTTTCTTGAGGCTTGATTCTGACATTCAAACACACTCCTTGCTAGAATATTGGGAATGAATTCCATGGTTGCCTCAAGTCTTAACACGGGCTGGGCTCTAGAGGGATACCAGAGAGTCATCAGGAACCAGAGACGGCAGAAACATTCCAAAGGCAAAGAGCTGGCACCATCAGAGGGGTTCTCACCTGAGCAGCAGGAGGTGCCCCTGGGCCCCCACAGCTAGGTCTGTCAGGCCGTCCATTGTGAGGTCCTTGCCTCCACTCAGCGACTGACCGAAGTACTGGAGCTTGGGGGAGAAGCTGGCACCTGCGATGCGCTGAGGGCAGGAAAGGAGAGAGGAAGGAGGAAAGAGTGTAACTGGGCGCAGAGGCAGAGGCTCTCCTCATTACCACCCAGCCTTTTCAAGGAATTCAGATGACTTAAGACCCACTAAGGAGCTGTTTAACTTTAAGTCACGATCTCCAAACAGTATCCAAAATTGTCCTGGATTATCTGAGTTTCCTAAAGAAAGTTAAAAGTTTTACAGGAAAGAAATTAAAAATATATATATACCATTTCACCCACCTGGATCTTACTTATATGGTCAGAAAAAAAAATCTCTCTTTTTTTTCCTGAGACTTGGTAATAGCTCTGTAGACCAGGCTGGCCTTGAACTCACAGAGATCCGCCTGCCCCTGCCTCCCAAGTGCTGGGATTAAAGGCGTGCGCCACCACTGCCCAGCTCAAAATTATCTCTTTCATTATCTTTCATCTATCTTCCTTGAGGAAGTGTTCATGTTAAAGGCCCGAGAACAACTCTTTTGTTTGTTTGGTTTTTCAAGACAGGGTTTCTCTGTGGTTTTGGAGCCTGTCCTGGAACTAGCTTTTGTAGACCAGGCTGGCCTCGAACTCACAGAGATCCACCTACCTCTGCCTCCCAAGTGCTAGGATTAAAGGCGTGCGCCACCACCACTCGGCCAGAGGACAACTTTTAAGAATCATTTCTCTCCTCCCATGATGTGGGCCCTGGGAGCAAACTCAGGTACTCAAGTTTGGCAGTAAGGGCCTCTACCTTCTGAGCCCTCTCACCAGCCCCAAACTCTCATATAAATACAAGACGTAAGAGGAGAAAGAAGGCATTGGCAATTAACACAGTAACACCCTCAGCAGTGGAAAGCCAATGCTAAACAGAACCAGGCAGTGTGGGGCCAGCAAGGCTCTCAGCAGAGAATGGGCCCAGGTAGCATAAGACAATCAGAACTGTGGTTGTTCCTGGGGTAGGAGGTAGGCTAGGAACTGGCTGGGAAGGAAACTTCCTATATTGTGTGAAGAAGACTGAGGTTTGGAAAGGCTGTAGCAAGATCTGGATATATGGCTCAAGCTAGCCTTGAACTTGCTAGGTAGCCCAAGAGGGCCTTTCCCTACCTCTGCCTACCTGTGTTCTGGCATTACTGGCGTGTTCCACCACATCCAGCAACATGGCTGTATATCGGAAAGGATATGAGGTACATTTGTCAAGACTCACTGAATAAATACTTATGCATTTTGTCTTAAAATAACTGCAAACACATATTCTAGTTAATAACCTACGTGTCAACGCTATTACGGACAAGGAGAACTGATAACACAACTGATTTAAAATGCACCAAAGAGAAAGAAAATGCTGGGCGTGGAAACAGAACTGTAATTGTAGCTTTGGAGGTTCAGGCAGGAGGATCATGAATTCCAGGCCAGCCTGGGTACGGAGTGAGACCTTGTCTCAGAATAGACAGATAGATTGATGATAGATAGATAGATAGATAGATAGATAGATAGATAGATAGATAGAAGCTGGGCGGTGGTGGCGCACGCCTTTAATCCCAGCACTCGGGAGGCAGAGGCAGGTGGATCTCTGTGAGTTCGAGACCAGCCTGGTCTACAAGAGCTAGTTCCAGGACAGGCTCCAAAGCCACAGAGAAACCTTGTCTCGAAAAACCAAAAAAAAAAAAAAAAAAAAAAAAAAGATAGATAGATAGATAGATAGATAGATAGATAGATAGACAGATGGAAAGACACGAGAACAAAAGAACAAAGCTGGGGAGACGTCTCGGTGGGTAAAGGACAGGCTGTACAATTATGAGAACCTGAACCCCTAGCGCCATGTGAATACGGGGCATGTCAGTCTGCAGCCCAGCCCTGGCGGGTGGAGACACAGGGATCGTTTGGGCTTGCTGGCTGGCCAGGCCAGCCAAACCGGCAAGACCCAGGTCATCAGCAATGATAAATGGAAATAAAAATGATCTTGGTGAGCAAGATAAGCCGAGCACAGAGGGACACACTGCCTGTTTTCTTTCACACGCAGAATCCAGGCTTTTAGGGCTGTCACGTGATCCAGAAATCCCACATCTCAATTTCATGCAAAAGGATCAGCAGAAGATCTTGAAGGAACAGTGGCACATCCACGCTCCTTACCACACCACTCAATGCAAACATGCTTGCCAACACTGAGCCCAAACAAGGATGGGCTGTCATCAGCCAATCGCTGATGGAGAAGGGGCTCGAGGGTCTGCCATGCCCCCTACTGAACAAGTAGGCGCTGGTGGAGCCTGGGAATTAGGGAATTACTGCCATCAGGTTGAACCTGGTGAATTCGCCAGGCTCAAGAAGAGGGCTCCAAACCCATGGTCACATAGTTGGCCCTGGTCAACCTTAGTGAGTCTCAAATCAAAACAAAACACATGAGGGAGGAAGGAGAACTAGGAAGAGACAAGGGAAGATGGAGGCGAGAGAGTTCAGAATGTATTGTAAATGTGTGTGAAAATGTCAAAGAACTTAATTTGGGGGCTGGAGAGGAAGCTCAGCACTTAGGAGCACTTACTGCTCTTACAGAGGACCCGGGGTTGATTCCTGGCACCCACACCAGGCAGCTCACAACTGCTTGTGACTCCAGCTTCAGGAATCCTTTACCCTCTGACCTCTGTGGGCATCTGCAGGCATGGGTGCACATAAGCTCATCCAGCCATACACACAAATAAAAATAATTCTTTAAAATAAAATATAATTTCAAAACATTAAAAATATGAGAAAGGGGCTGGGTATGGGGGCGCACGCCTTTAATCCCAGCACTTTGGAGGCAGAAACAGGTGGATCTCTGGGAGTTTGAAGGCTGGCCTGGTCTGCATGGTGCATTTCAGGCAGCCAAGGCTAGATAGGAAGACTCTGTCTCAAAAGAAAAAGAGGGGGGAGGAGGCGAATAAGGTAGAGAAGTGATTGAAAAGTGTTGTGGAATATATCTTTACACTGTGTGAAAGCATGCCATTGTCACTGATTTAATAAAAAACTAGACTTCCAAGGGCTAGGCAGGGGGCAGAGACAATGTTGGGAGATGAGGTAACAAGCCGTGAGCCATGTGGCAGCACATAAATTGATAGAAATGAGTTGATTTAAGTTATAAGAGCTAGTTAGAAACAAGCCTAAGCCATAGGCAGAGCTTTCATAATTAAAAACAAGTCTCCATGTGGTGACTGGGGAGCCGGCAGGCAGGACAGAGAAAGACTCGCCACAGAGAAAGAGTAGCTCACCATCAGTCTTTGACCCCCACATCACCCACAGGATGTACACAGATACACACACACACAACACACACACACGCACACACACATGCAACACACAGAGACTTAATATAGCAACAGCAGAATTTTAAGTCAAACTCAGGAATCTCATAAAATCCCTAGATTCCTGTAAAGTGTCCAGCTGTATGGGTTTCCTAGGACATAGGATTTTCAGTACTAACATCGGGGCAGATCTGGGGAGAACAGAACCCTTGGTCCCTCGGCCAGAACAGGAGTTCCAGAGAAAGGAGCTGCACAATGTACAATGTTATGCACCCCTTCATCTGGCCTAACTGTGCTGAACACTTCACACCCTCACAGCTGTGGCCTGCCAGCTACAGCCCCAGGCCTCAGCAATAAAGCTGAGTGTGGGTGCCCCAAAGCACCACCTACCCTTTCAAAGAGTTCATCTAGGCTGGAGAGTCTCTGAGGCAGCGTGAAGGGTGTGTTACTCTCTTAAAGGTTCTGGAAGGTGTGTAGGAAAACGGATCTGGCAGTTAAATCAGAGGGCCCAAATCACACAAGTCAGTGCCGTGCCAGGTCAGCAGCGGGGACTTACCTGGCTGTGAGCGGTGCTGATGCTGACTGTCGATGTCCCGTGAAAGATGTAGACGGCTCCCTGATTCTCCTGCTCTCCTGGAGCCCCAACGGCCACATCCGTCAGCTTGTCCCCATTCACATCTCCCAGGACTGTCAGAGCTGCCCCAAAACGACCCCAGGGGTGGCCCTGTTCGCCGTGGAGAATGGCTTCACACCGCCACCGAGCCCTCTGCTAAACAGAAACAGTGACAGGCCCAAAACCCTAGCAACCCTCCACTTCACACCCAGCCACATCTGGCCCATCCATCCATCACTTACCCCTCTAGGCAAAGGACACACTGACACCTGGCCTCCTCGGGTCTGCTCATAGTAATGAGGGGCCCCAATGAGGATCAAGTCGGTATTGCCATCACCATCCATGTCCACGGAACAGAGGGAGGCCCCAAAGTAAGAGCCAATCTGAAAGATATGGGGGGAAAGATCACACACCTCTAGGAGTTTCCTGTCTGTGAAGAAGCCAGACTTGGTGGTGCGTACCAGCACCAGGAAGGCAGAGGTAGGAGGATCAGGAGTTCAAGGTTGCATAGGGAGAAGTGTAAGCTGGAGAGATGGCTCACTGGCTGCTCTTCCAGAGGTCCTGAGTTCAATTCCCAGCAACCACATGGTGGCTCACAGCCATCTATAATGAGACCTGGTGCCCCCTTCTGGCTTGCGGGCACACATGGAAGGAATGCTGTACACATAATAAATAAATAAATATTTAAAAAAAAAAAGACTTGTCTGAAAGGAAGGAGGAGAACCAGATTGTGACTGTGGGGGAGGAAGGTTGGAGAAGGCAAGATTTTCTATGTGACTTGTGGTGACTTGAATAAGAATGACCCCCATAGGCTTGCAAATTTTAATGCTTAGTCACCAGGGAACTCTTTGACAAGACTACAAGGATTAAGAGACAAGTCCTTGTTGGAAGAAGTATGTGACTGGGGGTAGATTTTGAGGTTTTCTTTTCTTTTTCATTCTTTTTTTTTGTTTTGTTTTGTTGTTTTGTTTTTGTTAATTTTTCAAGACAGGGTTTCTCTATGTTAACAGTCCTGGCTGTCCTGGAATTTGTTTTGTAGACCAGGTTGGCCTTAAACTCACAAAGATCTGCCTACCTCTGCCTCACCAGTGCTGGAATTAAAGGTGAACACCTGACAAAATACACCATTCCTACATAATAAAGGTCTTGGAGAGAACAGGGATACAAGGAACATACCTAAACATAATAAAGGCAAGATACAGCAAGCCAACAGCCAACATCAAACTAAATGGAGAGAAACTCACAGCAATTCCACTAAAATCAGGAATAAGACAAGGTTGTCCATTCTCTCCATATCTATTCAATATAGTTCTTGAGATCCTAGCTAGAGCAATAAGACACCAAAAAGAGATCAAGGGGATACAAATTGAAAAAGAAGAAGTCAAACTCTCACTGTTTGCTGATATGATAGTTTACATAAGCGATCCCAAAAATTCTACCAAGAAACTTCTACAACTCATAAACACTTTCAATAATGTAGCAGGACACAAGATTAACTCAAAAAAATCAGTAGCCCTCCTGTACACAGAATAGAAAAGGGCTGAGAAAGAAATCAGAGAAACAACACCCTTCACAATAGCCACACATAGCATAATATATCTCGGAGTAACTCTAACCAAACAAGTGGAAGACTTGTATGACAAGAACTTTAAATCTTTAAAGAAAGAAATTGAAGAAGACACCAGAAAATGGAAAAATCTCCCATGCTCTTGGGTAGGCAAAATTAACATAGTAAAAATGGCAATCTTACCAAAAGCAATCTACAGATTCAATGCAATGCCCATCAAAATCCCAGCAAAATTCTTCACAGACCTCGAAAGAACAGTACTCAACTTTATATTGGAAAGAAAAAACCCAAGATAGCCAAAACAATCCTATAAAATAAAGGAACTTCTAGAGGCATCACAATTCCTGACTTCAAACTCTACTACAGAGCTACAGTACTGAAAACAGCCTGGTATTGGCATAAGAACAGACAGGAGGACCAATGAAACCTAATAAAAGACCCGGATATTAATCCACACTCCTTTGAACACTTGATTTTTGACAAAAAAAAATCAAAAAATATCAAATGGAAAAAAGAAAACATATTTAACAAATGGTGCTGGCATAACTGGATACTGACATGTAGAAGAATGAAAATAGACCCATATCTATCACCACGCACAAAACTCAAGTCCAAATGGATCAAAGAAAGACCTCAACATAAAGCCAGCTACACTGAACCTTATAGAAGATAAAGTGGAAAGTACACTTGAATGCATTGGCACAGGAGACCACTTCCTATATATAACCTCAGCATCATAAACACTGAGAGAAACAATTAATAAATGGGACCTCCTGAAACTAAAAAGCTTCTGTAAAGCAAAGGGCATGGTCAACAAGGCAAAATGACAGCCTACAGAATGGGAAAAGATCGTCACTAACCCCACATCAGACAGGTCTGATCTCCAAAATATACAAAGAACTCAAGAAATTGAACACCAAAAGAACACATAATCCAATAAAAAAAATGGAGTACAGACCTAAACAGAGAACTCTCAACAGAGGAATCTAAAATGGCTGAAAGACACTTAAGGAAATATTCAACATTCTTAGTCATCAGAGAAGTACAAATCAAAACAACTCTGAGATTCCATCTTACACCTGTAAGAATGGCCAAGATCAAAAACACTGATGACAACTTATGCTGGAGAGGTTGTGGGGAAAAGGGAACACTTCTGCATTGCTGGTGGGAATGCAAGTTGGTACAGCCCCTTCGAATGTCAGTGTGGTGATTTCTCAGACAATTAGGAAACAACCTTCCTCAAGACCCAGTAATATCACTTTTGGGTATATATCCAAAAAATGCTCAATCGTGCCACAAGGACATGTGCTCAACTATTTTCATAGCAGCTTTGTTTGTCATAGCCAGGACCTGGAAACAACCTAAATGCCCCTCAAAGAATGGATAAGGAAAATGTGGTACATTTACACAATGGAGTACTACACAGCAGAAAAAATAATGACAGCTTGAATTTTGCAGGAAAATGGATGGAGCTAGAAAACATTATTTTGAGTGTGGTAACCCAGACACAGAAAGACAATTATCACATGTATTCACTCATAGGTAATTTTTAAACATAAAGTAAAGAAAGCCAACCTACAAATCACAATCCCAGAGAACTTAGACAACAATGAGGACACTAAGAGAGACTTACATAGATCAAATCTACATGGGAAGTATAAAAAGACAAGATCTCCTGAGTAAATTGGGAGCATGGGGACCTTGGGAGAGGGCTAAAGGGGGGAGGGGAGAGGCAGGGAGGGAAGCAGAGAAAAATGTAGAGCTCAATAAAAATCAATAAAAATGTTTTTAAAAAGGTGAACAACATATCTGGAGGGTTTTTGAGGTTTTCTTTTCTTTCTCTTTCTTTTAGATTTATTTATTTATTTATTTATTAATTATGTATGCAGTATTCTACCTGCTTGTGTGCCTGCACACCAGTCTCATTATAGATGATTGTAAGTCACCAGGTGGTTGCTGGGAATTGAACTCAGGACCTCCAGAAGAATAGCCAGTGCTCTTAACCTCTGGGTCATCTCTCCAGCCCCGAGGTTTTTAAAAGCCCAGTGTTCCTTTATGTCTCTGTCTCTCAGCCAATAGATCAGGACGTAGCTTTCAGCTACTGCTGCAGAGATGTGTCTCCGTTCTCCCGCCATGATAATGAACTAAACCTCTACAATTGTAAGCAAGCCCCCAATGAAATGCTGTCTTTTCTAAGAGCTGCCTTGGTCATGGTGTGTCTTCACGGCAGCAGAAGAATGACTAGGACATGGTTCATAATACATTTTGAGAAAGCACAGGCACACACACAAGAGAGAGAGAGAGAATGTTAAGGGTGAAACCCAGGACTTCAGACATTCTAGGCAACTGGTCTACCATCGAGCTACACCCCCCAACCAACTGAATATGCTCCTAGCTAGAGAAATATATCATAAAGTCAAGGGGCAGTAGGATTGGATTTATCACAGATGATATTTTAGGGAACTTACTAAGGCAGCTAAGAATATGATGCATTGGAGAACACAAATATAATATTTAGAAGAGTAGACATGGTACCCTTTTAGATTAGAATTATCTAGAGAAGCAAAGGATAAAGTCTAATATGGCGGGCTGGAGAGGTAGCTCAGTGGTTAAGAGCATGGGCTGCTCTTTCAGAGGTCCTGAGTTCAATTCCCAGCAAGCACATGGTGGCTCACAGCCATCTGTAATGAGATCTGGTGCTCCCTTGTGTGACACAGACATTTGTGCAGGCAGAATACTGTATAAATAATAAGTAAATAAATGAATAAGTAAATCTTTAAAAAAAGAAAAGAAAAGATATCTGTATGATGTTAATGGATCCTTTTAAAAAAAAAGTCTAATTTGGCCATAATCAATTTGATTGGGTAAAAACCACAATTATCAGACTGGAGGTATAGCTCGGTGGTAAACTACTTGTCCTGTATTCTTGAAGCACTGAGTAGTTTAGTCCCTAGTACTGAAAACCTTGCTGCCCAGAAAGTTTTGTGTTACCTGACCAGTAAAAATATCTTTTTCATATGCTCTAGGTAAACACGCAGCATTTATCCATAGAACCCAGCCGTTTTTCATTCACTTTCTCATTCACTCAACACAGACGTGTTTGCTGAGCACCAGACAGGGTAGCAGACATGGTGCCTTCAAGGACTCTCAGCACAGCAATGTGGAGAGAAGAAGAGCAAGTTAAACGGGGATGTGTTACAGGTTTCAAACTAGAAGTCCCAGGAAGGAAAAGTACAGAGGACTAGAGACAACACAAACTCTGCGCCCCACCACCACCAACACTGCAGGAGACTCTCTGATCACCCAGTGAAGGGTCTGGAGCTTTGTCCTGACATCAGTAGCATTTTTTAGGTCAGGTTTATTGGTGATAAATTTTGCATAAAATAAAATTCAGCTGTTTTAGTTATAGTTTTAGAGTTTTAACAAACATCCAGTCATATAATCATGACCACCATCAGGCTATGGCCTCCTCCTGGTGCCTCACAGTTGGCTTCTTCCCCACTGACACCACTGCTGTTTCTGTCCCTGAACCATGGTTGTTCTCATCTAGATTGCTGTGCAAATGGATACACAGTTTGCAGACTACTTTAGACTTCATCTTTCAGCTCAAATAATTCACTTGAAATCTATCCATATTGCTTGCGTGCATTAGCAACCCATTCCTATTGCTGCTGAGCCCTCCACTGCACGGGCCTGTCACGGCTTGAGATTCCATCCTCCAGCTCAGGGCATCCCGATGCCTCCAGTGTGATGTGGTTGGGAACAGAGCAGCAGCAAGCATTAGATTTCCGTGTGAACATCTGTCTCCGTGTCTCCTCAGTAATGCTAGTTGCACTGCTAGTGTGTGACCGGCTGTCACATCTCCTAAGAAACTGGCTTTTTTTTGGATCAGTCTCATCAGACACGATAAGATGGTCTGCTGTAGATAGTCAGCTCCGCTGTCACTCACTGGAAAGCTTCTCTATTACATTTTTGTACTTTTGTTGACTACTAATTCATCAATTGTGACAATAACAGCATAAAAAATGGTGGAAGAAGCTGTCAATGAGCAGGTTTTTAAATGTGGGTGAAACTGTCATCTGTTAAAAATAGGCTACAATAACTGTAAGGTGTTTTAAGTAAGCCTCCTAAACGCAGAGAAATCTGCAGCAGAAACACGGAGGAGAAAGAAATCAGTATAGAACTATAACGAAGATATATAACTATATAAATCAATATGTAACTATAGAAATTTTATCAAAGCCAAATGAGACAATAAGAAATAGAATGGACCAAAGGAACTGCAAAGCAGAAAACAGTGAACAAACCCAGGTTGTCCACCAACAATTGTGCTAAGTACAAGCAAATTACCCTCTTTAACCAAAACATGGGCCTGGAGGGATGGCTCAGCCGTTAAAGGCTAGGCTCACAACCAAAAATATAAGAGTTCGGTTCCCAGCACCCACGGCTGTCCCTCCAGGTACCGTAAAAAAAAAAAATATATGGAATATACGAATGGGTTTGGAGCTTTTGTTTTGTTTTATTTTGTTTTTCATTATATATACATATATCATATCTGCATGTGTTTGTGTGTTATATGTGTGCCTGGTGCCTATAGAGGCCAGAAGAGGACATTAGATGCCCCCAGGAACTAGAGTTACAGATGGTTATGAGCCTCATGTGGGTGATAGGAGTCAAACCCAGGTCCTCTGTGAGAGCAATGAATATTCTTAACTGATGAGCCAACTCTCCAGGCCTGACTGAAAGGGTTTTTTAGATTCAGTACTGGCTACCTAAATTAGACCTATAGGTGCAGATTTATGGACATAGCTTGAAAGTGAAAGGAGGGGGAAAAGAGCTACTCCACGCCAACAATGACCACGAGAAAGGAGGATGCCAAGGCTCCTGCCAGATGAGCTAGCCCTGTGTCAGTCTACCCTGAAGGCAGAATCAGAATGGAGAGAGTCCTGTGCAGCAGAGCCTGAACACACCGGTATAATCTGGAGTGCCAGTGAACCAGTGAGAAGAAAAAGATTTCCAACAAGAGAAACTTGTGGCTTGCTGCTCCATCCCAAAAGAGTTAAAGAGCATCCGTTATTGGAGTTGAGGATGAAAGTCTCATGTAACCCAGGCTGGCCTTGAACTCCTGAGCCTCCAGTCTAAAGGGCTGGGATTACAGGTATCCTAGGTGTGAAAGAGAGGGAATCGTTCCAAAGTCATTTTATAAAGTCAGAATTACACTGCTACTAAAGCCAGACAAGCGCACAAATCAAAAGAAACAAAAAGAAAACAGCCTGCAAAAATCCCTAAGTAAAGTGTTAACAGAATGAGCTCAACAGCACATTTTCAAATGATTCCTTGGGTCTGGTGACATAGGTGAGAGGTAGTGGGGTATTTGCATAGTGTTCATGAAGCTACCCAATACTGCAAAGGAAGGGAAAGATGGAGAATAAGGAAAAAGGGGGGGAAAGAGGAAAAGAAAAGGAGGGGAGGAAGAAGGAGAAGAGGTGAAGGGAATTGTATTACCAATAAAGCCGATATATCACATCACTAGATTAAATGGGAGAAGTGTGATCATTTCAGGGCATGCAAGAAAACCATCTTATAAGGTTCAACATTTCTTCATAATAAAATTCTAAATAAATTAGTTATAAAAGTATATGTTGACAGGCAGTGGTGACTCACACTCGGGAGGCAGAGGCAGTAGGATCTCTGAGTTCAAGGCCAGCCTGGTCTACAGAGCCAGTTGACACATACACACATACACACACATATGCATGCACACACACACATACTACATAATCTATGACACACCGAGAGCAAACACCACCCTGAAAGATAAAAAACAAACTGTTTCCTGTAAGATCTGAGCAGCACTGTTGCTCAACACAGTAGAAGAAGCCCTAGGCAGAGAAATTAAGCAAGAGACAGAAGTTAGGGCAACTAGACAGGACAGGAGAAAGCAAAACTTACAGACATTTTTTTTAGGTTCTATCAGAAATACCATTGGAGCATATAATTTAGTAAAGTTAAAGGTCACAGAATCCACATACAAAAACAATACAACAAGCTAGGTACCAATAGTGAACCATCTGAAAACAATTGTGAAGAAAGTAACACCATTTACAACAGCTATAAAACACAATAGGTCTAGGGCTCAGCAGTTAAAAGCACCTGCTGCTCTTCCAGAGGACCTGAGTTCAGTTCCCATCACCCACGTGGGACAATTCCCAACCACCTGTAATGTCCCAGGGTATCTCCTAGAACCCATGGTATCCATGGGCCCCTGAACACATTCACAAAAGCACACATATTTAATATAAAAAAAGAAAATTGGTGGCTGGAGAGATGGCTCAGAGGAATAGAGCACTGGCTGCTCTTCCAGAGGTCCTGAGTTCAACTCCCAGCAACCACATGGTGGCTCACAACCATCTGTAATGAGATCTGGTGTCCTCTTCTGTACTGCAGGATACATGAAGGAAGAAACCTATATACATAATAAATAAAAATCCTTAAAAAAAAGAAAATTAACAAAAGTCTGTAGATACAGCTCAGAAGAGAAAGCGCTCCCTTAATAGCATGGAGAAAGTCCAACATCACGTAAGTGGGGTGGTGGTACACTTGGAAGAGGCAAGAAGATAAGAAGTTCAAGGCCACTGTCAGCTACTTAGAAAGTTCAAAGCCAAGCCAACCTGGGCTACTTGACCTTATCTCAAAAAAAAAAAAAACCCTAGGAATGATTTTAACCACAGAATGGAGCCTCTTTAGAATGAAAAATATAAAATATTGAGAAGAGATTGAAAAAAATATAAAAATGAAAAAATCCCATGTTTATGAATTAGAAGAATTAGTCTGCATTGAAATAAAATGGCAGTTTTAACTAAATATATCCTTATAAATTCTAAAATTCATAGAAAGTCAAAAGAATCCCCAAATATCCAAACAGTCTTGAGCTAAAGGAAGAAAGATGAAGGTGGTACAGTATGTAAGCCTGCCCATACCTGGGAGCAGGGGCACACACCTAGAGTCACACCTCTGGGGACACCTGAGACAAGAAGATCGTTGTCAAGGACAAGCCAGGCTGAATAGCAAGATCCTGTGGAATAATCCTTCCAACACTGTGTGAATAGCTGGCCACTAGCTGAAGAGGATAAAGTTAGGTGGGAAAGCCAAACTGAGAATGGTGGGATGAGGAAGGGTGGATGGAGTCAGAGAGCGCAAGCCACACAGAGAATGAATCAGGCACACAAAATGGGATAAAGGTAAAAGTCACGAGCGTCGGGGCAGCACATAGATTAACAGAAATGAGTTAAGTTGTAAGAGCTTGTTAGTAATAAGTCTGAGCTATTGGCCAAGCATCTATAGGTAATATTAAGTCTCCGTGTGTTTATTTGGGAGTTGTTGGTGGGACAGAAACTTCCACCTACATATATGGGGGGGAGTTGCTATAATCAAAGCAACATGGCATCAGAATATAAATAAGAATAAGTCAGGTGGGTGGATGCAGAAGCCAGAAATCCACATTCTCATGGGTAACAGATTTTCAACAAAGGCCCCAAGGACATACATGAATATCCGTTTGATAAATGTTATCACTTGGGGAACTATTTATGGGCAGGAGAATGCAACTAGACCCCTATCCCATTTGAGTCTAAACATACTGAAGACCTAAACATAATGCCTAAACTATGAAATTACTAGAAGAAAACAAAGGAACACTTGAGGACCTTGATATGAGCAGGGCTGCTTTTTATATTAGACCCCAAAATGCAGACAACAAAAACAAAAAAAACCTCAGTTGTCAACTTGACTAGATCTAAAATCAGCTCTGGGCACTGCTGAGAGGAATATGATTTTAATTTGATCAATATCTCAACAATACACTTGAGTACTTGAAAAAAAGAAATAGTAGGAGTGGCAGTCACTTGTTTATGATTTTCAGATGGAAACATTTTAAACTTTTAACCATAAGGCCAGCTGGAGACTTTGTAACTGACCCCTTTCAAGTTGGGGACACGCCCTTTAGCCCGCGTGCCACCGGGAGTTTTCAATGTGAAAAGATGTTGGGGTGGGCCGGCTTCTATTTCTGGCTCTACTTGGGTGAGTACACAGCTCTTACAGCCTGTTTACAATGAATTATTACATTGAGGTTTTTCAAAATAGCACTTTCAGTGAGAAAATTCACATAACATAAATTCTCTGTTTTAAAGTGCAAAAACCAGTAGTGTTTAGTATATTCTTGTTTTGTAACCATGGGCTCTAAATCTGTAGCACTGTCCCCAGAAAGAAACCTTGTGTTGATTAGTCCCCAGCGTCTACCCCACTTCATCCACTGGCGACTCCTGACCTGCTTTTTATCCCTATCTACTTGGACATTGGGGTTGTGTAGTTGGTTTTGCTGTTATTTTCTTTTCGTTTTGAGAGTGAGTCTCAAACAATACAGTCCAAGTTAGCCTAGCACCCACTGTGTAACCTAACCTGACCTCAAACTTGCAACTCTCCTGCCTCATCCTGCTGCATACTAAGATTTTCTGCATGCATTACTATACCTGGTCTGTAAACTCAGGATTGGGAAGTGCTCTCCTTTTTCAGGATTGTTTGGGTTATTCGGGGTCTCTCACATTTTCCCATGAACTTTGACATCAGTTTGTCCTTTTGAAGCATCTTAGAGAAACAGCTATGTATCAACAGATATGGAATTACTTCAGTAATATGTGGGTGCCCATGAGTGTGTGTGTCTGTGTGTGTGTCTGTGTGTGTGTGTCTGTGTGTGCGTGTGTCTGTGTGTGTGTATGTGTGTGACAGCCAGAGGTCAACGTCAAGGGTCATTTGTTGTGGAATATTATTTCAACTAGGCAAAGATGTGTTATGTGTTGCATTTGTTTGTGCTGCATTTATTTAATTATGAAAGGGATGAGCAGCTAACAGCTAGGCAGAGAAAGAGAGGGCAGGGCTAGAGAGGGGAGAGAATAAAGAGGAGCAGAAATCTAGGCTCAAGAGGAGAAGAAATGAGAGGAAGAGGAGGGAATGAGGGAGACACCCAGGGCCAGAAGCCAGGCGGCTGCCAGACACGAGAACAATTATTTGGTGTAGTAATAGGGGCGGCGGGGCTGCGTCCCCAACACCCCAGCCGCCTGCTCGGCTAGCTTTTGCCCCGAAATAACAACACACAAACTGTATTCATTTAATCACTGCTTGGCCCATTTCTATCTAGGCTAATTCTCACATATTAATTTAGGCCATTTCTAATCACCTGTGTAGCGCCCCTAGGTGCGCTTACTGGGAAGATTCCAGCCTCTGTCCATCCTGGGTCGGAGCTTCATAGTGTGCGTCTGCCTGGGAGCTGGGAGCATGGCATCTCTCTCTGAGGTGTCTGCTCCCCAGAGGAGAGCTGTCGAGTCTGAGCTCACTTCCTCTTCCTCCCGGCATTCTGTTCTGTTTACTCCACCTACCTATGTCCTAGCCAATAAAATGGGCCAAGGCAGTTCCTTTATTAGCCAATGACCTTCCTCCATCAATTTGGCTGAGCAGTGGTGGCGCACGCCTTTAATCCCAGCACTTGGGAGGAAGAGGCAGGCAGATCTTTGTGAGTTCGAGGCCAGCCTGGTCTACAAGAGCTAGTTCCAGGACAGGCTCCAAAGCTACAGAGAAACCCTGTCTTGAAAAACCAAAAAAAGAAAAGAAAAGAAAGAAAGGCCAAAGACATGACATTCTCAGACGCAAAGCTGACCTGGGACTCTCTAACATGGCGCCCTCCAAAGATGCCACACGCGGCACTGGTCCACCCTAGAATCCCAGTTCCAGGGGCCTCTGTGTCTTTATGTTTCACACACTCTACACTTACCTGGCTGCCCTTGATATCAGCCTGGGGCTCCCAGGCACCGAAATTCTGTCTGAACATCACCACCAGACCAGTATGCTGATATCGAGGTGCCCCTAAAAGCAAGCTTTGGACCCGGCTCCTCATGATGACTGCAGAAGAATAACCTAAGAAGAATGTTTGTAATAGGCAAAGTGTTTTCCGGTGCAGACCTGGCCCTCCTTTCACAGTGCAGGCCCGTTCCTAAGTAGGACAGCAGAGCAGCCCCAGGCCTGACGTGCTGGGGCGACTGTTATGCACATAACCAAAATTAAATTTAGATTCTTAAAAAAAATCTCTACATCTATCCCAAAAGCCAACAAAAGATCCAAAAGCATGCATGTCAGTGGAGTGACATCAAATCTCGATCCGTTCCTAGAACAACCCCTGCCCTCCTCACTTACCCAAGTAAGCATCGTTCATATCTGAATCCACTCTGGTTGTGTTGACGAAGGTGGCTTTACCCTGTGATGTGTACAGAAAGGCTCCACCTGCCCAGTCAAAGCTCCCCACAGAGCCCAGCAAGGGACCATTCTGAGGAAAGGAACATAACAGGACTGAGGGGGGAAAAGCCCTCAACCCTTGCACCTCTTCCTTCTTTGTGCCCCCTCTTCACCCCTAGTTTATTGTAGGAGCACTCACAGAGGTGATGGTGGCACTGAAGCCTTCTTGAGACATCTCATGCTCAAACGAGCTGGTACTTCCTGTCTGAGTGCCTGCAGGGAAGAAGACATTCTACGTGAAAGCAAGCAGAGAAGCATGGACCAAATACCCAAAACCCCAAGTGCTGTCATGGCCAGACAAAGGGAGGCTCCCACATTGAATATGCACAGCTTGCGAGGATGGCGGGCCTTCAGCGACCTTCTCTTCCTCAAGGAAGAATGGGGTTCTCAAGGTATCTAACTTTTCCCAGACGTCATCCATCCAGATTATATATGAAATGCCCAAATTTGGTTAAGAGCCAAATTTGGGAGCACATGCATGTGGTCCCAGCACTCAAGAGGCTGAGGCAAGAGGATGACCAAGAGTTCAGGGTCATCGTGGGCTACGAGGTGAGACTATCTCAACAGCATATCCCTCAAAAAAAAAAAGAAATTCTCTAATTTGTAAATGTATTCGATAAATATTTAATAGATGCTTTCTGTGTACCACACACTGTTCCAGGCGGCGGAGACATTCAAAGGAATGGAGCAAGTCAGACCCGCGTGACGGGAGAGCTGATGCTGGCGGGAGAACGCTAAGTGGGAACCGCTGGGCTGCGCTGGGCTGGCTCACCCTCAATGGCGAAGATCTTCTCCTGGAGCTGGTTCTGAATGGTCTTCAGGGCTTCAAAGTTGTCCACTTGGAACACGTGATCTCCAGCTGGCTTAGAAGCAATGGTATCAAGCTCTTGGCGGGATTTCCTACCGGCGAAGGCATTCCCCACCTGTTACCAAAGAGTCGAAGCCGAATTATTTATTCTCTGATGGTAGCTGTATCATTCAGCAAAGAAAATCCTAGATGAAAGAATCTGAAACTTCTATCAAATAAAGAGTTCACCAGAAGGAGCCATCCCTCCTGGTAGGGGGCTGACATCTCCCCAGCAAAAGAGAAACCTTTTTAAAATTATTTTGCTTTTAATTCTCATTCTATCTATCTATCTATCTATCTATCTATCTATCTATCTATCTATCTATCTATCTATATCTCTCTCCTCTCTCTCTTTCTCTCTCTCCTCTCTCCTCTCTCCTCTCTCTCTCTCTCTCTCTCTCTCTCTCTCTCTCTCTCCTCTCTCTTTCTCTCTCTGTCTGTGTGTGTGTGTCCATGTACATAAATGCTCGAGGCCAGAGATGTCAGATCCCTTGCAGCTGGGGTTACAAGCGTTAGGAGCCCCTGACCTGAGTACTGGTCTTCTAGAAAAGCAGTAAGTACTCCTCCTGCACCGTCCTTCCAGCCCCAAGGGAATCCGTTTTATACATGAAGGTCCTTCTTACACGCCGCACTGTGAATTCATGCCTTTTCCTGTGATGTGCAAGTGTGACGACCCCGGCGGCCCTAACACTTTACCTCTTTCTGTACCCAGGTCTTTTTCCCAGATTTTGCCACACCCGCTCACTCTTGAAATAGCCTGCCCCACTCGCTGTCTCTGGGCCAGTCCATGACAGTTACCAGACGCGAGGGCTGATAGAAGCTAGTAACCGTGCCTGCAGCATCTACTTCCTTTCTCCTCTGCCCCAAGCCCAAGGGCATCCCCAGGTGAGGCCACTGGTGATGAGACCCAGGGAGCAGAAGAACCAAACTACCCAACTTGTTCCCAGCAAGGCCATCTGCCCAGCAGACAAGCACAACTCTCATCCGGAAGTGGAGAAAGCAAAGGCAAGGTCAGCAGATCTGCCCGCCAGCCTGCAGCTAACAGCACATCTAAGTGAGCCTTGCTGAGACCAGGAAAACAATCTGGCCAAATTACAAATGGACTTATATTAAGCCACTGAGGGCTGGCAAGGTGGCCCAGTCATTAAGGGCTAGGCTCACAACCAAAAATATTAAGCCCTTGATTTTGAGATCATTCGTGATATATATAGCGTTATCGTGGCGTGGATATGTGGTAGCACTGTGTGTGGCCTAGCAATGGCCCTTGCCCCCCTTTAATTTGACCAATATCTGCAAATTGAAGATAGGACACACTGGTAGAAAATCTCCACAGAAGTACCAGGCCCAATCTCTCCATTTCCTACCCCAATGACATAGCGAATGACCCCTGCTCTGTCTGCCTCAGGGATGACATCCTCATAATTCAAGGGATCGCCGTATTTTTCTCCATCTGTAATGACAACTAGAATCTTCACGGCATTCTCCCGGGCCCCAGAAGTTTTCTGAAACAGTTCTCTCCTGTGCAGAAAAAAGAATGACAGAGACACAAGCAGACGGAAGTGTCGTTAGCACCCAGCATGAACTGGCAACAGTCACAGGTACAGCCAAGCTCTGACTGTCTAGGTGAGGCTGTCTCCCCTGAGTTTGACTGGATTTGTTTTTATGTTCTGAACACAGAGTCTGGCTGGGCCTCAAATTGGTGGTCCCCTTGCCTCTATCTCCTGAATTATAGCTATGCACCACCACAGGCAAATTCCTCATTACTGTTAAATATAGAAAAAAATATAAAGAAATAAGACCGCCTGGCTCTATCATTAAATCTTACCCCAAATACTATGTTTTCCAGGACATTTTCCTACACTTGTGTGTATGAGAGAGAGGTGGGAAGGGAGGGAGGGCAGAAGAGAGAATGTGGGTTGGGGACAGGATGTCACAGCTCAACAGCTGTCTACCTTGCTTCGAGCCCGGGTCTCTTACTGCCTGGAGCTTATTCACTAGGCTGGGCAGCCAGCAAGTGCAAGGGTCCTTCTTTCTATGCCTCCCTCCCTGGCAGTAGGATTAGAAGTGAATTTCCAGCAAGTCTGGCTTTTCTATTGGGTTCTGGGGACAGAACTCTGGTCTCTGCATTGCAAGTCCTTTATTAACTGAGCTATGTCGCTGTGTCCCCTGATTTCATCTTCTCACACTCTGCCAACCCTGCGCTCCCCTCTGTACACCAAAAGCAGAGCAATCTTAAAAACAAAAAAGACAGAGGCCTCCCTCCTGCTTAAAACCACCAGTGGTTCCACACGGACTATAAAGTGGCCTTTGGTGACAACTTGGATTCAATCTGGTGTTATTTTGTCTTTTGGTTTTTTGGTTTGTTTTTTCATTTTCTTATGGTGTTGAGGATTAATCCCAGAACCTTCCACTGATTGGGCCAGCGCTCTGCCCAAAACCATATACCCAGAACAGGCTCAACCCATCTTTTCAGCCACGTTCTTGGGGCCTCTTTTAATTGTTAATTTTAACTGCAACCTGTGTTTACATGAATGATCTTCAAATAGTTTCACCCTCTGGAAATGCTTCACCTCACCCCTGTCTGAGCAAGTCTTCCGATCCCTCACCATCCAGCTACAAGTATCATTGTCTCCTTGGATCAAAAGCAAAGATGGAGGGACTCACACTACTTTGCGGATTCCTGAGGCGGTTTTTGTCTTTCCATTCAGCTGCCTGATGGGGTTCACATGTGTTCTTGGGTTAGGATTTTTCTTGAAAGCATCAAAGTTAAAGTGAGTCCGGAATTCATCAGAGTACTGCATCAAAGAGAACTAGGAACAGGACAGCCGGCATTACACCAGAGAAAGTGACTATCTTCCCTCCCCACCTCAACAAGGACTGTACACATCTTTTTGACAATACTAGAGCTCAGCAAGAATGACGTGTGGCCAGGCGGTGGTGATGTGTGCCTTTAATCCCAGTATTGGGGGTGGAGGGGAGACAGTTCCAGGACAGGCTCCAAAGCTACACAGAGCAACCCTGTCTCGAAAAACAAAATAAAGAAGAAGAGGAGGAGGAGGAGGAGGAGGAGGAGGAGGAGGAGGAGGAGGAGGAGGAGGAGGAGGAGGAGGAGGAAGAGGAAGAAGAAGAAGAAGAAGAAGAAGAAGAAGAAGAAGAAGAAGAAGAAGAAGAAGAAGAAGAAGAAGAAGAAGAAGAAGAAGAAGAAGAAACAAAAACCTCTTCTTTGGGGTTAGAAAGATGGATCAGAGATTAAGAGCACTGACTGCTCTTCCAAAGGTCCTGAATTCAATTCCCAGCATCCACATGGTGGCTCACCAGCACCCTAAATGGGATCTGGTGCCCTCTTCTGGCCTGCAGGGACACATACAGGCAGAACTCTATACATAATAAATAAATCCTTTTTAAAAAGAGAGAAGCCAAGCGATGGTGGTGCACGCCTTTAATCCCAGCACAGAGACAGGCGGATCTCTGTGAGTTCGAGACCAGCCTGGTCTACAGAGCTAGTTCCAGGACAGGCTCCAAAGCCACAGAGAAACCCTGTCTCGAAAAAACAAAAAACAAATAAAAAGAGAGAGAAAGAATGGCATGTGTGTATTAATCACGGCCACCTACTTGATGGGAGCCAAAGGAATGCTAAGATTGCAACAAGCACAGATATGGAAGCCAAAAAATGTAAGCCTATTTCCAGCTTGTCTGAAGGTCAGAGAGTTTTAGCTTGCTCACAGTTGTTGGTAAATGTTGCTACACACCCTAACCTAGGGTGTGGTTGCTTGGTGTTTAGGACGTTAAGATGGCCCAAACAGGTAGATCCACTCCACCCTGACCTAAGTTCAAAGAATTCTAGCATACTTCCCACTCCTTTTGAATTAAGAGGTTTGACCTAGGGAATGACTGCCTTCAGGCTACTTGGTCTAGGGTGGGTTCACTGCCTAAACAACAGAATGCTTTTCTCATTAGTTAATCGCTTGACATCTCAAAGTATTGAAACAATTAACTGTTCTAGTTGTCCTTTGTATCATGTTAAAGCGCCTTTTGCCTTCTCTCCCCTTTGTATTGGGGCACAAGAGTGTGTGGAAAAATTAAACAGGGGTGATTTCACATTCACTGGAACTCGTTCCTGGTGCCATCCTATGCTTCTTTTTTATTATTTTCACTTGCATCCTTCTCTCTCTCTCTCTCTCTCTCTCTCTCTCTCTCTCTCTCTCCCTCTCTCTCTCTCTCTCTTTCTCTCTGATCCCTGTGCCCCTACTCCGGTAAGTGGTATACTTGTTGAAACTGGTCTCACACACACACACAGGAGAAAAGAGCATGATGAAGTAATAAAAATCGTCAGTTTGCCAAATCCCACATTTTCATCCATCGAACAGCCTGGTAGTCACAAATTTGTCAGCCTTACGTAGGGCTACCCACCAGCCCTCACCAAGGTTTTCGACTTTGTGAACTGCTCCATCACAGTATAGACAAACTCTTTCATCTTCTGAAAGTCTGTGGGGTGGATGCTACCAGAGCCATCAATCAAGAAGGCAATGTCACTCTCCTGCTGAGGACATTCTAGGCAAGAGGAAAAAAGAATACAAATTAGTTAAGTCATTAGAAATGTCATCTTTGAATGTCAGCTCTCAGTTGGAAAATGAGGGAGGGAGTTAAAAAAAAAAGTCTGAATTTGTACCAAGGAGAATAAAATATGGACAGATGTCTGTAGGACCATATTATACAGGCCCATATTTCTACACTGTATGGCGGCCAGACTTTCAGACCACAGTTTGCACCTGGCCACACAGAAGGTGGTGACCTAGCCTTTTCAGACAATGTTAGCAACTGGGGCAGAGACCATGCCCATGTCTTCAGAACTTGCCGAGAGGCTAGAGAGATGGCTCAGTGATTAAGAGCACTGACTGTTCTCCCAGGTACCCAGGTTCAATTCCCAGCAACCACAGCAGCTCACATCTGTCTGTAACTCCAGTTCCAGGGGACCTGACACCTTCACACAGGCATACATGTAGGCAAAACACCAATGCACATAAAGTAAAAATAAATTTAAAAAAAAGAACTTGTCTGAAACTAAAAGCAATGGACTAATTTCTTTGGTGAAGGAAATTTAAAGTCACAGTGTTGCGTCTATAGCGTGGCTATTATTGATAATGTTTAAGCGGGTCTACAATGGGAAACGAGCAAGTGGGACAGAGAGAAATCAGAACGTACAGTTTGAAGAGTGACAGAACACTGGGAAGCTTGGAGCTATGGTGGTGTAGGAGGTCCTTCTGTCTGTGTGTTGCTTTCACTGGGTAATGAATAAAGAAACCGCCTTGGCCTAGTTGATAGGGTGGAACTTAGGTAGGCAGAGAAGACAGAACTGAATGCTGGGAAGAAGGGCAGAGTGGCAGACGCCATGGGTCTCCTGCCTGAGACGGATGCTGGTTAGAATCTTGCCAGTAAGCCACAGTCACGTGGCAATGCATAGATTAATAGAAATGGGTTAAATTAAGATGTAAGAATTAGCCAATAAGAAGTTAGAGCTAATGGGCCAGGCAGTGTTTTAATAAATACAGTTTCTGTGTGGTTATTTCGTGTGTAAGCTAGCAGAGCGGCCAGGACGACAAGCAGCCCGCTCCTCCTGTTACACTACAGCCAAGATTTGTTCTGGAGAGGCTGTAACTGTTAGGGGGTTCGGCACCATTAAAGAGGCCTGCTCCACTCTGGAACAAAGGTCAGGGTGTTCTCAGGGCCAGACCCCACCAGCTAAGCTTCCAACTTGGGCAAGAGAAAGCAACTGAGTAAAAAAAAAAAAAATCTTCTGTTAATGCAATCAAGGAATAAGGGTCTAGCTCAAGCTGGTAGTCAGACTGTGTCATCCTTACAGTGTTAGCATTAGAGGCTGAAGGATGCCAGAGTAAAGGGGTCGTGGATTTTACATCTGATGTTTAGGAGTGCTGCCAAGGCCAGCAGCATGTGGCAGGGAGTCTCTACATGAAAGCCCTGAGAAGTCATTCTGTGGCTTTATAAAAGTGAAGCCTAGGATGCAGTGGAGCTCCCAGGATGTTGGAAATGCCCAAACCATGAGGCATCTGCCAAGAAAAACTGCCTACAGGGAGTGGAACCAGGCTGAGACAGAGATGTAAGAAAGCCGCATACAGGGAGTGGAACCAGGCTGAGACAGAGATGTAGGAAAGCTGCATACAGGGAGTGGAACCAGGCTAAGACAGAGAATACAGGGAGTGGAACCAGGCTGAGACAGAGATGTAGGAAAGCCGCATACAGGGAGTGGAACCAGGCTAGGACAGAGATGTAGGAAAGCTGCATACAGGGAGTGGAACCAGGCTAGGACAGAGATGTAGGAAAGCTGCATACAGGGAGTGGAACCAGGCTAAGACAGAGATATGTTTAGTAGTTGGCAAATCCCGAGGGGCAGGTCATCTAAGCCCTTTGAACACTGGACATGGAGCCGCAGGATTCGGTGTTTGCCCTTATGGAGTCCAGTCTTGCTTCGATCCAGTATTTGCTCGCTGTGTGCTCGCCCCTTCCTTTTGGAAGGCAATGTGTATTCTGTGACACTTGTAAAATGAAAATTTACTTAAGGGCTGAACAGGGACCGCCACTGAGAGGATCCCCTGCTCCAAAGCAACTGCCAGGACGACCTCATGCCTACTGGCTTCTGAAGTCAGAAGCCACACAACACCCTCCCCCGGTACCCTGCACCTCACTCCCGGGACACTGCAAATCCTAGATCCTGAGGGCAAAAGCCCTGTGAATCCCCACACTGAGAACTGGATCCATGCAAGGAACCTGTGCACCTGCTTCTGAGGTCACAGACCAAGCAAAACACACGGGGCATCCAGTGCCCACACACCATGAGGACTCCAGCTCCTGAGGTCAGAGGTCATGCCAACTCTGCCCCCCACACACACACCCTTGGACCTGCACACACTGCAGACCCTGGCTGCTCTCATCAGTAACTCACCCTTGGCACCCAGTGGGCAAGGACCACATGGACCCAGGTTCTTCAGAAGCCCCAGTAGTGCTGGCCTGTAGGCTAAATTCCCCTCTTTGACTGTCAAACCGTGGAAAGGATAGATCCCATAAAATTAGACTCTCACTAGAAGAAGTGGTTGAAGCCCTGGGGCAGTCATAGGATTGCCTGCCTGAGGAGGAACTGGGCTCTGGACAGAGAGATAAGGGAGACAATGGTGGGTAGGGACCACACCCTGGCCAGACTGCTTAGTTACACCCAGCTCATGCTTATTTCAGGACCCCACCAAAGACAGGCTGAGGGGGGGTCACTGAGTCTCTTTGTCCCTCTTCCATAATGTGGCCACATTGAATAAATTTTCTTTTTCTATTTTTCACTATTAATTCAGCTGTATTTAAACAGGCTTATTGAGGGCAGGTGGGTGAACCTGGCTTGTTGGGGCACATGCTGAGTCTGGTAACCCCAGTACTCTGAGGCCTGCAGAAATGCATGGATTCTGACTCCTAAGGTCAGAGGGCACTGTTGCGGAATATTACTTTAACTATATAAATATGTGTTACATTGTTTATGCTGCATTTGTTTAATTATGTAAAGATGTGTTGCTATTTCACCTTGCCTGCCTAAGGCACCTGATTGGTCTAATGAAAAGCTGACCGACCAATAGCTAGGCAATAGAGGGACAGGCGGGACTGGCGGGCAGAGAGAGTAAGTAGGAGGAGAAATCTAGGCTCAAAGAATGAGAGGGGAAAAGAGGAAAACCCTTAGGGCCAGCCAGGCAGCTGCCAGACAGTCAGACATGGAGGAAACAGGAAAGTAAGACATACTGAAGGAAAGAAAGGTTAAAAAAAAAACAAAGCTCTGAAGCAAACCATAAATGAAGAAAAACAGATTAAAACAAGAGCTAAGATAAGGCCGAACATTCCTAACTAATAAACAAATCTCTGTGTCGTGATTTGGGAGCTAGCTAGTGGCTCAAAAGAAAGCCTGCTACAGGGCACATAAAATCCTGTTTCTACACGACACCTGTATGGTGCTTTGAATAGGTATGGACCCCATAGACTCATAGACTCATGAGTTGAATACTTGGTCCACAGGGAGTGGCACCATTAGGAGGTGTGGCTTTGTTGGAGTGAGCCTGGCCTGGTTGGAGGAAGTGTGTCACTGTGGGGTGGGCTTGGAGGTTCCCTATGCTCAAGCTACTGCCCAGTGTGGCACACAGCTGCTTCTGCTGCCTGCAGATCAAGATGTACAATCCTCAGCTCCTTCTCCAGCACCTTGTCTGCCTGTGTGCTGCCATGTCCCACTATAATAATGATAAAGAACTTGACCTCTGAAACAGTAAGCCAGCCACAATTAAATGTTTTCTTTGTAAGAGTCACTGTGGTCATGGTGTCTCTTCACAGCAATAGAAACCCTCACTAAGACAGCCTGACTGCACAAACCACACAAGCTCCAACTCCCAAGGTCAAAGGCTGCATGAAACCCTGCTCCTGACATCTGTGAAACACTGGCCCCTCCACAGTGCAGACCCAGACTCCTGAAGTCAGAGCCGTTGACACCATAGCATCCAGCACCCAGCTCACTACCATACATGTAGGAGAAGAAATCTGGGCTCAAGAGAGAAGGAGGAGAGAAGGAGGAAGAAAGAGAGGGACACGCCCAGGGCCAGAAGCTAGGCTAATTACACACGAGAAGCAGTAAAAGTAAGATCTACAGAAAGAAGAAAGAAAGAAAGAAAGGAAGGAAGGAAGGAAGGAAGGAAGGAAGGAAGGAAGGAAGGAAGGAAGGAAGGAAGGTGAAAATCCTCATGGCAAAACATAGATGAAGAGAAACAGATTAAGTTACACGAGCTAGTGGGACAAGCATGAGATAAGATTGAGCATTCATAACTAATAAGAAGTCCCCATGTCATGATTTGGGAGCTGGCTGGTGGCCCAAAAGAAAAAGCCTGGTACACTAAACAGTGATGGCCTCTGATGAGAGTCACTGTGATGAAATTATAAACAGAGAATTTGAAAACTGGTCACAAATATGTCTGTGGATTTCAAAGACAACGTGGATAAATGCCTGAATGGTTTCAAAGAGAGCACAAATAGCTGAATGAAATAAGAAAACTAAATTCTAGATATGGAAAAGGAACTCAAAAAGGAAATATTAAATAAAAAGAAACACATGATGATGAAATAAAAACTTCAAAAAAAAAAAACCTCAGTAGAAAGCCTTACCAGTAAAATAGATTATATTTCACAGAGTACCAAGGTTTGCAGAAAAAGTAGTGTAATTGATCAATCAGCCAAAACCAGTGATACCATCCCTACCCTCTGACAATAATATACTTGAATAGTCCCTATGTTGGTTTGAATGAGAATGGCCCCCCAGGGGCTCACAGAGTTGACTGGTTGATCACCAGGGTGTGGTGCTATTTGAAAGAGTAGGAGGTGTGGCCTTGTTGGAGGAAGTGTGTCATAGGGGGTGGGCTTTGAGATTTCCAAAGCCCGTGCCAACCCGAGTCTCTCTCTCAACTAGTTGATCATGATGTAGCTCTCAGCAACTTCTCCAGCACCATGTCTGCCTGCATGCCGCCATGTGCCCTGTCGTGATGACAACGGACTGACCCTCTAAACTGTGAGTCAGCCCTCAGTTAAACGCTTTCTTTATAAGTTGCCTTGGTCATGGTGTCTCTCACAGCAACAGAGCACTGACTGAGACAGCCTCCTCTTCTTCAGTATGAGAAGCACTGTTTTGTTTTGTCAGTTGAGACAGAGTCTCCTGTAGGCCAGGCTAGCCTCAAACTCACTAAGTGGCTAAAAGTGACCTTGAACATTTGATCCTCACTTCTCCTTCTCCCATGATAGGGTTACAGGTACAGGAGCTGGGTTTTGGTTTTAAGCTTCTTTCAAAGAACTAGAATATGGCTGAGGTAAGGAGACGTTGATTCTAAAGCAGCCTGAAAACCATTCTCAACCCTGCCTCCCATCCTAAATGACGTACCTCTGAGAGCCTCTGGGAACTTCTGGGGCGGCCGCATCAGGTTGGAGCCGAACAGGAAGCACATCCCTTTAACATACGTGTTCTCCTTGCATGTTTGTTGCACAGTGGGGCCGCAGGCCTGAGGGGCAAAGAGCTGGTAAAGGGGCTGCCCCTGCCTCCTGTCCTGCCATGGTAGCACCTCCACCCTCCACAGGACCTGCACCCCAGCATCCCCGGGTCTCCCACTCCTCCCTTCCTATCCAGGGCAACTCACCAGCAGCTGGGAGGGGTCTGTAGAGGCAGCCAGGGACAAACCCAAGGACATGTTCACAGCCTCTGGGGGCACTGGGAAGAGAGATGCAGGCAAGGTTGTCCTCAGGGATAAGAGCAGTTGTGAAATGTTGAGGGATATTTGCACACTGTGTAATGATATATTACTGTGATTGGTGTCATTAAAAGCTGAATGGCCAATAGCTAGGCAGGAGGTATAGGCGGGACTTCTGGACAGAGAGAACTCTGGGAAGAAGAAAGTGGAGTTGCCAGAGACCCAGAGAGGGAGCAAGAGATACAAGACGGAAGAGAGGTAACGAGATTAATATAAATGGGTTGATTTAAGTTAAGAGCTAGTTGAGATAAGTCTAAGCTAAAAGCCAAGCTTTCGTAAGTAATATGTTTCCCTGTCATTATTTGTGAGCTGATGGCTGACAAAAAAGCTTGCTACAGTGAAGCAGTGAGGCAGGGGCATGACAGGGTACACACCACATTCACGGTCTTACAATAACCGAGCTCAGAAGCCGGTCAATAAATGACTGGATAAAGAAGATGCCGTCTACACAATGGAGGCTCTCCAGTCACAAAAAATAAAATTATGTCATTTGCCTAGAAGTGGATAGAGTTAAGTAAGATAAGATTTAAAGGGGGGGGCACTCCTGGGAATATAGGCAGCAGGAAGAGGCAGGGGGTAAAGCCCGCGGGAAGATTGAATTATATTATACACATGTATGAAAATGTCAGCCAGGCAACTTTAAACCCAGTAATGGGGAGGCAGAGGACAGGAAGATCTCTGTACATTGGAGGCCAACCTGGTCTACATAGTAAGTTCCAGGCTAGCCAGGGCTACAGAGCGAAACCTGGTCTCAAAAATAAAAAATAGGGGTGGAGAGATGGCTCAGAGGTGAAGAGCACAGGCTGTTCTTCCAGAGGCCCTGAGTTCAATCCCCAGCAACTACAAGGTGGTTCACAACCATCTGCAGTGAGATATTGTGCCCTCTTCTGGCATGCAAGCATATATGCAGGCAGAATATGATATACATAATAAATAAATCTTTGAAAATAAAAAAAAGGATAAAAAAGAAACTATTGTAATGAAACCCAGTTTCAGGCAAGGGGGTGTGACCCTGTGGTACAGTGTGGCCCAGCATGCACAGAGCATAAGGCCACTGTGTTGCCACACTCAAGGGTGAAGCAGGAGGAGCAGAAGTTTAAGGTCATCGACAGCTACATCGCAAATTTAAGGCCAGTTTGCAGTACAAGAGACCTTGCAGAGAGGTGGGAGAAGGGGAGGAAAAGGAGAGAGGGGGAGAGGGACAGGGTAAGGGAGCTAATTCTCTCATGCGGTATAACATATACTACTATGTCTATCTGGGAACAGGAGAGATGACTCAGTCGGTAAAGTCACCGCCATGAAAGCTTGAGGCCCTGAGTTTGGGTCCCCAGAATCCATGTGATAAAGTAGATGAGGTTACGCTCACCCGTAACCCCAGTGCTAAAGGGGCAGAGGCAGAAGCATCCTCGAAACTCGTGGACCAGAGGACTCAGCAGTTAAGAGCATGGTCTGCTCTTCTAAGACTTGGGCTCAGTTCCCAGCACCTACACAGCAGCTCACAACGGTCTATAACTCTGGTTGCAGGGATTCTGACAGTCTCTTGTGACCTCCCTGGGTACCAGATACGTATGTGGTACAATGCATGGTGGCAAATACTCATACACATAACATAAAAATTTTTTTAAAAAAAGAAGAGAAATCCACTGCCCTAGACAACTTAGGCAAACCAATGAATTCTGGACTCAACGCAAACAAGCCAGAGCCCAACCAAGAACACCTGATGTTGACTGTGGCCTTCACGGTAGCATACAGGTCACATGCACCACACACACACACACATACAAAATATTTAAATATTGATTATTTTAGCGAAAGAGCGGCAAAGAGTCAATTCGGCCTGGGAGAGATGGGATAGACTATGAAGAAGGAGCAGAGCGGGGTTGGGGTTGCCTGCAGGGTCCATAGACGAGGGAGGCGAGGAAGCCAGGTGCTCTCTGCTCCGCCACAGGTGCACAGGTTACAGGTGTGTTCACAGGTAGAGCCCGCCAGGAGCCAGAGGGCAAGCGGAGAGACTCACCTTTCAGGGAAATGGGCTCACACCTGCTGGTGCTGTAGTCACACTGGTAGAGGCCACCTGTTTGGTTAACGTCCTTTGCCTCCTGGGGGGCTGCAACAGCCACTCTGCAGAAAACGGGGTAGAAAAGAACACTCCGAATGTACAGAAGCAGTCCTGCCTTCCACAGGGGAGTGAGCTTCCTGAACACCCATGAACAGGAGGAAAACTTAGCAGTGACAAAAATGTAAGGCCCTTTCTAAGAATGGGGCAAATCTCTTGAGAGAATTTTTAAAAACGGATTTAAAGAAAGAGCACATGAAGTTAGAATGGAAAGGGTTGGAAGGATAGAAATGTAATATACATATGAAATTTATAAGGAATTATCCTACAACGAGGGAGGCAATTCCTCTCGCAGACACTATGACCTATCAAATAAACCACCCCCCTACCGCCCCCAACCCCACAACCCCACCCCACCCCACCCCCGTAGCATTTGTGACTTGGTTTCCAAGTGATCTTCTGCCCTCTTCTGGCCTCCGCAGGCACTACATGCACATGGTGCACTGATGTACACGCAGACAAACTCAATTAAAATAAAAAACAAAATCTTTTCTTGAAAAAAATATTTTTTTAATGTTCCTCATCCTTATCTATCAGGGAAATGCAAATTAAAACTGCTTTGGGATTTCATCCTGCCCTAGTCATAATGACTAAGATTTTTTTTTAAGAATTACAGCAAATGCTGACATGAGGAAACCACTGTTGGTGGGGGAGCCAGCTGGTGCAGCCACTATGGAAATTAGTGCGGTGGTTCCTCAGAAAGATCGAAATAGCTCTACCGCAAGATCCAGCTATACATGTGTAGGCATACGCACATACATGCACACATCTGTAGTGAGCCGGACAGGATCGCCATTACAAGATGGCGCCGACATCCTGTCTTGTTGGAAATAAACAACTCCATATTTGGCTCTGCCTTTGGGAGCTGCATGTCCCCCGCTTCCCGCATGCGTGGTGGATAAGGGTCCTTGGGCCTATCCCGATGCAGTCTGGTGTCAGCTGATGGTGGCAGCCAATTACAGGGCGACCCGTGTGCCAATTCCCTATATAAGCAGCTGCTTTAGTGCTCTTGGGTCTCTCTCTCTCTCATTTCCTGCCCCTCGCTTCCTGCTCCCCTCAACCAAGGGCACTCCAGTAAAGCGTGATCTGAGAAGAATCCTCGTGTGGTGGTTGTTCTTTCTCGCTGGTTGAGAAGTTCGCCGCACACATCCACACCTGCACGCGCACGCGCACACACACACATAATTTATAGGCAGTTACCCTAGAATGAGGGGGCAATTTCCTCTCCAGATACCATGAGCTACAAAATACAAAGCCCAGATACAAAGTGCCTCTTCTCGAGTTGTTGGTCACTGAGATCCCTTCAACTTCTTCCCTAAACATGACAGGCTATTGTTGTTGCTCCTGGCTACCTTCCAAAATTCAATGGTAATGACTAATTGCTTAAGACATCCTTGAGTCATAAAATTCAATGGTAATGACTAATTGCTTAAGACATCCTTGAGTCATAGAATATGGAGAAACTTCATCCCTACCGGCTGGTTTCCATGATTCTGGAAAGCTCCATGTGTATTACCAGAGGAGAAGAGGAATCAAAAGCTTTACACGGCTGTGAACCTTTGGGCTACAATAAGGACTGATCTGGCAAGATATCTAAGTGCCCACTGGTGCAATAGTGGCATGACTATTATGGGAACATGCTTGGTACTTTTTGTCAACTTTGTCAACCTAGACATATGTGGGAAGGGGTAATCTCAATTAAGGAGTTGCCTCCATCAAACCTGTCTATAAGGGCATTTTCTTGACTAGCGGTTGACATGAGTTCTGTGAGCAGTGTCACCCCTGGGCAGGTGGTTCTGGGCTGCACAGGAAAGCAGACTGAGCAAGTCAATAAGCCTTGTTACCCCAGGGCTTCTGCTTCAGTTCCTCCCTCTAAGTTCCTGTCTCCAGACTCCTGCCTCAGCCTCCCTCAGGGACAGTGACCCAGGGTTTGTGAGCCAAACAAACCCTTTCCTTCCAAAGTTGCTTTAGGCCATGATGTTTTATCAGAGCAATAGAAACCTAAGACAGGGAGTAACCACCTCTTTCTGCTTGTGTTAAAGGTCTGTTCCACAAGATGAAATTCATGCCTAGCACTGGTAACTGGGTCCAGGTTCCTGTATGTAGCTATGTAGGTCATAGACCCAAGGGGAGAATCTACTCCTATTAGTCTACTAGGCAGACACAAAATTAAAGTTCTTTCTAAGGACTTAACATTATACCCATAGATTAGTGCATCTCTCAATCCTCGTCAGAGAAGCTTCCTTTTACATTGATTGATTGATTGATTGATACGAAGACTCATAACCGGTCCGTACATAGAGAATAAGAGACTGGGAGTGCTCAGCTACAAATGGGACATCTATACCACATACTTCCTCTCAAGGCCCGGAGGTCATCACCATAGCACAGGAAGTAGAAAGACGTGAGAGTCACAGGCAGTGGAAAGCTGTGTCTGGACACGGCAGCGCTGTTGCTCACACAAACCCTTTCTCACTCCGGAAAGACTCTCTCCAGAATGAATCCAGCAAAATTTCTCTAAAGTTACATCTAACTTTAGAGACTATTTCCCCTTATCACTTCTCTCTATTCTGTAATTAACAAGTGAGCGGGGTCATGTTCAATAAGGTTAATTTTCATAGCAGAGAGATGGTTCAGTGGGTAAAGGCCTTTGCTGCGAACCCTGTGAGCTAAGCTCATCCCTAGGGCCCACATGTAGAAACCAACCCCGCAAGCAATTCTGACTTTGTACGAGCATGCTGTGGCATGTATATACACACACATGTGCACACGCACACATACACACACATAAATGTCTTAGTGAAAGACCCCCCATACTTGAAAGACCCCCATGCCCACATACTATGTTAAACTCTGCTGAAATTTAGCTGAGCCCCCCGGCTCAGCCAATGCTAAAACTGGATATCTTTGAGTTGCAGACTCACTGACTAGGCTAAGGAGAGGGATACTCCACACCTCAAGGCATTCTATCTAAATTGTCAACTTGCTGCAGAGTGCTCTATCTAGCTTTGTGGTTTTTTGGGACTGAGGAGAGGGAATACTCCACCCCCCAAGACATCCTATCTAAATTGTCAACTGGCTGCAGGGTGTTTTATCTATTTTTATGGTTTTTTGGGGAAATTTGAGAATAGACATAGGGTCATTCCCAGGATGAGCTAAGCCCAGCAATCTGAGAGCCAATGAAATGCTTGTGCTATACTACCCTCTTATGTAATCATTTTTCCCTATAAATATGGCTGTTTGAATTTGCCCGGGGTGCTCAGCTGGCGTAAGCTACTGATGCACCCACAGGCGCCTGTGTAATCAATAAAGACACCTCTTGCTGATTGCATCTGTTGGCCTGGATTATTGAGACTAGGGGATTTCTCCCACTGCCCTTGAAAACGAGGGTCTTTCATTTGATGTATTTACAATAATAACCATGTTATTGTCGTATTATGTTCAAGTGGAACATAACTTAGCATAACTCATGCTACCGATTGAGGGTCGGGAGGGGGCATCAGGTAGGGGATAGAAAGACAAATATGTCTCCTGAAGAACCATGAGTCGGTTGTCAGGATCCCTCCTAGGAAGGTGGTGCAGGAGAGAACACTTATTATTGCTCTCAGCTTTCTGGGATCTCATGAATCCAGAACTCTAAAACCTCACTACAGAGTCAAGAAAGAAAAATGGAAAAATCAGTCAAGAGGGCAGGGGGATGTAGTTCAGTGGTAGAGGCATCAGCAAGCCTCGGCTTCTACCCCTAGCAAAGAAAAGAAAGAGAGGAGGGAAGGGGAGAGAGAAGAAGGGAGGGGACTAGAGGGAAAGAGGGAAGGGAAGAAGCCTCAATCAGGAACCTTTTATTCCCTAGCTTTTAGAGAAGCACTGAGACAGGGGACTTCCCCTGAGCATTTACCTGGAGTCACCGAGCTGGACCACACTCTGCCCGAAGCCTCTTGCCTTCTCTTGGAAGGTCATGGGATTTTCGGTGTCCAGATTGAATCCATGACATAAGGCTAAGGCTGGAAGGTGACAACAGAGAGTCAAAGTACAGGAACCAACACGGCTAAGAGCACAGCGTCCCTTTCCACAGGGACCTTCCCTGACCGCATCCACCGAAACTCTGACAGTTGGGATTCGGGGTCCACCCGGCAGGGACTTGTCTTTTGGGGTTCTGAGACGGTGTTGTATATTCCCCAGCTTAGAACACTACGGTGTTGTAAACTCTGGATGACCTAGACGTCCCCGAGCCTCCTGCCTCAACTCTACCTCCCAAACGTTGGGGTGCAGGACTGGGCCGTCACACACCACGGTCCATTCTTTTTTTCTACAGAGGACCAGAGTTAAGCAGAACCCAGCACTGGGGAGACAGAGACAAAAGCAGTGCCACAAGTTCGAGCCCAGCCTAGTCTCAATAATGAGTTCCAGCCCAGTCAGGACTACATGGTAAGACAATGGAGGAAAAGCTTGTCAGGACGGGGCCTCACACAGCCTAGGCTGGCCCTGAACTCCTCGTGTAACTGAAGAGCATTTTGAACCCCTGGTCCTCCTGCCTCTGCCTTCCACTGCTAGAATTACAGGTATGCAGCCTCCTTGATGTTAGGGATCAAATCTAGGTCTTCATACATGCTAGGCAAGTCCCGGGCCTCATCTCCACCACCTTCTCACCCGGAGGAAATGCAGACTGTCATCAGTTATCACAATTTTTGTGATACAGGTTGACTCATGAGATAAATGGGAGTCTTGAGGAGCGGCATATCACTTTACTGGGAATAAAGTTAGTGTCCTCTGTCACCAGTGAATGATAAAGGATCTTCTTCAAAACAGGTAATAGCTACTCTTAACCTACAGGCCAAACGTGCTGACTCACAGCTCAAGGGTCTATCGGAGCCCATCCTGGGGCAAACCAGCCCCTCTCTAAGCCCACAGCGGCCTCTTCCTGCACTGTCACAACCACAACGATTTACACAACAATCAAAGGCCTCAGATAGAAATTTCCTTCCTCTGCAATCCTCAAGTAGTTCCTTCCCTTCTTGGCTCTCCCCCTACAAAGCAGACACAAAAGGAGAAGAACTCAAGCTGCCTTTTGATCCAGCAGTCGTTCAGGGAACATTGGCACGAGGTCCTTGTTAACTAAAACTTAAGGCTAAGTAGACAGGTGAGTGGAACCCAGGAGGACGTACTCGGGAAGTAGAGACCACACCCTCTGTGCTCCGGTCCCTTCCTCTCTCCGGGCCTCAGCAACCTCGCCTGTGACAAGCCGCCTTGCAGAGATGATGGATTTAGTCCTTCACCCGAGCTTCCCTGACCAGCCCTCTTGGCCACCTCCACTTTATTTCTCCTTGAATCACATACCCTTCCCAAAAGCACGTTGCCTCTCCCCCACCTGACTCTCCTATGCTCTGTCCTCCCTCCCCTGATGAGGCCCCTTTCTGACATCCATTGGCACTGCACACACCGTCTACAGAAAACACACACACACACACCAGGCAATGGTGGTGCACACCTTTAATCCCAGCATTTGGAGGCAGAGGCAGGCAGATCTCTGAGTTTGAGGCCAGCCTGGTCTATGAAATGAGTTCCAGGACAGCAAGGGCGTTCAAACAGAGAAACCCTGTCTCAAAGAACCCAGAAGAAAAAAATCCACACACATAAAATAAAATAAGTAAATCTCTTTTTATATTTTTGGTTGTGAGCCTAGCCTTTAACGGCTGAGCCATCTCTCCAGCCCGTAAATCTCTTTTTAAAAGAAAAAGCCAAGAGTTGGTCCAGCAAGGTAGCTCAGCAGATAAACACCTGAGTTCAATCCCTAGAATCCACATTCCCTAGAGTCCTTTGCCTTTCCCCACCTACTCCTTCCTATTCTCGGCCCTTTCTCTCCACTCGTGAATCCAAAAGATCCCCTCTTCCCCATTCTAGAGACCCCCTATCCCCTTCTCCCTACTCTGAAGACCCCCAACTCCTCCTCTCCACCCTGAAGACCCCAGCTCCTCCTCCCCACCCTGAAGACCCCCAGTCCCTCCTCCCCACCCTGAAGACCCCCAGCCCCTCCTCCCCACCCTGAGTCTCCCCCAGGACCCCTACATACCTGTTACCAGAAGAAATTTAAAAGCCATGACTGTAAGGACCTGGAAGACTGTGAGCTGTGGGGTTGCAGGCACCACAAACAGATATTAAGGAAGCCAACAAAGCCAGGAGGGGTAAAAATAGAGAAGTAAGAGGCAAAGGCTGTGAGCAACTCAGAGAGGGCGTAGGCTCAGCAAGCACATAGCCCTATTTAGCCTTCCTCTGGGACAGCATAGCCTGCTCTTCCTCACAAGCCTGTTTCCTGGCCCAAACCATCACAGTCACCACCCAAAAGGTGCCAACTGACCCTCATTTCCCTCTGGGATAGGTCAAATGTTATGAAAAACAAGCTAGGTAGATAGCTCAGGGTCTAGTGACAGGCAGCTCTGGTGGAACCCACGGCTGCAAGACTGGTTTCTAGAATCCCCACATGGAGGCCCAAAATTGTCCATAACTCCAGCCCCAGGGGATCTGACAACCCCTTATGACCTCCACTGGCACCGAACACATATGACGCACAGACCTGCATGCAGATAAAACACCCACGAGCATAAAGTAAAATAAATAAATCTCTTTTTTAAAGAAATAGCCAAGAGTTGTCCAGCAAGGTGGCTCAGTGGATAAAGGTGTCTGTCAATAGGCACCCAACACCTGAGTGTGCACCACACCGGAGACGTTCAACAGTTCCTGTCGTTAAGGTATGCATTTCATTCTAGGTTTTCGATCTTAAAAATAGTGTTTTTTTAATACTTCCTTGGTAGAGGAGACACTGTGATCAGGAAGGTATTTTTCTCAAGGCGAGGCTCACCCATTGCACTTGGGCTGTGTTGAGTCCTGCAGTTTCCCCAATTGCAGGATACACAACCACATCATGCTTTCTCTGCCCCAAAACATAAACAAAACCAAAAAAACAGAGCAAAACAAAACAGTGGTTTCTTTACTCTTTGGAATTTTCTCATTTTTGTTTTTGTTTTGTTTACATCTATTTATTTGGTGTGTTGTGTGTGTGCGTGCGTGTGTGTGCATGTGTGTGTGTGTGAGTGTGTGTGTGTGTGTGTAAATGCTTGTGCATTTCACTGTGTCTGTATGAAGGTCAGAGTAGAACTTGCTGGGGTCAGTTCTCTCCATCTGTCACGTGGGTCTCAGGGACCAAACTCAGGTCATCAGGATTAGTGGCAAGAACCTTGTCACTGAGCCATCTCATGTACATTGTGAAAGTGTTGTCCAAGCTGATCCCTGACTCAAGCGGTCTGCCCACCCAGCCCCTCCCAGTGCAAGGACCATGGGCACACACTACACCGCTGTGCCCAGCTTTCTTCATTCTTTCTCCACACATTTTCTTTTGTTCCGACTTATATTTTCCAATAGCCAAATAGAAATAGATGTTTGTCTGCTAGATAAAAATAAAATTCTGTATAGTTTGTTTCAAAGCTATTCACACATGCACACGCACACACGCACAGGCTGAGAAGATAGTTCAGTGACTTAAGTGTCTGCTGCACAGCGTGAGGGCCTGAATTGGGATCCCCAAAACCCACGTAAAACCGGGGCATGGTAACACCGGCCTGCAGCCCCGGCACTGAGGACAGACACAGGCAGATCCCTGGCTCTCGTTGGTCAATGGGTCTAGTCAATAAGTGGCCACATTCGGAGAAAGACCCTGTCTCAAAAAATAAGGTGGGAGGTGATGAAGGCACCTGAGGACTCCGACCTCTGGCCTAAGCACGGATACACCTGCTTGCACACACAAACACACACACATATACACGCACACACCCATGCAAGTATGCACAGACACCATACATACTCGCATGCACAGAAAATTAAAATGTAAGGCGGAACACATCTGTAACCCCTGCATTCAGAGGCCTCGGATTCACGGTTCTCCCGCTTCAGCCTTCCAACTTCCCACTGCTCTGATTAGAGCTGTGGTCCTCACGCCTGGCTTGCACTTCAAACTTTCATACAAAAGAGACGGGGAGGGGGTGACTTTTATAACTAGAAAGAAAAGAACTGCAGCTGATTTCAACTAACAGGGTGAGGAAAAGAGGAACAAGCCCAAGGACCCAAATGAGAAGTCACCTACGGAATGTGAGGAAGGGTGTTTGTCAGACTCCAAATTCACCGTGAACAGACACCTGACAGAGACAGCCTGGGGAGGAAATGTTTATTTCCTCAGAACTTTCCCAAGGTCCCAAAGTCCACTGTTACTTGGCCCTGTTTCTGGATCCTGCTAAGGTTAAACATGGCGGAAGGCCTGTGTGGTAGAGAACAATCTTCAGCTCACAACATACAGCAGAGTGAGGAAGGGACTGGGCACCGGATGTGAGCTTCCGTTACCCACCTTCCCGGGGTAACAGTGAATCTTGAAAATTCTCAATTCGATGGGATCTGGAATCGACTCTGAGCCTCTCCATGGATATCTGAGGGAATTTCCAGAAAGACTAACATAGAAGTTGCTCCTCAAGGTGGGTGGCACTTTCCAGTGGGTATCCCAGATGTAAGAGGTTGGAGAGAGGATGGCATTGCTTGCCACCTGCCTTCTCGTCTCCATAGGGGTTGTGAATGCACCTGCTACAACCACCATCCTTCACTGGCGTCAGATCCAGCTTCTTTGGCCCTCCGACAGAAATTCTCCAGGAACCTTCCAGGCCTCCAGGCCTCCAGGCCTTCAGCTGCAGATTGAAACTCTTGAGACATCCAGGTTCATGGACTTAGAATTGACACGCTCTCGGCCTCAAAGCACACAGACAGCTGTGGTTGGACGACCCAAGCCCTAGCATGTAAGCCATTCCAGTGAATCCCCTTTTGGTGCAAGCTCATGTGCACGCAAGCGCTCACACACATACACACACACATACGCACACATTAGCTCTGTTCCTCTAAACAGTCTATCACCCAGGGGTGACCACTTTTGCCAAATAGGTCCTACTTCCTGAAATTTCCAGAACCTCCTAAAATAGTGCTACAAACCAGGAACCCAGCATGCAATACAAGCGTGGGGACTGGGGGAGGGCTGTGGACCATTGCTTATCTAAGCCGTAACAGGGAAACATTTAATAGATGAGATGGGTTTATTCTGATAAAATCTGTCACATTCTGACCTCTAACTCAACATCAAGCCGTCAAAGTATGAGCAGCGGCTAAGCGTGCACCGACTGCAAAGATCTGGGCAAGTCTCAGAAGAGCTGTCCAATCCAAAGAAGAGTTCTTCTCAAAGGTCCACAATCCTGATGTCATTTCTGTGGCTGTGATAAAACACCGTGACCAAAGCAACTTCGAGAGCGTTTATTTTAGCTTAAACTTCCAGGTGACGGTTCATCGTTTAAGGGAAGCCAAGGCAGCAACTCAAGCAACTGTCAGTCACACCCACAGTCAAGAGCAGAGAGACTAATGCACCACGCTGCCTGCTCGCTGGCCTTCTTCACACTCACACCGTCCAGGGCCCAGCTGAAACAAAAACAAACCACTAAAAAGCTACTACCCACAGAGGGCCGCTTGTTCCACATCGGTTGGCAATCAAGGTGAGTACCCACAGGCATACCCCAGGTCAACCCCACGGAAACAGGCTCTCAACGGAGGCTTTCTGAGCACGGGATTCCAGGTTGTGGCGAGCTGACGTTTAAAACCAGCCATCAGAGGCTAGAGAGATGGCTCAGCAGTTGAGAACATTTGCTGATCTTGCAGAGGACCTGGGTTCGATTGCCAGCACCCACCGTCTGTAAGCCAGTTCCATGGAGTCTAACGACCTCTTCTGGCTTGTAGGGCACCAGGTGTCCAGATATATATGCAGATAAAATGCCCATACACAGTAAAAAGAAAATCACACCCACCAACAGGTGTGCCCTACCCAGATGACTATGGGTAGGGTGCCAGCCCAGCCACGCCTACTCTGTCTTTCTTTCTTTCTTTCCCATGGCTGAGCCTCTAACAGGCACAAATAACATGCTGGAAGGTGATCTGGAAAACTGGGGACCTGGACAAGAGAAAAGGCTCAGAGAAAATTACTTCTGTAGAAAGCTGCAGCTCAGAACACTAGGACGCTCTGGGCAGCTCAGTTGCCTGCTCGAGGGGCAAGGAATCTAGACACTACAGCTCACATTAGCTATTGGCTGAAGGGTTACGTGAGAAATCCTCCACTCTCAGACCAAACCTGCCCTTCACCCAAGTAGAGCAGGCTCCAGTAGCTGCTGAGTCCACCCGCCCCCGCCCAGATCAGTAATTGATGGTTCTCTTGCATGTCCAGCTTGCATGAGAACATCACGTGTTAAAGGGACACGGATGGGGCAAACACAGTATCTGCTACAGATAAGTATTTTTCATAGTGTTCTGGGGGAGGCTTCACCCCAGCCCCTGGCATCCATATATCCCAAGAGTCTGGAATGTTCCTGGTGGAAGCTCCACCTCAATCCCCCTCCCCCATCTCTCTGTCCCCACCTTATCTCAGAAAGCCTGCCAAACATGGCTCTTCCCCCAGAGATGCTCCCATGGGGTATTTAAACTACCCCCCAGGAAACAGACAGTGGGTGTTTTTGGTCTCTCTTCCCTAGGGATCATCCGGGAGCATTTTACCATTAATCCTGGGCTTTTTCTAATTGGGTTAGATGTGATCTGATTTGGATTGCTGCGTCGGCAGAGAGGCTTACGGGGGTGCAGAAGCTTGTCACGTAGTTCTTCCTATGTGAAGTTTCAGGATATTTTCTGCCTGTCTGTTATCTGACTCCCCTAGTGGACTACAAAAGCTCCATGACAGGAGAGATTCTCGAATGTTCCTCACTCTCTCCAGTGCACAGGTCATACCTAATAGATATCTGTGGGGTTTGAATGAGATCAGCCCTCATAGGCTCATGTTTGCATGCTATGTCTCCAGTGATGAGCTGTCAGGGGAGGGTTAGGAGGTGTGTGGCCTTGTGGGAGCAGGTGTGTTCCCCGGGTGTGTTCCCGAGGGTTCGTTTTAAGGTTTCAAAAGCCCACACAAGCCCAGTCTGTATGTGTGTGTATCTGCATACCTCTGTCTCTCTGTGTGTCTCTGTCTTTGTGTGTGTGTGTCTCTATCTCTCTGTGTCTCTTCTCTGTGTGTGTGTCCGTCTCTGTCTCTGTCTGTCTTTCTGCCTGTCTGTCTCTCTCTGTATCTATGTCTCTCTGTCTTTCTGTATATCTCTGTCTTTGTGTGTGTGTGGTCTCCTGCCTGCTGCCCACTACCTGCGAATCAGACTACAGCTCTCATCTACCTCTCCGACACCATGCCTACCTGCCTGCTACCATGCTCCCCCACCATGATGATCATGGACTCACCCTCTGAAAACTCTAAGCCAGCCCCAATTAAATGCTTTCTTTTATAAGAGTTGTCTTGGTCATGGTGTCTCTTCATGGCAACAAAACAGTGACCAAGACAACATCCAATAAAAATGGACTGGCTAAGGGAGAAAAGTCTGGCCATAGACTGATTGGAAAGCACCATCTGTTCAGGAATTGTAGGACACAATCTAGCCAATGTAATGATTTTGGAGCTCTGAGGTCAGTTCAAAGGATAGCCTCATGGCCATGTTTTGGCAAGTAGTCTCAGGGACTGCAAAATAAGGGAGGGTAGGAGGCAGACTGGAGAAGTTCTTCAGTGGAAGAGGAAGGGGGTGAGGGCCAGGAATAGAGGTTTGACATGACTAAAATTAATTATAAACATATATTACATATATATGTATGAAATTGTCAAACAATAAAATAATAAAAATGAAAACATGAACCGAGAGAGAGAGAGAGAGAGAGAGAGAGAGAGAGAGAGAGAGAGAGAGAGATCTGTGCCAGCCTTTGTCTCTCTGCTTCCTCACTGTGGGTGGGACTTAGCCCCTTGCCTCCTGCTCCAACACCATGCCTTCCCTGACGTCATTCACTGCTCCCTCAAACTGGGAACAAAACAAACCCTTCCTTCCTTAAGCTGCTCTGTTGGGCATGCTGTTACGGCAGCAGCGAAGTGATCTAGTGGAGCAAGGGCAGCCGATCTGGGGTTCTACCAGTGAACGCCCTTCCTTCTCCTCAGCTGCTAATGCAGCCATCAGTCCCTCCAGGAGGAGCATGGCCTCGTGGGCCCACTTTGCCCTTTTATTCAGGCGTGGGTCCTAACCCATGGAACAGTGCTACCCTGGGAACTAGGGACAGATTGTCTCAGCTCAGTTAACACAGTCTGCAAACTCTTACGGACAGGCCAGAGGCTTGCCTGCCCAGTGATTCTACATCCTGTCAGGCTGGCAGTGTTAACCCTCCACTGCCACTGACTGGCTCAGGGCAGCCACTCAGACCGTGGGAGAAGCAGGAAGGCACAAGTTTGGCAAATGACAGCCAGACACAACACACAAGAGAGTGGTTGGAATCTGCTGCAATTTTACTGAATTCATGTTTTCATTATATAGTATTCAAACAAAGAACATATCAGAAGGTCATGTATCATTGGTTGGCACAGTATGAAAGCTTCTTTTAGTCACATTAGCAATATTTAAGAAAAGCATATTATCAGGAACAGGTGTCAGACATAAGACATTTTTTTGTTTTTTTGTTTTTTTTTTTTTTTGGTTTTTCGAGACAGGGTTTCTCTGTGGTTTTGGAGCCTGTCCTGGAACTAGCTCTTGTAGACCAGGCTGGTCTCGAACTCACAGAGATCCGCCTGCCTCTGCCTCCCAAGTGCTGGGATTAAAGGCGTGCGCCACCACCGCCCGGCCTATAAGACAGCCTTTGAAGAGGAACTCTTGTCCTTGGGAACTCGAATCTCAGACGAGTGGTTTCATCTTATCTAAGAATAGAAATTTTCTGCCTCCTTATCGCTATCATGGCCCTTCCTCTTTCTAACCCTTTCTTTAACTCATCTAGGGACCAAATATGTCTAATCAGTTCTCTGCACCTGCTGAAATATACTTTTTTGTACCTTCTTATGCAGCAGACACCATGGGGGTTGGGATCTAGCAAGCCTATCCATAAAGTTCAGAGTATAATATAACAGTCTTTGTCCATCAACATTAACCCATCTATTCCCTTGCTCATCATACACCCTGTGTATGACAAAGGTTTTGCTGTAGTCTTATACATTCCCATACTTTGCTTCCCTATCCCAGAGCTGTTCCTGAAGAGAATGATCCTTGTCTTGTATATATAAAGACTATTATTATTATAAAAGAGATTGTGCAAAGCTCATAGCCCGTTTATGCCTTAGCAGTGACTAATACCGGGTTGTCTGCCATTGACCTCCAGGAAGCCTAGTCCCATAGGACACGTAGCTCCCGTCCGGCATAATGACGTATGTCATGTCACACAGACGACACTGGAGTTGGTGTGGCACTCCACAGCTCGCGACTTCCGGGAGAAAGTGTGGCTAGAAAATGAGAATCATCTGGATCAGTGTCAGCTCTGATACCTGCAACAGCTATCAATCCCCACCACACAACCCCATGGCAGGCAGCTGGGCACACATGTCAAGAGTGGATTACAGTTTACAGAAGCCAGAATAAGAAGTAAGGCTCTAAAGCAGAGCTGAGCCCTCTACCAAAGTAAGAATTGATCTGAGAATTACATTGTTGCCTTTTCCCTTCTGGATGAAGCAACTTCCTGAGGATTTAAAATTCTAGAAGTGTTCTCCCCACTTTTTTTTCTTTTCTTTCTTTCTTTCTTTCCTTTTTTTTTTCAAGACAGGATTTCTCTATACCTTTTGAGCATGTCCTGGAACTAGCTCTTGTGGACCAGGCTGGCCTTGAACTCACAGAGATCCGCCTGTCTCTGCCTCCCGAGTGCTGGGATTAAAGGCGTGTGCCACCACCACCCGTACCTTCATTTGTTTATTGGGCATAAGGGGGTACACACAACTTGCGATGGCTCATGTGTGAAGGCCAGAGCATAACTTGTGTCCATGTACCTTGTGAATTCCAGGAACTGAACTCGGGTTAGACAAGTGTCTTCCCAGGCTGAGCTGCCCACTGCTGAGTCAAGAGTTAAACACCTGCTTCACATTTGCTTCTGGATGGACACAGCTGTTGCGTTCATGAACTTCCAGCCCCAGTGGCCACCTGAACAAGACTTGTATAAGACTGGGTCCATCAATGTTCCAGCATTGGCTGGGGAGGGAGCATGAGCCCTTATCCCTCCCCCTACAGCAGCCGTTCTCATCCTTTAGGGGTTGAATGACCCTTCACGGGGGTCGCCTAAGACTTTCAGAAACATGGAAATTCATATTACAATTCATAACAGTAGCAAAATTGTTATGAAGTATTAATGAGGTTGGATATTTACTTAGTGGGTTATGGAGGGTAAGGGAAAAGGTGGAAAGGGGAGAAGGGAAAAGAGCAGAGAGAGAGGATGGGGGAGGGAAGAAGTGGAGTGAGGCAGAAGCTCTCTCAGAGAGAGAGACAGAAAGGAAGGGGCTTAGGCTACAAGCAGGAAGGAAGATCTGCCTGTCTCAGCAGTGGACAGGGAGGGAATAGGCAGGGCTTGTCTCTTAAAGGGACAGGACAGACCATTACAGTTATGCCATCTTTTCTCGCTCTTAAAATTAAAAAGAGTACTTTATTTTTGATATTACAGAAAGACATTTGAGAGATTTTAAATTTTAAAAACAGTTTTTAAAATACTTAAATTGGGACATTTTTAAGCTTATAAAATGTTTTATATTGTTAATATTTGGACTTAAAATAAAAGGCTAAAAATTAGGGTCACAGTCATAATCACCAAATACTAACCAGAAACTGGGATGTTCATTTCTCATGATGTAGCAAGTCAACAATCTAAGCTGTCTGTCTGACAAAGGGCTTGAAGCAGTTTCTCAGCCCATTGAGTCTTGACCCTTTGGGGGTTAAAAAAATCTTCTTACAGGGGTAGTCTAGGACAACCTGCATGCTAGATGCTTGCATTAGGATTCATAACAATGACAAAAGTGCAGTTATGAAATAGCAATGGCAAAATTTTTTGTAATAAGGGGGTCACCACAACATGGGGAAGTATACTGAAAGGCCAAAGCATTGGGAAAGTTGGGGACCAATGGCTTAGAGAATGTTTCTCTTTACTCAAGGTCTATTCAGGCCTAAGAATGCATGTCTTGCCTCCTTGCCTTTGCTAACTTTGTTAAGCTTGAGCTATTTACATAAACTAAGTCATATAAATGTTTTTATATTGATAATGAAAGGGCTTCAATTCAAGATCATTATTTTTAGGGCTAAACCTGACAAAAATGTAATGTAAAGTCCTAGTCTTATGAAAGCTGTTAGCCTATTGTAAAATGTTAAGAATCACAAGTTAATAGTCATAGACTAGATATACGTGATCTAATCTCCATGGGAAGTAGAAAAAGACAAGATCTCCTGAGTAAACTGGGAGCATGGGGACCATGGGAGAGGGTAGAAGGGAAGGGGAGGAAGGAGAGGGGGTGGAGAAAAGTGTATAGATCAATAAAAACAATTTTTTAAAAAGAAAAAAGAAAAAATAGCCATCCTTATTAATGATCAAACTTGTTAATTATAGTTATGCTATAATTAATTACAAGGATAAACCTTGCTTAGTCCCCTGTATATGCTTTCAAAAGTTAAGCTTAAAATAAAAAGTTGTCTATTCAGATATAGCTGAGCAACCCTCAAATACTTTAGAGATCTGCAAAATATGGCATTTAAAATGTTGTTATGTCAACCTTTAATCCCAGCATTTAGGAGGCAGAGGCAGGCAGATCTCTGTGAGTTAGAGGCCAGCCTGGTCTACAAGAGCTAGTTTCAGGACAGCTAGAACTGTTACACAGAGAAACCCTGTCTCAAAAAAAACAAAACAAAAAACCTTGTTATATCAGACAGAGACTCCAGATGCTGGCAGTGACCGAAGGTCCCCAAAGAAAATTACAGGGCACCACAATGCTTCCACCTGGATTTGACAACACTGACCACTGGGCAAGATAGCCCAATGCAACGCCTGCCACCAGGACCTGACCCAGACTGTGGACAAGCAGTAGGACACTGAAGAATAGACGGCACCCCTTTTGCCTAGACAAAATAATGTTGGTCTTACCCATGTTCCTCCACAAAAAAGACTCTCACCTTATGGGCCTGCTGTTGCTCTGATACTTCTGCCTCAACACTGTGGAGACTTGGGTATGGCTAACTGGGTAACTGGTTAGTCCCTATCATTTTTAATAGATTCAGAAGCTGCTTGGTCTGCACCCAGGTATAATATATCCTTCTCAGATCTCTGATAGTATTGACAGTTGGGCTAGCTTTAACTTTGTCCACTTAACAGCAGGCAATCAGGTTCTTCCCCTAGTCTACAGCCAGATTGTTAGCTCATTTCATATGTAAAAATCAAGAGTTGCTTTTTCTAGAGCTACTAGGTCTCCTGCTGAAAAGAATTAGACAAGTTTGCCTTGCTAACAGGCTTCATATTAAAAAATAAATAGGTTTCAGATGTAACTGATTGGAAGCATCACCCCAGTCCCTGGCATCCATCCTAGGAGCACCAATGGAGCAGAAAGCTCCATTTCAAACCCCCTCCCCTGGGAGTTGCCTTGGTCCGGACTCCACCTCCAGGAAGCCTGCCAAGTGCTGACCCCTCCCCAGGGAGGGTCAGGATCACTTCCACAGGCTATTTAGGCTTGTGATGGAAAAAGGAACACATGGTCTTGGATTTCATGTGGCCTCCCCCACCTCCCACCCACCACCCCACACCATGCTCTTGGCCACCCAGGAGCACTGTATTTATTAAACATGGGCATCTTTGATTCGTTCTAATCTGGTCTTATTGAAGTTATTTGCATTGGCAGAGATGTTCCTCTTAAAAAATATTCCTAACAATAACTTTTCACTAAATATATATATGATTTGGAATGACTTTTCTCAGTAATAACTGCTTATGTCTTTGGTAAATTATTAGATTAAAAAACAAGGAATTCATATTTCTTCCCCTTCTATGGTATAGCTATGATAAGCTAATAGACTTTAAGGTACTTCTCATTGGGCTAAAGACATCTCCGTCCGGTCTGTACCTGTCTCTCTGGCCAGAGGAAAATGTACATGCTGCTCCCCAAGTCTGCAGCTTTTGCCAGGACTCAAATGAGTCCTGCTGTTTTACAGACACCATTGCCTGCTAGTTCTGCTATGTGGATTTCAGTATAGAGTGGTGATACTAATATACCTGTCCTTTTGTAAAACAAAAATTCATATAGGCTTCAGGGAAAAAAAACCTGGATCCACTTCTCACAGGTCAAAAGGATTCCCGATAAGTACAGCCCAAGTTTTTCCTATCTGTCTATTCCTGGGAATGATATTTTCCTCTCTCCTGGTCTTAGGACTCCTTCCCTTCCCACTTACAAAGACTATGGACCTGAAAGTTTCAAATGTAATATGTTACAGTAAGTTCATAAATTTTAACTTCTGCTCCTAGTTTAAACTTGTCTCAACAGGTTTCCACATGGCTGACTGACAAGCATGATCAAAGCATCAGCCGCTGACTACACCCTGCCTCAAAACTGCAAGCCCTGGACTTGCTGAAAGCTGATGTGGACCAGTCCAGCCTATGTGAATGTTCCCTGTCTCTTCAGCGCAGCCAAAGGACCAGATGCTTCTGATGAGTGCCCCATTGCCTGAGTCCCTCCTTACCCTTGGCCAGCCTTTCAGCCTTCTTGGGCCCTGATAACAACGTCCAATGACAGCTCAAAGTAGTAACAGAAAAGAACTCTGCGCTCCTAGCCCAATAGGTTCAAATGCTGAGACAAGGGGTAACTTCTTGACATGGGGGACAAAATGGCTACCCATAATTCCCATTGATAAACCAGGAAAATAGACCCAGAGTTGTCAATTAATGGATTTATTAATTAAAATGGTTCTACAAGAAGATAAGACACTTTGGTTCTTTATGCAGAACCACAGAGGTCGTTCAGAATTATAATTTGTGTTAGAAATGTTTCCTAATGCAAGCTCTCTGCCGATGCAAATTCCCAATTAAGCCAAATCAAAATAAGCCAAATTAAGAAATGTCCAGGTTTAATGGGATTCCTGCGCTTTTTAATTTAATTTAATGGGGGAACCGGGAGGCCTCAAACACAACCACCAGGAGGAAGGAAACGGGACCACGTGATTCTCTTTTGGAAGTTCACTTGAATACTCTGTGGGAGTGGTCCTGACTCCCCAGAGAGGGGCCAGGATCTGGCATGCTGGGATTTGGAGTCCAGACCAAAACAACTCTCATGCTGGGATAGGTGCGAGGGGCTGGGGTCTATGCTCCCAATTTAACAATTTGATTATACTCAAAGTTCAGAGCTACAGGGCCTGATAGCAGAGGATGCTCACTGTCCTAGAAAAATCTGTTAGCTAATGGTTCTTAGATCACAATACTATCCCCTTAAATCCCTGAACAAGCAAGATTCATGATTGGGTCCTGTCATTGATACTTGTGAAGGGGGGGGGCAATGTAGGAACAGCCATGACAAGCTCAATAGAGGCCTGAGCTTCAGATTACCTGATTCTAGGAAAGACCACAAACTGAGACCACCCAGGAATTGACCGTCCAAAGGAAATTCCTAACATTCCAACCATTATACATAGGATCACCTGATGTCCCTTAGCACAGCATACACCCATCCCCTTTCACCAAGACACCCCTAGACAAATGTTAGCCAATCAGGGGTCCTGAACCTTAGAAATCCCTCATCCCAACCTCCACTGTGTTAAAAACCCCACCCCAGCTGAGCTCAAGGCTCTCTGATCTTGTGAATGCATTGGACACATGAAGAGTCCAGGTTTGAACTTGAATAAAGGCCCTTTGCTTTTTCATATGAGATTCCATTTCCATGGTGGTCTTTTGGGGGTCCCTGTAATCTGGGCATAACACACCACACAGCAAAAGAGGAGAGATTCAAAGATGCGCAGAGCCCTGAGACCAAGGCAATGAAGACCACATACAGCAACCTCAATCCAGTCATAAAGTACCAGTTCTCCGAAGGCACTGGCTGGAATCTGGTGAGCCTTCCAGACCCCACAGGAATGCAGAAGCTCTCCCTTTCCGTCAGGGCTTCCCTTACCCTTGCCTCTGTATAGAGTTAACCCATTCTTGGAGATGCCTCCATGAGCGTAATAAAGGAGACCCACTGAAGGAGAGAGACAGAGAGGAGAGTCTGTTCTGCAGTTAAGAGTGAGTGCTGTTCTTGTGCAGGGCCTGAATCAAGCTCCCACTCCAAGCGTTCACAACCACTGTAACTCCAGCTCCACCTCCTGCTCCTGCCAGCACCTGCCCTATTGTGCACACTGCACACAAAGACACGTACTTTAAAACATTTATGATAATAAATGAGAATTTGTTGAAACAGCCTGGTAGTGGTGGCGCACACCTTGAATCCCAGCACTCGGGAGACAGAGGCAGGTAAATCTCTGAGTTCAAGGCCAGTCTGGTCTACAGAGAGAATTCCAGGATGGCAAGGGCTACACAGAGAAACATAGGCTGGAGAGATGGTTCAGTGGCTAAGAGCACATACTGTTCTTCCTGAGGACAAAAATTGGATTCCCAGCACCCATGTCAGGCAGTTGACAACCTGGTAGCCCCAGCTCAGGGGAATCTGACATGTCTGACCTCTGTGGGCACCTTGCGTTCATGTGCATATACCCCCATGTGGTGTTTCAAATAAAAATGACCCCCATAGGTCCACAGAAGTGGCACTATTAGGTATGGCCTTGTTGGAGGAAGCGTGTCACTGGGGGGTGGGCTTTGAGGTCTCAGATACTCAAGCCACACCCAGTGGAGCAGTTCTCTTCCTGCTGCCTGTGGTCAGGATGATGAACTCTCAGCGCTCTCTCCAGCACCACATCTGCCTGCATGCCGCCATGCTTCCGGTCATGACTGTAATTGTTATGGAATATTATTTTAAGGTATGTCACCTTTGTTTATGCCTCATTTCTTTAGCTCTGTGAAGCTGTGATTCTTTGCCTGTCTAAAACACAAGAGATGAACAACCAATAGTGAGGCAGGAGCAAGAGTAGGCAGGGCTAACAGGCAAAGAGTATAAATAGTAGGAGAAAAACAATGAAGAGAAGGAGCAAGAGAACAAGGAGAGGAGGACATTGATGTGGGAGTGTCATATATCAATCTGTTGATTTCATTGGTTAAGTAATAAACAAACTGCTTGGGCTCATAGCTTAGAACATAGGTGGGTGGAGCAAACAGAACAGAATGCTGGGAGGAAGAGGAAGTGAGGTAAGACGCCTCAGACAGAGACGCCATGCTCCCCTCGCCCGGACAGACGCACGCGATTCAGCTCCGACCCAGGATGGATGTAGGCTAGAATCTTCCCGGTAAGCGCACCTAGCTGTGCTACATAGAATATTAGAAATGGGCTAGTCCATGTGCAAGAGTTAGCCTAGAAGAGGCTAGATAGAAATGGGCCAAGCAGTGTTTAAAAAAATACAGTGTCCGTGTAATTATTTCGGGTAAAGCTAGCCGTGGGGGCGGCCGGGTGCTGGGGACGCAGCCCGCTGCCCCTACTACTACAGGACATCAGGAGCCAACCATCCAGCCACCCAGCTAGCTACCCACAGAGAAAGAAATAAAGAAAGGTATACAGAGATAGAGAAAGATAAAAGCTCAGAGGCAAAAGATAGTTGGAATAATTTAAGTTAATAAAAACTGACAAGAAGCAAGCCAAACTAAGGCTGGATATTCATAACTAAAAATAAACCTCCATGTGTGATTTATTTGGGAGCGGGATGGTGGGCCCCTCAAAAAGTCAAAAGAGTAAAACATCACACAACATACAATGGATTAAACCTCTGCATTATAAGATAAGCCAATTCAATGTTTTCTTTTAAAAGTTGATGGTGTTTATTAACAGCAATAAAACCCTAACACACACACTGTTGTTAATTAATTAATGCTGGCTTGGCTGCAAAGGTAAAAGATGAAGGCGATTATGCGAGGAAAAGACACAGACACGCGGCGGTCCCACGTGGGTGCACTTTAATGGGGGGGGAGGGGCAACAGGCAGGGACAGGTGTGTAATACACTAGGAAAGCAAAAGGAAAAAGGGAAAAGGGGGGAGAAGAGAGAGAGAGGGTCGTAGGACCCTCGCTTTTTAACGAGGAATACAAAGGCTTCTGGGAAATGTCCGTATCCAGGAGAATGCTGGGAACTGTAGTTCAGCAAAAGAACAACACACACCATACACATAATTAAAATAACAAAAATAAATCTTTTTCAAAAAGATTTATTGGTAGTTGAGCCAGGCATGGTGGTTCACATCTTTAATCCCAGCACTGGGAAGGCTGAGGCAGGTGGCTCTCTGATTTTGAGGCCAGCCTGGTCTACAAAGAGAGTTCCAGGACAGCCAGGGATATACAGAGAAACCCTGCCTTGAAGGGAAAAACAAAAAACAAAAAACCTGGATATAGTAGTACACCCCTTTAATCCCAGCACTGGGGAGTCAGAGGCAGGCACATCTTTGTGAGGTTAAGGCCAGCCTGTGTAACAGGTTTTTCACTGAACCACTCGCTCTGGAATATCAAAAGAAGACTTAGTATTAAGCATGAAAGCTTGGCCTTACATTAGGATTGTTCCCAAGTAGCTCCTGAAACTTAAATTAACCCGTTTATGTTAATCTACGTTCTACCACAAGGGTTGTTACCTCTCCTCAGTTTCCACATCCTCTGCATCTGAGTGGAGACTCCCCCACCTCTCAGATTCCTCCCCTGAGATCCTCTCCCCCCCCCAACCCCGAAAATCCTGCCTATCCTCTCCTGCCTAGCTATTGGCCATTCAGCTCTTCATTAAACCAATCAGAAGATGCCTTAGGCAGATGAGGAAAGACAGACAAGACACATCTTCGCATAGTGTGATCAAATATCCTGCAACAAGCCTGGTCTACATAGGGAGTTCCTGGCTAGCCAGAGCTATACAATGAAACCAAATGTTTACGAAAGAAAGGAAAGGAAAGAGAAGTGGACAGAGCATTAGCAGAGAGACACAGCACCATCAGAGGTCAGTGTATGCGCTGGGCAATTCCGGAGGAGAGGGGCGAGAAAGGCACAGAAAATGAATTTTAATTAAAGAACATGATGGTTCACATCCATAATCCAAGCTCTTAGAAGGTTGATGGAGAATCTCTGTAAATTAGAGGCTAGCCTGGGCTACAGAGTTGAGACCCTATCTCATTTAAAAAAAATAAAGTCCCTTATCCTCTTGGCAGTTGGTCTTGGTTTGAACTCCTAAGACAGCAAAATGCTGGCCACAAAGAAGACAAAAAATCACCAACTCTAGGCTCTAAGTTATCATGAGAAGTGGAAAATACTGGAACACAGCCAAGCTCTAAGGAAAGACAGGGCAGAATGAAATGTGTCGTTCTCACCAACAATGTCCCTGCTATGAGGACACTGTGGCCAGAGCTGGCATGCCTCACTCAGTGACAGCGATACTGAATTGGACACGAGATAAGGAAAGCAGAGCAGCTTGCGCACAGGCTGCCCCTGATCTGGACAACTCTGATGTTCTCAGCGACCCAGGGAAGCTTTCTGTGATGCAGGGGAAAGGAAGGACAGATGGAAGGAAGGGAAGGGAGGAAGCGGAAGAGGTTAAAAGCTCTGGCTGTTTTTGCAGAGGACCGAGTTTGGTCTGCCTCCACAGCCACCTGCTCTGGCATGCGCAAGCCCACATGAAGACACGCATGTGACACATGACAGGCATGGTGTTGCACGTCTTTCCTCCCAGCACTCAGAAGACAGAGGGAGGCGGACCTCTGTGAGTTCAAGGCCAGCCTGGTCTACAGAGTCAATTCCAGGATAGTTAGTACTATGTAAAGAGACTCTGTCTCAAAAATAAGTAATAAGAAGAAGAATTCATCAATAAAATAATAAAAAATAAATCTAAAGAAACAAAGAGGACACTTTATGGAACAAAAGCTAGGTACGGGCCCAGCGGTGGTGGCGCACGCCTTTAATCCCAGCACTTGGGAGGCAGAGGCAGGCGTATCTCTGTGAGTTCAAGGCCAGTCTAGTCTATAAGAGCTAGTTTCAGGACAGGCTCCAAAGCTTCAGAGAAAATCCTGTCTCAAAAATAAAAAAAATAAAAAATTTAAAAAAAAGCTAGGTATAGCAGCAGGCGGCAAGAGTGCTGGCACTCTGGAGACGAAGGCCGCAGGAGCAGAAGTTCTACATCACTGACACAAAGGGCAGCCGATACAGGAGACCCTGTTGAGAACCAACAGGGTGGCATCCCAAGTGAAACCCACAGGCTGAGAGAGAGACTCCCCAAAGTTACCCTCTACCTTCACACACACCCTGGCTCCAGGACAGTGGAGACTAGCAGAGGGAGGCAAGGCTGCCTGCCCCACAGAGGTGGAGTCCAGGTAGTCCCCAAACTTCTGGTTTCCTGACGCACAGACAGACAGACACATAGACAGAGAGGTAGATAAATAAAATGCAAATAAATGTAACACAATTTTATGAAGAAAAAGAGGAGGAAAACCCTAATGCTACCATCAGAAATTAGGCATTTCTCCCAAAGAGAAGCGAAAGCCCCTTCTTTGGCTCTGTCTCCCACACCCACCAATGCTCTAGTTTCGCTTCCATTCTGCAAAACTTCTCCAAAGCAGCTGCTGCGCGTTTCTTCCGTAAACCCCTTCCAAGAAAGCGTTTCCAGCCCTAACCCCTTCGCTACCAAAACAACTTCAGGGGTCACCAGGTCAAGTTGGTTTGTTTCAGCTTCAGTTCCCAGTCCTCACCTTCAGCGGTTCAGTACTTTTGCCTTTTTTCACCACTACTTCCTGAAATGAGCTTGAGTTGGCCTCGAAACCCCCACAGCCCCATCTCTGCTACCTTCGAGGTTTCTTCCACCGAACTCTTCTCCCCAGTGGAAGAGTTCCAAGCACAATCCTTTTACCTCGTTAGTTGCTTAAGACAAGCTCTCTCTATAGAGAACCAGGCTGGTCTCGAACTCCCAGAGATCCACCTACCTCTGCCTCTCAAGTGCTGGGAGTTCATGTGTATATGTGCCTGTGTGCTCATACGTGCATCTTTACTGGTCAAATAGTTCAGTCCCTCGCTGGTGTGTCCGTGTTTAATTAACAATCACTATCAATCTTGCCTGCCTTGGTAATTCACTGTCTGGGCATCAGTACAGGAAACAAGGCTACGCCGATGAGGGCCTGAATTATCTACCCAGTAAAAGATGCATGGATCATTCTAAGCTTCCAGTGGCTTGTTATTTACACAAGCAACCAAAGCTCCGCGTGGTCTTTGTCTTGTAAATAGTAAAGAGTGGTGGGTGTGTGTGTGTGTGTGTGTGTGTGTGTGTGTGTGTGTGTGTGTGTGTGTAAAAAGCTATACACTTACAACCCCAGTACCTGGAATGGTGTGTGTGTGTGTGTGTGTGTGTGTGTGTGTGTGTGTGTGTGTGTAAAAAGCTATACACTTACAACCCCAGTACCTGGAACGTTTAGCAGGAAATCAAGGGTTCGAAGACAAACTGGACTCCGCTGCCTATTCCTCTGTGAGGTAAGCAGCCTCTGCTTCACTCTCTGCCGTTCGCTACCTTGCCTTCCCTGCCTTAATGCACTGAGATGCTATGAAACCAGGAGGCAGAACAACACCTCCCTCAAGTCAGATGTTCTGGTCACAGTGATACAGCAGTAAATAGCAGAATATAGGGCGAACAGGGTGGAGACGCTAAACCCTAATTCTATAAGTATACAATTTTGTTTTGTCTTTTCCAGACAGGGTCTCTCCGGGTCGCCCTGGCTGTCCTGGAACTTGCTTTACAGATCAGGCTGGGCCCTAACTCAGAACTCTGCCTGCGTCTATATGTACCACCATCACCTGGTTGTATGTGATATTACAAGTTGAATGTGACATGTCCCCATAGACTTGTCTTAAATACTTAATTCCCATCTGGTGGCAGTATCTTGAGAGGTTCTAGAAACTTAAGGAGGTTGGGCCAAATTGGGAGAGTAAGTCACTTGGGGTAGCATTTCATTAAAAACTCTTCAGCGTGGCTTATCCCTGTAATGTCAGCACGTGATGGGTGAAAGCAGAAAGAATTTAAGGTCATTTCCAGCTACTTAGTGAGTGGTTAGTCGGGGTTACTCAGGGTTCCTCTAGAGTAGCAGAACGTATAGAATATAAATATATATCCCTACATATTTGGAAGTATACACTATATATGGGATTTATTAGGATGACAGGCTATATGGTCCAGCTAATCCAACAAACTTTTTGATGTTTTATCCAGGTCCTTCTCTGGGGAACCGGGAGTTCCCTTCTCTCTAGGGGTTCTAGGTCTGCAAACTAGATCAAGTCTGGAAACGCTCACAAGCCAAAACTCCTTTTGCCACAATCCATTGGAGCCTTTCTTTCATTTCTTTGAGAATTTTTCCACTTGAACAGATCAAGCAAATATTCAGTAGGCTTCTTACCTATTTCATGCCTGGAAACACCAAAGGTCCGTATGAGTTATGCCACCATAGAGTTCCCTTTGCCGATGCTGCCCAGGCCATCATGGACGTTGCTCTGCCTATGCTACTCATGACAATAACCACAATCACCTCACCTCTGGCAATTCAGTGCTGCCACCTGGCCCCTGCTACTTTGGGGCCCAAATAAACCCATCCTGTTTAATTCATGCAGCTGAGCAGCAGCATCTCCAACCCTAAGGTCTGGCACAAGGGAAAGGGTGATGATAAAGCTCTTCGATTGTGCTGGTGGCTTCTCACCATTTCTTTTTGTTTTTTTAAAAATAATTTATTTATTTTTATTTCATGTGCATTAATGTTTTGCCTGCATGTCTTGTGAGGGTGTCAGATCTCCTGGAACTATAGTGATAGACAGCTATGAGCTGTTATGTGGGTGCTAGGAATTGAACCTGGATCCTCTGGAAGAACAGTCAGTGCTCTTAACCACTAAGCCATCTCTCCAGACTCCATTCTTGTCTTATAGGATTATGAAGGGCATGTCTTCTGTGCATTCCCATTATGGAGGATTGCAATTTCCCTGAGCCTTAAAATCCCTTCATCAGCACTCAGTCGGTGGATATCAGGCATCTCCAATTCCCTTTCAGTAGACCATCTTTTTACAAATTCTTCCCCCAAGCATTCAAACAAATTTTTGACATTTTCTTTGACTGTGAAAGCTTCTATATTAAACCTAGAATCTCCATTCAGTGTGTCTATATCAATAAATTCATCCTCATTAACCAATAAAAGCAACACATATAAAGAAGGACTTCCCACACCATTTCCCCTTTTCTGTTCAAATAAAAACGAAGGTTTTAACTTTAACATTGTAAAATTACATATAACAAAACAGGTATCAAGCAAGAATTACAGTTACAATATTTATAACTACTTTATCTTTTATCATAACTAAGAAAAACTATAATTATAACTATTTATTCTTCAATTTCATCAAAGACTCCAGAAGGATATAATATTACCTAAGTATGCAGGAAGTATATTGTAAACAACTTCCAAAACTCTAGAATTGACAGAGACATCTTGCTGCCTGGAAAGTCACCCAAAGTTCTTCTGTATCATTTGGGCATCCATCTTCAGCCTACAGGCCTATAGTTTCTGACAGACTTTTCCATGAAGCAGGAAATTTCAAAGACAATTCCACCTGTATTAGCAGTTTGTCAGTCACTTTCTTCTGTGTCCTGCATAATGTCTAGCAAACTCTTTCATGAAGCAGGAACCTTGAAGGACTGTCTCACTTTAGGCAAGTTTAGCAGTCATTTCTCTGTGAATCCCGCATGTCCAGTTCATACAACAGAACATCAAGCAGTCCAGGCAAGAGCAGTTTCTTGCACAAATGGCTAACCAAATCCATAAGGAGTCTCTTCAATGCCCATCATCCTCTTGAAGTAGCTTGGTACTGCCAGGAGCAGATGTGTCTCATTGTCATGAAAAGCCCTAAGTTCTTAAACATTTAAATGCCACATTCTGTTAGTCTTTGAAAGGTTAAAAAATTCTTAGTCATCTGAAATATACTCTGTACATCTAGAAAACCTAACTGACATGACTACAAACTTGACTATTATAGATGATTATCTATTAACCTATATTTCTTAATTATATATTACATTTTGAAATGAGCTACACAAACACAATACCTTAATCAAGAGCAGAAATATATATATATATAACAAAATTGACCTTAAATTTGTATTAATAAACCAAGATCCATACCAATGCAAAGTATTCATCTCTATATTATATCCCTCTTTAAATGTAAACAAACATTTATAAACAATATTTGGGAACAATATTTGGGAATTTGGGCATAGTTCTCTCCAAACTTCTTCCTGCTTTTTGTTGGGCAAAGTATTTGGGGGGTTCCCAGAGATCTTTCAGGGGGTCTTGTTCCATCAAACTACATTAGTCTGGAAGGAATCCACAGGTTCTCATCCTCTGTGGAAACAAAAGCAGAACCTCTTTTCCAAAGTAACATATCCTTAGAACCAAATTTTCAAGTCAATACCTCTAATATATATATATATATATATAGCTTAGCAGCCTGTACAATGAAATGTCTCTCTGTACTTAGCTTATTCACAGTCAAAAATTCAAAGAAAACACAATAATACACATAATCCAGACTGACTGTGGATTTTTCATCTATTTATGTGACTTGTTTTTCTTTACTCCTTTAATCTATGACTGTCTGTACTCTGTCTCTGTAAAGACTTTATTTTTTTTCTATATTCTTTTTCTCTTTCTCAAACCCATGTACATTTATTCAACACTGTGACCCATTTAGAGGTCTTTTTCATCTGAATTTGTCTATACTGTGTATCTGTAATCCAGAACCACTTCTTAAAATGTTAAGCAGTGTGGCTAGGGCTCAGGCTGTTTTGCCTTTTGGTTGTGCCCACTCCAACACGGTGGAGGCAAGTTCACCGCCTCTGCAAGCTGTGCATACTACCCAAGTTCCAGGTATGCAGTGGGTCTATGTTGTGCAGTTTATCACACACTGCTCACAAACCCCATTCAAGTGCTCAGCCTCCTGAAAGAGTCAGAGTTCCTGCTGGCAGCATGAATCAGGAAGCTGCCATTTCTTATGCTGAGTCAGTAAACCTTTTCTTAAAGGAGTCGCACGCCTGCTTGCTTCTAGCAAACAGAGTCCACCTGAGAAGATATTGCTACCAAAAAGCTGTACCTAACTCTGATCTTTTGTGTCTAGAATTCCTTTCCAATCTCTCTCAGGTTTTATGTGGATGTAGCTGGCCCACATTGGCACGCCAATCTGTAGTCAGAGATTGCTCATTTGTTTCCCAGCCACCCAGACCTGAAATAATCACACAGAAACTGTATTAATTACAACACTGCTTTGCCAATAGCTTAGGTGTCTTTCTAGCTATTTATAGCTAATTTATATCTTAAATTAACCCATTTCCATTGTTTTGTATTTTACCACAAGGCTCATGATTTACCAGTACCAGCATAGGCATCTTTCTCCTCCAGCAGCTACATGGTGTCTCCCTGGCTCTGCCTTCTTTCCTCCTCTATTGGCTTAGAATTCCTACCTTGCTCTATTCTGCTAAGCCACTGGCTAAAACAGCTTTATTCATTAACCAATAAAAGCAACACATATACAGAAGGACTTCCCACACCACATCCTGACCTGGTTTTATGTTCCTTCCACCACTATCCCACACCATTAAAATCCAGTCCCACACACATTCCCCAGACTCCTGTTTGGATGAATTAGTAAACTCATTGAGTTCTTCAGCAGTGCAGCGCAGCTCCCCGTGGACTACACTTTCTACCTCCCCTCGAGGAGCCTGCTTTGCCTTAAGAGTCAGGTTATCGGTCTAGAGGGAAACTATTGGTGGGCCCTGAGGGACATTGGTACTGTCTTGTCTGGCATCACCTTCAGAGAAAGACAATGAAGGATATGAAGGATTAATTTCCTTGGTCAAAGGTGAAAACGTAACATTCCAAGGGGTGGGTGCCAGTACATCTTTGCTGAGGGTGGAGAGACTTCTTCCTCAGGAGAGACAAACCCTTGAGAATCAAAGGGCTCAAAGTTCTCAACTTCAAATTAAGCGAAAATCCCTAACTGCGTGACCCTCCCTTTTGGGGTTTTAGTTAATTCCAGATGCAATCAAGTCGACAACCAAGAAGAATAGCCATTACAGTTAGTTCTGGAGGCTAGTCTGAGCCAAATGAAATCCTGTCTCAAAAAGAAAGAAGAAAAAAAAGAGGAAAGAAAGACCTCTTCTTTAGTCTATCTCTTTCTTTGCTTTATCTGCTTCTCTTTGTTTTACAAAGTTTTGTGACCGTTTATTGGAAACAAACCAAGTGTTAACACAATGAGAGCTGTCACTACCCATTCACCACGTGTGTGAGGCTCGGTGGTGGAGAATGTGCCTGTTAGGCAACTGGACGTGTGGGTGTCTCCTGACTCATGCGGTCCCTCTTAAGAAATTCACCTCTCCCTGTCCTTGAGAAATCCTATGTTCAGGCCCAAGCATGACGGCGTTGCATGCGCTTTTAAACACAGCATTTGGGAGGCAGAGGCAGGTGAATCTCTGCGAGCTCCAAGCCAGCCTGGTTTACATAATAAGACCCTATCTTTTTAAAAGTGATAATAAGGAAAATGAATTCTTTTTAAAGCTAGTCATGACAGCATATGTCTATAGTCCCAGGTAGAGGCCAAAAGAAGCCAGAGTTCTCAACCATCTTCAGCTACATAGAAAGCTTGAGGCCTGCCTAGGCCATATAAGACCTTGTCTCAAGAGAAAAAGGCAGGGGTGGTGGAGAGGGGGAGAAGGGGGGAAGCGGGTGTGGCTGGAGAGATGACTCAGTGGTTAAGAATGCTGGCTGCTCTTGCAGAGGACCTGGGTTTAGTTCCCAAAACCCACGTGTGACTCATGACTCATAGCCCCAGTCCCAGAGGATCACTGGGCCTTGTTCTGACGTCAGTCGTACTGACAGTGGCCGAGGAAGAGCAGTGACTATGGAAAGCAGGAAAGTAAAGGGGACCATTGTCTGGACAGCGGAGCTGGGGAGCAATAGAGAGGGGAAGGGCAGGGTGCAGGGTCCATTCTGGAAAAGAAAAAAGGGGCTCTTTGAGGAGGGGAGAAGGAGGGAAATACAAAGAAGGGGGTAAAATACCAAGGAGTCTGAAAAAAGTATTTGTAAGTATGAAAAAAGTAATATTGTGAGTCATACTACTGTTTGTCTAAAAATTCTATATGTAATTCTGTCTATAAATATACAAATATATTTTAAATAAGAGTTCCCGAGCAAGCTGACAATGTTCTCTTCAAGAGCCAAAGAGTACCTAACATATATTCTAATACCCGAAAGGAGAAGCCCTCTTTTGAGAGGTTGGTCAGGGCTGTCCAAGAGTCACAAAACATACAGCCTGTTGCTATGGCCCTTGGTTGGCCCCCAGAGGTGGAAGGTAAGCCTCTATTGCTGAGGACCCTGTGCACTTTAGAAAGAGGACCCAGAGGTTCCTGAGCTGGAACTGATCTGAACACCCCCTCCCTGAGGACTAGCATCCAAAGGAGGGCAGGTCTTACCCAGCTACACTGCCTGTGAACTACAATGACCACCATGGCAAGACAGCACTAAGGGCGCGGTGCAGTAGTGGCAGACATACCTGGGCGGTAACCAACATATGGAGACCACTACAGAAAACCACAAACAGACAAAATGCATGGCTGTGAGCCCCAGTCCCAGTGAACACATGTACAAAACAACGCCCACACCCAAGGTTCCAGGAACATGGAGGAAGAAGAGGCAAAAAGATTGTCAGAGCCATAGGATCAGTTTGCTGTGAGACTGTGTCTCCTATCAGGCCAGAATCTCACCATGATCTCACCAACCTGGCTGCCTGAACATGAGCTGACCCAAGGCAACAGCGGTCGGTATGCAGAAGCAGATGGGGAAAGATCATGAGTCCTCAACCCTACACAAAGGACTAGTAAGGAATGCTGAGAGAGGGAGAAATATTCTTCTCAAAGGAGGAGACCAATTGGTTATCCAATACCAAACGGTCATTCTTGAAAATGCAAGTAAGTGAGCAGGTCCCATGTAGGAATATATATAAACATGCACACATATGCATGTGACCGCAACTATTGAAAAAGAAAAGAGGTCATGAATTTGAAAGAGAGCTAGGAAGGGTGTATGGAAGGATCTGGAGGGAGGAAAGGGAAGGGAGAAATTATGTAATTATATTATAATCTCAAAAATAAAAGGAGAAACCAGGCATACTGGTGCATGCCTTTAATCCCAGCACTCAGAAGGCAAAGAGGCAGGTGGGTCTCAGTGAGTTCAAAGCCAGTCTGGTCTACGAAGGGAGATGCAGGACAGCCATGGCTCTATTATACAGAGAAACTATCTCAAAAAACCAAAAGAATGAAAAAAATAAATAAATAAAATAAAAGAAGAAATGTTTTTAATTAAAATAGTTTTTTTATAGGAGCCATCCAGGTGGTTCGTTGGGCAAAGGCTTTTGCCATACAAACCTGGTGACCTGACCTCAGTCCCCCAGAACCCACATATAGTGTGAACAAGCAATGGTCTCCACCCTGTTAGTGGTGCTGTTTTAGAAGGTTCTAGAACCTATAGGAGGGGGCTGGAGAGATGGCTCAGTGGTTAAGAGCATTGCCTGCTCTTCCAAAGGTCCTGAGTTCAATTCCCAGCAACCACATGGTGGCTCACAACCATCTGTAATGGGGTCTGGTGCCCTCTTCTGGCCTGCAGACATACACACAGACAGAATATTGTATGCATAATAAATAAATAAATAATAAAAAAAAAAAAGAAAAAGAAAAAAAATAGAACCTATAGGAGGGGGAGCCATGCTGCAGGAAGTCTGTCCCTAGAGAAGAGGGGCGAGGCGTGAGGTTGTAGAGCCCCACCTCCCTGAGTAGATCCTTCCACTTCCTGCTCCACTGCCCTGCTTGCCCAGCCCCTCCGCGTCTTCTCCACCCTGACGGACTCTCTTCCACTGGAACCATAAGCCAAAAGAAGTCTTCTTGCCTATAAGTTTTGTTTGTTGTATTGTGTTGCTGTTGTTTGGGGGTTTTCTTTGGGAGGGTTGTTTGGTTTAGTTTTGGTTTTTTAGAGACGGTGTTTCCCTATGCAGCCCTGGCTGTCCTGGAACTCACTCCGTAGCCCAAGTTGGCCTCGAACTCAGAGATCCGCTTGCCTCTGTCTCCCTAGTCCTGAGGTTAAAGGTGTGGCCACCACTGCCCTTCCTGTAAGGATTTTTGGCCATGATATTTTACTACAGCAACAGAAAAGCAGCCAACACCGTGTAAACGCGGAAGGATGGCCGGGCGGTGGCACGTGCATTCCATCCCAGCATTCAGTAGGCAGAAGCAAGTGGATCTCTGTGAGTTCGAGGCCAGCCTGGTCTACAAGAGCTAGTTCCAGGACTGGCTCCAAAGCAACACAGAGAAACCCTGTCTTGAGGAAAAAGACAAAAAAAGACATGTATAGACATGTATGTAACAGACAATGATAAGTGTACATAATATGTAAAAAACAATTATAACTCATCAAGAAAATGAGCAAGGGGTTGGAGAGAAGGCTCAGTGGTTGAGGGCTGGAGAGAAGGCTCAGTGGTTGAGGGCTGGAGAGAAGGCTCAGGTTGAGGGCTGGAGAGAAGGCTCAGTGGTTAAGAGCACTGGCTGCTTCTGCAGAGAACCCAGGTTCAGTTACCAGCACCACAAGAAGATGACTCACTGTCCATAACTCTAGTTCCAAAGGATCCAGTGCCTCCTTGTGCCCTCCCTGGGCACTACGTGTGCATGATACACATACACACCCAGGCAAAATACCCTTACACAAAAATAAAATAAGTTTTTAAAAAGAAAATGAGTAAGTGATATGGATAAGCAATTTTTAGAAGGAGAAATATAGTTAAATGTGATATTTGAAGCAATAGAAATGTCAGTTATTCTGGTCTGATCATCATACATCGTAAATGTGAATTGAGATATGTGGCACTACGTTATGATAAAAGCAATTACATTCTAAGATACTAGAACGTTTGTTGGACCTCTTAGCCAAAGTTATCAATACACCTTGAGGTCCTGTCTAGAATGGTGGTACATGCTTTTAATTCTAGTACTTGGGAAACAGGGATAGGCAGATCTCTGTGAGTTTGAGGCCAGCCTGGCCCATAAAGTGAGTAGCAGGCCAGCCAGACAAGACAGTAAAACCCTATTTCAAAAATAAATAAAAACTGCAACCCTACTATACTCAGCCAACCTGACTTTAAGAAACAACTAGCCTGCCAGGAGGTGGTGGCGCACGCCTTTAATTCTTGCACTCGGAAGGCAGAGGCAGGTGGATCTCTGTGAGTACGAAGCCAGCCTGGTCTACAGAGCTAGTTCCAAGACAGGCTCCAAAGCTACAGAGAAACCCTGTCTCAAAAGAAAGAAAGAAAGAAAGAGAGAGAGAGAGAGAGAGAGAGAGAGAGAGAGAGAGAGAGAGAGAGAGAGAAAGGACCAGCCTCATGTGCCTTGGGTTCCTCATGCAATCAACTTTTATAATCTAAGCTAATGCATCGCTGCACTCTCAAGTTATGTGCTCTCCCATGCCCAACCCAAAACGATGCAAGTGTATTGCTGGCTGAAAACACAAAAATAGAGGTTGAAAGCAGTCTCATGAAGTGAAAATCCTTCATAAGTATTGAACACAATATTTATGAAGATTATCAAACACACAATACTTATGAATATTGCTGGGTCCAGGATCATGCAATGAGGGAGAGACAGACCACCAAAGTCTATTAAACCAGAAGCAAGATTTATTCCAGAAAAAGAAAAAAAACCATCATGGGGCACACAAGCTTCTCAGTGATAGCTGTGACCCCAGCCAGAGCTCGGGCTTCTCAGTGATAGCTGTGACCCCAGCCGGAGCTCGGGCTTCTGCAGTGATAGCTGTGACCCCAGCCGGAGCTTGGGCTTCTGCAGTTGTGGCAATGGGGGTTGGCCTGGGGCCTCCTCTTAGAGGAAAATCAAGCACCACATGGAGTCAAAGAGCTTTTACAGCCCTGAGGTCAGGCTTAAAGTCACAGTACATCTTAAGTTTTACAGCGTTGGTTATAATAGGTTAGGATATTAACTTAGAGTGTTTGCGAAAACCGTTTTTCACTGTCCCTGAAAGAATGCAAGAGTCCCATCCGGGGACAGTTAAAAATGAAGGGACTACATGCAGAGGGTCCCATAGAGACAGTAGTTAGAAGCTAACCTTTGTCGGCAGGACCTGCCTAGCTGGGAAGCTGGGAGGCGGGAGACAATTGTTAAAGGTTTACCTCTGTACACAGTGGCTGCCCGGATGTCTGCTCTTAAGAAAGTGTTTGCTAAAGGTTAATAGTGACTGCCAGCTTTATTTATTTATTTATTTTTCTCCCAAATTGTATTTAAGTTTACAGCTTTATATTGTGTATTCCTGAACCAGAACCTTTAATTCTATATTCCATTCCTGGACTCTTCAAATTTTGCTTGATAAACAGCGGTGTTTGTAATACTGTTTTACAGGGTCATTTGGGGTCAGTTGAGGACTGTGACTTACTGCCTTATAAAACTGTTAAAGATTTCTGTAAGTACCCCTCATTCCCTACCCTCAAGATACGTCCTGTATTGTTCAATAAAGACAGATTAAAGCCGTTTGTGAGAGTCAGACATAGGCAAAGGGCCAGATTCACACGGCCGCTTTCAGGCAAGCTCAAATTCAGACTCCAACAACAGACCAAGAAGGAAGGACACAGGGAGCCTAAAGCAGAGAACTCAGATCGGGACTCGCTCTTGGTTATGTGACACCAAAGGATCCTTAATGAGACACTGACACATTATTGGTGACTCAGAATTTTTATTAATGCATTCAAACCTACTGCATTGTAGAGCCCCATATGAGGAATCTTTAGTGTGCTTAATCCACGAAGAAATACTGTGCTGTATCCCATTGATATGTACAACTATCATATGTTAATTAAAAATGAAAAATAACCAGGTGGTGGTGGTGCACACCTTTAGTCCTAGCACTCAGGAGGCAGAGACAGGAGGATCTCTGAGTTTGAGGTCAGCTTGGTCTACAAAGCAAGTTCCAAAATAAACGAAAAAAAAAAACAAAAAAAAATGTTTTTAAAAATGAAAAAAAAAAAGAAAGCAAGTTCCAGGATAATCAGGGTTACACAGAGAACTCCTGTCTCAAAAAAAAAAAAAAAAAGAAACAAAGAAAGAGAGAGAGAGAGAGAGAGAGAGAGAGAGAGAAATTCCTGCTTGGGGTTTGGAGTAGTGCTCAACGGCAGAGAACTTGCTTTTCACAAACGAGGCCCAGGTTTCATCCCCAGTACCACACAAATAGCTCTAGCCCAACCACCAAAAAGAAAAAAATAAACCCAAAGCTAAGGACAAATTGTGATTTATCAAAATCCTGCTGTGTGACCTTTTCCTGAGAAAATATAGACAAACACCTTCTCCTCAACAACGGTCCAAAGAAATGAAGAAAGAATGAGTGTCACTGGGGTAAAGGTGACTTCCACAAGTATAGCAACCTATACACAATTACTAAAGAAAGCTCTCGTACCCCTAGTCACCATTAATGTTTATATATCCTTGAGGGGTGAGTCCTTCCTTCTAGCAACCCACACACTGTCTATAAAAGCTTAGGGAGAGGCCAACCTCCCGAGCCCCTCCCCAACTCAGCGATTGAGAAACTTAACAGGACCAATCTTATGCAGGTCTCCTTCAAGGAAACACAGTTCAAAAGGGCAGTGGCTTAGTCACACCCCGAGAACAGTGTTTCACAACAGCTCTGCAGCCTATAGAGGACTTCAAGATTTCCTAGTGGCAAGGGCAGGGCCAGTTCTGCCCTTTCCGATGTCCTTACGTCATTTATCCTCCTAGCACCACGACAGGCTCCCCAAACACAAAATAAGTGAACGCCTGTAACATGGCTACAGACTTTAGTAGGCCTCCAGAACTTAGCACAACTGACTCCATAGTGGACGTACCATTCAGGCCATAAAACTCGGATTGTAGACAGCACCACCTGACAAATGAAAGCAAAGACCTCATCCATCAAGTGCTGGGAAAGTCTAAATGAGGAAGGTTCAGGGCTACCCTGGGATCCCAAACACCTGGTGTAATCACCAGCCCGCTAATAAAGACTTTCTCCTGGCTTAAACCCATGTCTGAGCTGTCTTCTCTGGTGGATATCCCACAACACCCCAAGTGGAGATCAGAGATTTCTTTTCTGGATTGCAGAAGTTAGAGGGCTAGAGCTAATGGGCCAAGCAGTGATTAAATGAATACAGTTTGTGTGTTGTTATTTCGGGTAAAGCTAGCCGAGCAGGCAGCCGGGATGCTGGGGACGCAGCCCCGCCGCCGCTCCTTATTACTACAGCACACCTTCAGTGGGCTGAGCCCTCCCACATCAGTCAGTAAACCCAGAGATGCCCCCACAGTCTACAGACCAACCTGAAGGAGGCACTTTCTCATTGAGGGTCTCTCTTTCCAAGTGACCATAGCTTAAGTCAAGTTGAGAGAGAGAGAGAGAAAGAGAGAGAGAGAGAGAGAGAGAGAGAGAGAGAGAGAGAGAGAGAGTAGGTCGTAAAACTAGAAAACCAAACCTAAAAAGAGGAAAACTTTTAAGGAAGTCCCAGAATAATATAATATGTGTAGCATAAAGGTAGAAAGGGGAGCAAAGGGGCGGAACGGTAAGGGGTGGCCAAGAAGAAGGAAGAGGGAAGAAGGAGATGTGAGGAAACAAAGTCTTCCTCCTGTAAGCGGCTTCTGTCAGATGTTCTAGTCACACCAACACAAAATTCACTAGTAGCCAGGCGGTGGTGGCACACGCCTTTAATCCCAGCACTCGGGAGGCAGAGGCAGGTGGATCTCTGTGAGTTCGAGACCAGCCTGGTCTACAGAGCTAGTTCCAGGACAGGCTCCAAAGCCACAGAAAAACCCTGTCTCGAAAAAAAATTCACTAGTATACACATATTCCTGTGAACCCAGTTCCTTCCAGCTCATTTCAGAGGCTGGAGAGCGGGTCAGCACGTACTGCTCCTACCAAAGACCGGAGTGTGAATCGCCACCGAGCAGCTCCCATAGCCATCTGTAACTCCTGCTCCGTGGGACCCAGCGCCTTCCTCTGACCTTCAAAGACACTGCATTCGTGTGTGCAAACACACACACACACAAACACACACACTCGCGCACACACAGAGTTAAAAGTTTAAAAAAAAACTTTGGGTTTTTTTGGTTTTGGGGTGTTGTTGTTGTTGTTGTTCTTCTTCTTCTTCTTCTTGTTTTTGGAGACAGGGTTTCTCTGTGTAGACCTGACTGTCCTGAAACTCTCACTCTGTAGACCAGGCTGACTCACAGAGATCCGCCTGCTTCTGCCTCCAAGTGCTGGGATTAAAGGCATATATCACCACCTCAAAGTAAAATATTTTTTAAGTTAACATCATTTCACTCACACCTAGAGGATTCTAGACCTCCAGCATGAGATGCCGCAGAGCCTGGTGAAGCTTTAGTTGTTGTGAGGCCTAGTGCTGTGAAAATAAATTAGGTATTAAATACAAAAGCACTGAGCTAGAGAGATGGCCCAGTGGTTAAGAGCACTGGCTGCTCTTCCAGAGATCCTGCATTCAAGTCCCAGCATCCATTTGGTGGCTCACAACTGTCTATAACTGTAGTCTCATGGTGTGCCGATATACATGCAGACAAAACACCCATGTACATAAAATGCATTAAATAAATAATAATAAAAGCAAAAGTACTAACTCATAGCAAGGTCCCAGCAGGCGCCCTTGTCTTCCAGAGTAAACATGCCGTGTGGCTTCATCATTGTGCTATGAGAAGGCATCAGAAGGCACAGGAAATGTCACAGCAGCCACTACCTCTGGGTTCCCATCTTTCCCACAGGGAAGAACTGTTAGGCCATCTCTGCTGCAATAATAAATTACCTGAATCTTGGCAGTGTATGAAGTAGTAGTTTCCATAGCTCACAGTTTTGGAGGCCCAAGAGCATTGTGCCAGCCTCACTCAGCTTCTGGTAAAGGCCCCATGCTGTTCTCCGCATGGAAGGAAAGTGAGAAGGGAGGCTGTTGCAAACCAACCCACCGCTCTTTTGCCTGATTTTAGGTAGAAATCAAAAAAAAAAAAAGACAAACACTGTCCATGCAGGGTTCCTGGGCCTTGTGTCTCCTAGGGAGACAGTGCACAGGACAGAGCTCCCAGACTGTGCTGGAGTCCTAGGGAGACAGTGCACAGGACAGAGCTCCCAGATTGGTTTGCTCCTCCAGGCGGGGAGAACTTACAGTCTGGGACGCTCAGTATCGCCACCCAAGATGGCACTGCAGCATACACACTCACACGCTGCGTGCGCGCGCACAGACACACACACACACACACGAGCATATTTTTTTATATCCAAGAAAGTAGTCAGGTATGGTAGCACACATCTTTAATCCCAGCAGAAGCAGGCAAATCTCTGAGTTTGAAGCCAGACAGGCAGGATTACAAAAAGAAACAAACACTGTCTTAAGAAAAATAAAAATTCAGGAAAGTATGAACCGACAGGAGAGAAGGAAGGGGCCAGCTCCAGGCGCCCCAAAGAAACCCTCTGTTTAATACCAGCCACAGGGCCCACGGGCAGACAGTGTCAAGTTCTTTCTCTTGGTGAGAAGCATGGGGGATTTCCGCACTATCCAAACAGGAAATATTCTAGAGGCACAGAAGCGGGGGTGAGGGGCGCCTAAGGGTTGTTCCCTTTCTTCCCTTCCACATCTCTTGGTCAGGGTTAAGTGCTGCTTGAACCAGGAAATGTGTTTAGACTCAACGCCTCTGTCTACGCTTACAGCTAGTCAGGGTGTGCTCTCAGTGTGATCCCAGGTGACCAGCCGCTACAGGACACTTAGAAACTTGTTAGAAGAACCATCTTTGCTGGGCATGGCGACATACACCTAAAACCCAACACTCCAGAGGCTGAGGGAGAGAATAGAGACTCTGAAACCAACCTGGGCCTCACAGTGCATTCTAGGTCAGCCTGGGCTACACAGCAAAGAGAAACAGAGACAAAAACAGAAATAGAGACAATCTTTTTTTTATTTTAAATGTATGAGTGTTTTGCCTGCACATATGTCTGCGTACCACAAGTGCTCACAGAAGACAGAAGAGGCCATTAGATTCGTGTGACTGGAGTGTGTGAGCCACGGTATCGGTGCTGGGAACCGAACCTCAATGTTCTACAAGAGCAGCGAGTGTTCTTAACCACTGAGCCATCTCTCCCGTGCCCAGAAACCTGCTTTGGCCTCCCCCAGATCTGCTACCTCAGAAACACAGCAGAGTTTTATCAAGACACTGCTCTGTGCACATTTGTTTGTCTGTGACAGAGTCCTGCTGGCTTTTAACTTTCCATCCTCCTGCCTCAGCCTCCTGAGTGCTGGGAGTACAGACACCAGCAGTCTGTCAGGATCGTTGGGGGCTTTGAAAAGACCATCCAGAACAGCCAGGACTGTTTCACAGAGAAACCCTGTCTCAAAACAGAACACAAAAACAAAAGAAAGAGAGAGAGAGAGAGAGAGAGAGAAGTGGGGAGGGGAGGGGAGGGGAGGGGAGGGGAGGGGAGAGGAAGGAGGGAGGGAAAGAGAACTAGAGAGAGAAAAAGAAAGAAAGAAAAAAAGAAAGAAAGAAAGAAAGAAAGAAAGAAAGAAAGAAAGAAAGAAAGAAAGAAAGAAAAGAGAGAAGAAAAAGAAGATTACTGATGTCAGTAGCACTAGCCGGGTAAGGGGAATGTGAAGACTTGAGGAGGGGGCCTTCAGGAGCTGGTTGTGGGGCTGAAGGGACCACTGTTCCACAGATTTCCCAAGATTCTCCACTAAATCCCACCCTCTCCCCAGGCTCCCTAAACCTCAGCTTCCTCCTGGAACTCTTGATCCAAACTCAGATTGCCTCACTGATCTGACTGATGGCCCTACTCCACAGACCCTATCCCTCCATCCCTCACCATCTGTCCCCTGCCCATCCCAACCTGTGTACTTCTCTGAGCTCTGCGAAACAAACTCCCCCTCCCTAGCCACCCCTCAGCCTAGTCCTCAGCTCCAGAAACCCGCCCAACCCACTCCAGGCTTGACAAAGGTGACCTAAACCTCCCACCACCTTCGGGACCTGACCTCTTCCCGCACGGGGCCGAACTCAGGCCTGCTCTCCGCCGTCAGGCCCCACAAGCATCAGCGGCTGACAGTTCTTGCCCTTGTCGTGCCAGCACACGTCAAAGAAGGGGTACACCGGCCCGGGCAGGCGCTCGTGGAAGGAAAAGAGGGGTGCAAGTGCGTCGGCGTCGCTCGCATCATAGAAAGCCAGCACGCCATCGGCGAAGCTCAGGTAGAGGCCGATGCGCGCCGGCCGCCGCTCGGGGGTGCGCAGTGCCCGCGGCTCCTTGGCCTCCACGTGCGCCTCCAGGACTTTGCCATCGCGCAGGCCGAGCAGCCACAGGCCCTGGGAGGGCACCGCGTGCAGCCGGCCACGGCGGGGAGCGTCAGCCGCCATCACGCCCAGGGCCCAGCGCGGCTTGTCGCCCACCTCCACCTCCCAGTAGTGCTCGCCCTGGGACAGCAGCTGCTGAGCCACCACCGCCACCGCCTTGTCGAACTGGCGCGTGTCTTCTCCCGCTGGCGGTGCCTTCTGCTCTGAGCACTCCACGCGGCGGCCGGAAGGGGACACGACCAGGCTTGGGTGCGCAGAGCTAGGGTCAAAAGTCAGTTCCTCCAGATCTGCCAAACAGACAATGGTCAGGCTGGGTCCGGGGAGCCTTCCTGCTCCCAACCAACTTAAGGACCTTAGAGTCCTCTCACCCTCCCCACTGTGCTCAACTGCACAGTCGGGCACATGGTGGGCAGGACTGGGGAATTCCAAATGAATGGTGTTTTCTGAGGCCCCCAAAACGCCCAAGGTCCAGAACAGGAGCCAGGAAGCCCAGTTCTGTCTGGCTTGATGTAGTCTATGGGCCTTAAAAGTTTATTCTTGAATAAACCAACGTTCTACTCATTCCTGCCCCCACCTGGACCAGAGACAATAAAGGTTGAGTAGTCTCTCTCTCCTCTCTCTCTCTCTCTCTCTCTCTCTCTCTCTCTCTCTCTCTCTCTCTCTCTCCTCCCCCGTGTGTGTGTGTGTGTGTGTGTGTGTGTGTGTGTGTGTGAGCGCGCGTGCACGCGTGTCCATCCTGTGGGCACCCAGAAATATTAGCTTCTAGGAGAGGAGGCTGAGCTCTTGGCTCCCAGTCACAGGTTCCCAGAGGCAGTGTCAGGTGCAGTATTGTCCCCAAGGTTACAAGAATGCTACAAAACCTAACCCCCAGCCAGCAGGAACCATCATCTCCATGGTCAGAGAAGGACAAGAACTGGCCAAGGATCACACAGTCAATAGCCCAGGCCCCGCCATAGCAGCGCTCCTGGGGTCAGCTGGGTGCTTTCCAAGTCATTTATCCACTGTAAACTCTAGGCCCTCACGGCTTAGGGAGCTGCACGGAAGAATCTAAGAGGCACAGTGTAGCTTCTTCCATGGCTTCTGAGGTGGGGCTGGGAGGCCAGCCCCTGTGCCCTGTGCTATCAACCCCACAGCTATCCAAACCCAGAGCCGCCCCTCTCGGTACCTGGCATCAGAGCCCGGAACATCTTCCTCCACACCTGGAATTTGAAGTCATCTGAGATGACAGGCAGCTGGATATCCAGCCTTGCAGGTGGTGGGGACTCGGACAGGATCTTCTGCAGCCTGAGTAAGGGGGTGCAGAGGTGATGGTGGGGGTGGGGGGCAGAAGGAATTACTCCGGGGACAAGAGGACACAGGTTGTTGGAGGGGACTTTCATCACACCCCTGCCTTAAACTCTTCCACTAAAACATCTACTTGGGAATATGGAAATTCTGGAAATGGATGAAGAGGGCACCTGCCCAACAGGAATGGATTGATACATTGTGGCCGTTCATCCTAGCATCTGAGAGGCTAAGCTCATTCAAGCTCATTCGTTCCCACCTGCCTACATTGTGAGTTTAAGCCTGCCTACATTGTGAGTTTAAACCCGCCTGCACTTGCGTGTTACTTCCCCAACTCCGGCCCATTCCTCCAGGATCCAACTCCAACGTCCGTTCTTCTAGGGAGTCTCCTTTGGCTCCCCCTGTCCCTCCCAGCAGTCTTGAAATGATACCTGTGACCTGTCCACATCTGCGGCACCATGGCACCAGTATACGAGGTCCCCAGGAGCAAGGACCAAGGGCATTTCATTTCTGTGTTCAACACAGCGCACAGAAATGAGGTGAAAAGCACATTGCAAGCAGAGGGTGTCCCTGGAAGACTAGGGCAAGCAAGTTCAGCCAAAGAAAGAGACAGGTTCTCACCTGCTGGTCACCAAGCAGTATTTCTGGAGAAAGAGAAAATGAGAATGGAGATAAAGCAGGGAGGGGGGACTCTGGAAAGCAGGGAGGGGGAGACTCTGGAGATTCTAATGGTGAAACAGACGACCAAGGATGTGGGGTCAGAAAAGCCTAAAGAAACCCAGGAGTCAAAGCCATTCTTGAATATTAACTTTCATGTGAACAGCAAAAGGAGCCCTTCCTTATCCCAGAGCCGTACATTCGCCTGTTAGAAGACGGTCCTAACAGACTCACATGTACCGTTTAGGGCATGGACGGTTCCACTTGCACACTTAAGCTCTATCTACTCTAACAGCAGTTCAGAGACCCAACTCTGATATGAAGTCCTAGCTTATCCCTTCACTGCTGTGGGCTTCGGGGTTCCCCATATGACAACAGAACGAGGTCTCTGGAAACTGAGCCATGGCCAGGAGGCAGGGAGGGGCGGTCCTTCAGTGCTCACCATAAGGAACTCTGTCTGTGGCTTGTCTGCCACCTCCTCCAGAACCTTCTCCATCTGCCGCAGTTGCTCCAGGTAGGAGTTCAGGCTTGACAGCTCCCTGCGCAAGGCCACCCCAGCTTCACCCCGCACCCTTTCCGCTTCACGGTCCAAAGAGCTTTCTAGGGCAGCCAGGAACATCCGCATTTTTCCCAGTTGCTCCCCGACAGCTCCTCGGAAATGACGCACGGTCTCCTGGGGGTAAGGATGAGAAGATTCTTGCCTAGCGATCCTCAGCCTGGACCTACAGATCCTACAGGCTCTGCCACCCTCAGCCCCCTCACCTCCACCTCCACCAACTGATGCTCCAACACGGCCACGCTTTTCTCCTTTCGCATGCATGCCTCCTGCAGCTGCAGCTTCTGTTGGGGAAGCTGTGTCTACGGGACAGGATAAAAGAGATGCTAGGAATGCCACCCCGAAACAAGCCCCCTTATCTCACCATCTGTACTTCTCCCCTCAATGGCAGCTCCTTCTCCAGCCCTCTGCTTAGTCCCCAGTCCATTTGCAGGCCTCCAGGCCTGGCCATACGTCATCCTTTGTCGCCATGGTAACTCCCCACTGGCCTTACTTTCCCCAGTTAACCTCAGTATAGGTCCTTGCAAGGATCTCAAACAAGACCATCACCAGACTGGAAAGTGTAGCACGTGGCACGCAGCAGGCTTCCAGAGATGAGTAAGGGATTTATGAAAACAAAAATGAAATGGAGCATGATTGTGTATGTCTGTAACCCCAGCACTGGGGAGACTGAGGCAGGAGGATCACAAATTTGAGGTCAGTCTGACCTATGTAATAGTACCCTGTCTCAGAGGAGAAGTAAAGAAGAAAGAGAAGAGGAAGGAAATGGGGGAAGAAAGGGAGAAGGAAGGAGGAAGGAGGGAGAGGAGGGAGGAGGAGGAAGAGGGAAAAGAGGAAGGAGGAGAAAGAAAGAAGAGGAGGAAAGAGGAGGGGGAGAGAGGAGGAGGAAGAAGAAGAGAAAGGAAGAAAAGGAGGAAGAAGAATGCGATCTTCCCATCCTGGGTTTCGCCCCATATTTAAAACTCCCGTCCCAGGGGCCTGGAGCTCTAGTCAGCCCCTTTACAAACCTATGAGCTCTGAGAACAGAAAATTTAGTGCACATACCCACTATGAGTCAGCTAAACCCCGCTGTGGGCGGGTTAGGGATCCCTGAACTGCAGGCTCAGAAGAGCTTCTAAAGGGTGCTGCCACAGTCACCTCTGCCTTCTCACCTCCCTTACTCCCCTCAGTTTCCTCCTCTGCAGAATGGGAACAGTCACGCCCCACTTCTACCAAGTGACACCTCCCCTGGGGAACCTGAAGACACGGGTGGCATTTGTTGGGGAAGTCACAGGTCTGAACCAAAGACTCCTGGCTAGCTGCCAGACCAGCCTCCACCTCAGATGGTCCTCTCCTGAGGCTATCCTGATTGCTCTGGGTGCCTGCAGTCAGAGGTTCAGAGCCATGGTAAAAAACAAGCCCCATCCAGAAGGTGCTGGAGAGTCTGACAGCCCACTGGCTCAAGAAATTCAAGCTTTAAGTGGTGGCGTTCTTAAGGACTTTCAACACATTGTGGGAGGTGGGGCGAACTTGGCCACCGGATGCCACCAACCTCACCAACAGGCCGGTTGCCTTCTCCTTCAAGGACTACGGTGCCAAACTCATAGCAGCCATGCTGCAGGACATGGGGGTGCAGACGTGGACAAGTCCCAGAGCCTTCCTGTCCCCTTCCTCCTTCTGGTTCTCCTCTAGGATCGCCATCTTCAGACCGCTTAAAGCTTAGGGCTACCCTGATGCCGGTCGCTGAGACTGGGGCTTCACATCTGCTCCTTACAAGTTCCCCGAAGCCTCACACTTCTATTCCACAGGTTCTAGCCTCGCTCCACAGATACAAATGAGCTAGGTTTATAGTTCTAGGGTCAGCAAAGAGAAAACTGGGCTGGGTGGACTCCTAGCTGGACTGAGCCAGGCAGGAGCAGGAAGGAGGGCTGTGAGGCGAGGCCCTGGGAAGTTTGGGGATCGCTATCAAAGGCCAGTGAAGACTAGGCCCAACACCTCTGAGCAAGAAGACAAGAGCAGCAGCTCCACTGGCCTGAAGAAGGCCGGCTCAGGACCCTACTTCCTCCCCCTGCCTCTGCACCTGTTCCACCTATTTTCCACAGGCTAATAAATGCTTAATAACAGACCTTTCTGGGCCAACTGGGCACATACCTGCCAGTATCTGCATGCGTGTAATCTGTGATACCCATGACTTGTAGGAGCACGTATACCTGGAATGTTCGTTTGACTATAATTGGATATTTATTTTTTCCTAGGGCATCTTGGGAGAGCACCACTGTGTTATTCTAGCTCCAACCAGAATAACAGCCCAGACTGGAGTCTCGGGGCTACCCACCCACCGTGAGCCTTGGCCAAATGTGCCTTGCCCTTCCCACATCCCCCTCGAGCTTCAGGCTCACACAAGTTTAGCAGCTTGAGGGATGAATGAATCTCTGCCATGCACAGTAGACAACTGGACAGCCGGGTTCTGGAACTCCTGGCCTTGCCTTTAACTCCCAATCCGCTAGCCTTACCCGACACCCCACCCCGCAAACACGCCAATCTAGCAGATCCATTCAGTTCACTAAAAAGCATGTGGGCGGTAGCAATCTGCCAGGCACACCCCTTCGGACTTTTCTAGGCTTGCTGGAGGACTTCAGCCAGGCAAGCGCTATTCTGCACGCTGCTCCCAGTGGGTTCCGTGAGTTTTGCTCAGCAAGAAGACGCCTGCGGTCTTTGGCCACCTCCCCTGGTCACCTAACCTGCCCCCCCTCCTTAGCAACCCGGGTCCCTATTCTCTGAAGATCGTAATGCAAATCAACGCAGCGGTCTTCTCCCTTAGTCAGACCCCGTTCTATTCAGCCATTGTACCCCAGCCCAACCCCTGCTGGGTCCCACACCTTGAGGCGGGCGTGGGCCTCGGCAGCAGGCAGAAGACGGTGGCCACGGTGTGAACCCAGAGAGGCACACACACCACACACAAGTGTGCGGTCCTGCTCGCAGTAGATGCTCAGTGGGTCCAGGTGTTCCTCGCAGTGGCCTTGGGGCACTTGCGCCAGACTCTCCACGAGACGCGCTAACTGCAGGTTAGTGCTGAGTGCCTGTGGCCGCGTGGGTGCCTGACAGCAGGGACAGGGTACTGTGCCGTCAGCGGCAGGCTCGCCTGCCACGCGGACCAGGCAGGCACGGCAGAAACTGTGACCACACTCAGCAGTCACTGGGGCATCAAACAGCGTCAGGCACAGTGGGCAGGACAGTTCCTGGTGCAGAAGACCTGGTGCAGCCGACATGGTGAGCCTGGGAAGAGGAGTCTGTCTGAGAGACCCAAAGACAGAATTCCCGCTCAGTCCCACACTGGGTCTGTAGGCCCCGCAGCCAGAGCCCCAGCCTATAACTATCTTATAGTCCATAGTAGAAGAGACTGGTTATGGCCCACGGGTAAATGGGATTTAGCGTTGTTCCAAAGTGAGTGTATATATTGCCAATCAGCCCAGATAAAAACAAATATGACCCAACTGGGCTTTTGTCAACCCCGGTTTCTAAACACAACCTGGTTCCAGTCTCACCCACTTCTTGCTCCTGATTTAGCCCAGGCTAAATGCCTCTGACCCATGTCTGGGCCCCAACTCTTCTGGAATTAGCCAGAATCCCCTCCCCAACTGTCTGCTCACTGACCTCTCTAGCATACCCAGCCCTCCCCCTTCCCGGTATCTTCAGACCCACAGGACTCACAGATCTGGTGGGAGACCTTGGGCCGGAAAAGAACAGAGGAGGAACCGTCAGGGACAGGCCTACCAGCAGGGTGACCAGAGCTGCATCCAGAGACCAGCAAGAAGCCAGCAGCAGGCTCAGTGCAAGGACAGGGACTCAGGGCCAAATGGCAGTCAGCGGACTCAACAGGTGACAAGCACATTCTGGGCAGAAGGCAGACCCTCCCAGATAGTTCAACGGCCCCAAAGCTATATTTAGCTGTCCTGCCCATCTGCCTCCCACCGCTTCTGGAAACCGTTCTAAAAGCGGAGCCTGAGTCGCCAACAGGCAGACATCTCACGTCCAGGCCACCTGTCCTGGCCCGTCCTCCCCTCAGGCCAGGGCAGAGCTTAGAATCAGTGCAGAAGCAGGACCTTCTGCACACACAGAAAAGACAACCGCCAAGGGCTGCCCCTTCTTCCGACTCTCATCCCACAGTCTCCGGCTTCTGCTGTTAGTTAACCTATTCACTTCCCAAGCTGACCACTGACGGAGCCACACCTGTGGGAAGGCAGGACCTCCCAAACCCTGAAAGGTTTTCCTCTTCCATAGCTGAGGTGAGGGTATTTTCTCCCTCTGTTCTAGCATAGGCCCTGGCACGAAGAACCCCTTCCCCAAACGCTGGGAAAATGAATGATAGGTAGGTGACTGAATGAACTGAGCCCGGAGTCTGCAGCTCAGAGCTGGAGCTTGCCCTGGGAGCACCCAGGATTTCTTCACACTAATCTTTCAAATGTTAGTATAGATTTCAATCAGGATAAAAATCAAGGTCTTCCTTATGGCCCACAATTTCCATCCTGTCTGACCCTGTTCATTGCTCTGACCTGTGGGTCTCGGCCCTTTCCCCTTGTCCCTCAAGGACTTGCTCTTGCCACCCCTCTGCCTAGAATGTCCCTTCAACCCCAGACTCTACATGGCTCCCGTCCTTCTGCCCTCAGATCTCCTCTCAAGTCAACTTTCGGTGATGCCTTTTCAAAATCCTGGGTTTTCAAATTCCTGAGTGTCATTGTGATACCCTATAGTGGCAAGACAGACAGACAATATTCCCTTACTGTCTTTAAAGAACCGGGCTACAGAGACGGCACATTGGTTAAAAGGCACTATCTGCTCCTCTGGAGAACCTGGGCTCTGTTCCCAGTACCTACGTGGTGGCTCATCACCATCTGTAACTCCAGTTCCTGGCAACCCGACCCCCTCCTCTGACCTCTGTGGGCGCCAGGCACACAAGCGGCACATAACTGTACATGCAGGCAAAACACCATACACAGAAAATAAAATAAACTTTAAACCATTTAAAAAACAAATTAGAGCAAGGGGTTGGGGGCGGGAGCTGGAGAGATGGCTTAGAAGTTAAGAGCCCTGGCTGCTCTTTCAGAGATCCGATCTCAATTCCCAGAAACCACATGGTGGCTCACAACCATCTATAGTGAGATCTGGTGCCCTCTTCTGGCCTGCAGGCGTACATGCAGAACACTGCACACAGAGAGACTGGTGGGGGGTGACTTAGGCCTGAGAAGCTGAGGCAAGAGGATCAAATGCTGTGGAATATGAGTTTAGAATGTGTCACATTCGTTTATGCTGTGGAATATTTAATGACGCAAAGATGTGCTATATTCTTTCTTTAGCTTTCCACTAATAAAATTTTATTCAGCTTTATTATTGGATGTATAAATTAAAACAGCAAATGAGACAGGATTTTTGCCAGTTAGAGTCACAAGACAGAAGATAGAGGAAGTGGCATCTTGGTTTAGTGCCAACAATACTCAAAGTCTCATTCTGGCTTTGTCAGAATTTGAAGCATACCCCCCTAGGAAAGCAAAGCACAAAACAGCATTTTAGCAGCACTGTGTATAATAGAGGCAGTGAAAGAATGCGGTCTGAATGTCTTTGAAGGGACAACTAAATACATTACATACAGTACGAAATACACTCTATGAGCCGGGCGGTGGTGGCGCACGCCTTTAATCCCAGCACTCAGGAGGCAGAGGCAGGCGGATCTCTGGGAGTTCGAGGCCAGCCTGGTCTACAAGAGCTAGTGCCAGGACAGGCTCCAAAGCTACAGAGAAACCCTGTCTCGAAAAAAAAAAAAGAAATACACTCTATGAATGCAATATAAACAGTGAATGGCATATTGTTGGGGGAAAAAAATGAACCCGTATAAAAATATCTCCTTGACAACACATGCATGGTTACATTTATACAGGACATTGAGACTGAGGGGCAAGTTCTTTTAAAAGATACCTTTCGTTTTAAACATCCTATTTTCCAAGTCAATTAAGAACAAGTAAATAATTACACAAAAAAACCTGGGTTTCAGCTATAAGTCCATAGCTCAAGAGAGGCAGCAACCACCTGAAGAAAATGGACCTAAGAACAAGCTGGTAGACACACAGTTGAAACCAGAGCTAGGCAGAGGACTTTGCAGGGTGACTAAAGACACGATAAGGACACATAAAGTAAAGGAAGTTTATAAACACAGGCTACAATTATATACATCACTTGGATCCCCTGTTAAACTAAAACCAGTTTTAAAAATATTTCTAAATGTTTCAGACAACTTTTGTTATCCTAGAGTCAGAGCAAACCATTCAAATGGGGTGAGCTATGAAAGGAAAATGACCTTTACTGAAGAACAAGCAATGTACACTATGTACACTATGTACAGGCGGCCGTGCTGACCTTGGCCTTATTTTCCACGTTAAGTTTCATGTTCCTAGTGACCCAGAGCGCCATGGCTCCTTCTGAAGAAGAGGCTCGGCGACCAGCAGCAAAGACCCCAGCTTCCGGTTGGCCAAAGGCACTCACCAACAGCCGTTCCTCCGCAGCAAGTCGTGTTAGATTCTTTTATGTTGTTGCATTTGTTTAACACTGTAAAGCTGTGTTACTTTGCCTCTCTAAAACACCTGATTGGTCTAATAAAGAGATGAACAGCCAATAGCGAGGTAGGAGAGAGAAATAGGTGGGGCTGCCAGGCCAAGAGAATAAATAGGAGGAGAAATCTAGGCTCGAAAGAAGAAAAATACAAGAAAAGGAGGAGAGGAGAATGCCAGCCACAGAATAAGAAGAAAAAAAGATATGTAGAGGTCTGGAGAGATGGCTTAGTGGTTAAGAGCACTGGCCTCTCTTCCAGAGGACCCCAGTTCAATCCCCAGCAACCACATGGCAGTTTACAACTGTCTGTAACTCTAGTTCCAGGGGGCCCAACATCCTCATGCTGACATGAATGCAGACAAGCATCAATGCACATAAAATTAAATAAAATCTTAAAATAAGAAAGATATGTAGAATAAAGAAAGATAAAAAGACCATAGACAAAAATGCAGTTAAAGAGAAACAGGATAATTTAGTTGGGCAGTGGTGGCCCATACCTTTAATCCCAGCAGTCAGATAGTAGAGGCAGTTGGGTATCTGTGGATTCAAGGTCAACCTGGTCTACAAGAACTAGTTTCAGGACAGCTAGGACTGTTACACAAAGAAACCCTGTCTGGAAAAACCAGAGAGCAAGAGAGAAACAGGATAATTTAAGAAAAGCTGTCAAGAATCAAGTCAAGTTAAGGCTGGGCAATCAAAAGTAAAAATAAATCTCTGTGTATTTACTTGGGAGCTGGGTGGTGAGCCCCTAAAGAGTGAAAAAGAACTAACTACATTATGGTGCCCCACATTGGGCACCAAATGTTGTTTTGCATTCAATACAGTGATTGCACTTTAAGTAACTGCTGTCCCAACCAGCAATTGCAACTCCGCAGCAGCTCAATCACAACCACTAAAGGAAACTCGATCTAAATCTCTATCCTTTTATAGAACTCAGGGTTCAAAGGTTGAGGAGAAATCCTGCTAGCTCAGATTGGCTGAGTAGCAAGTAGCTAACCTGTCCTTGCTTGCATCTCCCAAAAGAGGGGCTGTCCTGTTCAGCCCCCACTAAAGCACCCTCACCATGCTTAGTTCCTCCCTACCACTTCCTGTCAGCTAGTTGCTGACTCAGCCTCCTGACCCCAGATTAATTTTTAGTCAATCAAACAATTGTAACACATCTTTGCATCATTTTCAAAGGCAGCAGAAACAAATGTAACACACTTAACACAGTTGAAATAGTATTCCACAACATCAAAATATATTAAAGATAATGTATATTAAATATACATGTATTATATAGATTAAAGAGAATCAAGCAGCTGTGGCACACACCTTTAATCCCAGCACTCAGGGGGCACTGTCCTGAGTTCCAGGACAGCTAGGGCTACACAGAGAAACTCTGTCTCTAAAAACCAAAAAAAAAAAAAGAAAAAAAATTACAGCAAAAAATCCAGCTCTGGTGGTCATCTGTAATCCCACACTCAGGAGGGAGAGGCAGGAGGACTATGGGCTCCAGGGCATCAGGGCTGCAGCCAAACCCTGTGTATCAGGAAGCAGATGAAGAAATGAAGTAACACAAGTCTTCTATTTTGTTTTCAATTTTCCGTCTTAGTTTCTTATTGTTGTTGTTGTTTAGTATTTAGCTCTTCAAGACAATGCGTCACGCAGCCCACGCTGGCCTCAAACTCCCACTATACCAGATCCTCCTGCCTCCATCACCTTCGTGCTAGGGTCACATGTATGCACTACCATGCCAAGACTTAGAGCAAGTGTGCTCCTCTTATGGCTACACAGGAAACCTCTCATTCGTGTGGCACACAACGGCCCTCTGCTGGAGAGATGGCTCAGAGGTCAAGAGCACTTACTGCTCTCGCAGTGGAGCCAAGTTTGGTTCTCAGCACACACATGGTGGCTCCCAACCACCCATAACTTCAATTCCAGGGGATCCAACACACTTTTCTGCCCTCTGAAGGCAGGCATACACATGGGATACATACATACATACATGTGGACAAGACGTCCATATATATAAACTAGAATAAATAAACCTAAACATGAAAGTGTATCCTCAGTTCCTGCATGACACACACACAAAAAAGAACAACAGTCTTGCCAAAAAAGGCCACAACGTGGGGCTGGAGAGACGGCTCAACAGCTAGAGCATCTGCCCTTCGAAAGGACCCAAATCCAGTTCCTAGCACCCGCATCCAGGGGCTCACGACTGCCTACAGCTCCAGCTTCAGGGGAATCTGGTGCCCTCTTCTAGCCTCACTGGGCACCTGCATGCAGTTGTACAAACACGCAGTGGCAGAGAAAAAAATAGAAACTTTAAAGAAAGTAAGGTAGTACACCCACCATGCTCCCTGGCTGCTGTATAAACTGTACAGTTTGTGCACAAGAACTTGTCATTCGGGACACACTAGGGACTACAGGCATCATGAACATTCCCCAAATGGGGTCTCCATTGCTAATGTGCTCCCCAAGCTCTAGGTACAGCTGTATTACCGTGTGAGTTCTGTCATCCATGGCAAGGTATTCAGAATTCGGTCTTGTGAAGCCCCACGACCTCTCCTATGTAAAGAACTGGTTGGTAGCCAGGTGGTGGTGGCGCACACCTTTAATCCCAGCACTTGGGAGGCAGAATCAGGTGGATCTTTGTGAGTCTGAGGCCAGCCTGGTCTACAGAGCTAGTTCCTGGACAGACTCCAAAGCTACAGAAAAACCCTGTCTCAAAAAAAAAAAAAAACTGGTTGGTGGGGGGGTAGGGAGGAGAGAGAGCCAAATAGAATGAAAACTATAAAAATATCCAAGCCAAAGGAAGAAATCTCTATATGTGTCCATATCTAATCATTTATCTGATAAATGAAAAAACCTAGCTTCCCACAAGTCATGTGTTTTCAGTCCATCAGAAATATCTGTTATGTTTAACTAATTTTAAACTGTTTTAGATTTACATTCTCTGTGTGAGTGTTTTGCCTGTATATATGTGCATGTACCATGCATGTGCCTGCCTGGTACCCACAGAGGTCAGAAGTCATCCAGTCCCCGGGTACAGAAGTTACAGATGGCAGCTAAGAACCTGGAACTTATGATCCTCTGTCTCCACATTGCAAGCACTGGGATTACGACCATGACTGATATGTCTGTTTTGAGGCTGACTTTGAACTCATCCTCCTGCCAATAACTATGCCTACAGATGAGCCACGGCTGACAGTACCACGTCTTCCCAAACCTCCCCTTTCTGATTCCTTTTTCTATGTAACAATTACCATCATTTAACACGTAATGTATTTGACTTGTTGGTTTATTTTCTGTTAGAATATGAATTTTGTTCCATGCTTGTCTCTGACTGCAAGTGTAGGCCACTCTATCATGCTCAATTACTATTCCAAAAATGAATAAAGACAGAGACGAACTCGTTCTCATTTAGACTATCAGATTCAACCAGTTTTGCTCAGGGTTGAGCTAACTTTACTCGTTCCTCGCTCGACAGTTATCTCACTCAGTCAAGAGTTTCTATTTTAAATTCTCAGTTTCCTCTTTGGAGGCTCTTTGCTTCTTTCACAGTCTTTGAATGCTGGTGTTTCAGGCAGGTTGTAATCCTGCCCCTGTTTGAAGTGTTCTTTACCAGGCAACTGAAAAGTCCAGGGAAGGTTTAGTTCTCCTATTCTCATTATCTCTAAGTCTCGAACAACCTCGCTGATATTTTGGAGGGATCGGATTTAACCTGACGTTTGTAACAGGAAGGGTGGAGGGCAAATGTATATTTGGAGCTGGTCATCCAAACCACAAGCAGTTTCGTTAAGGTTCAAAAACTAACATCCAAAATTTTTATCTCGTCTAGAATTTCCATCACTGTCAAGTTGAGGCAAAAGAGTCTAGATTTGATTCATCTATAGGAGTGTGTATCCAGGGCCATAAAAGGACAGAAGTGGACTAGGTCTGTCTTTTGATCCATGAAAGAGACGTTGATTGCGTTAAGAATTGTGTTAAGTACAAGACAGAGCAAGAAGCCATGTCTAAGGGAGGAGGACTAGGGAACCAGTGTTGCTGCTTCTGAAACTAAACCAAGTCCCTGGGGCTCAGAGAAGAGGTCCCGATCTGTACCCTGCCCGGGAAAGTCTCCCAACAGTTAGTGATACATCCACAAATGTGCAGTGGCTCACACCTGTAACCCCAGCACTCAGGAAGCTGAGGTAGGAAGAGAGCCTCGAGCTTGAGGCTACTCTGGTCTAGAAAGTGAGAAAAGCTCTGGGAGTGGTAGCACATACCTTTTGGGGGTTTTGTTGGTGTTGCTGGTTGGTTCGTTGGTTGGTTTTTTTGTCAGGGGAGCGATTGGGATTTTTTTGTTTGTTTGTTTTTTGGTTGTTTTTGATTTTTCAAAACAGGGTTTCTCTGTGTAGCCTGGCTGTCCTAAAACTCTCTCTGTAGACCAGGCTGGCCTCGAACTCAGAGAGATCCACTTGCCTGTGCCTTCCAATGTTCTGGGATTAAAGACTTGTACTATCATACCCAACAGTGGCATACACCTTTAATCCCATCACTTGGAAGGCATTCAGATCTCTGAATCTGAAGCCAGTTTAGTCTACATAATGAGCTCCAGTACATCCAGAGCTACATAGGGAGACACTGTCTCAGATAGATAGAGAGATAGAGATAGAGATGATAGATAGATAGATAGATAGATAGATAGATAGATAGATAGATAGATAGATGATAGATAGATGATAGATGTATGGATGAATGCAAGATGCTATCTCAAAAACAAACAAAAAAGAGCCAGTTTAGTCTACATAATGAATTCCAAAACAGCCAGAACGACATAGTGAGACAGTGTCTCTAAGTAATTAAGGAGTTAATTAATTTAAGATGCTATCTCAGAAACAAGCAAACAAATGCATAAACAGTGCTCATTCCTTCCTTATGACTGAATATGTGCAAAGAGAAGCACAGCTCCCAGCAGGCTTCTACCGATGCACGCCCGTCATAACCCTGATATCACTAACTCACTCTGAGTACCCTGGGAAAATCACCCATGTCAATGAGCTTCAGCATCTTCAGCCACAAAAGCAGAATGTGGCCATGATCCTGGGGATATCATGATTAAAGAGGCCATATAAGTTGGTGGTGGTGGTGTGCGTCTTTAATCCCACAGGTGGATCTCTGTGAGTTCGAGGCCAGCCTGGTCTACAGAGAGTTCTAGGACAGCCAGGACTGTTACACAGAGAAACCCTGTCTCAGATAGGTAGGTAGGTAGGTAGGTAGGTAGGTAGGTAGGTAGGTAGGTAGACAGACAGATAGACTGATAGATAGATAGATAGATAGATAGATAGATAGATAGATAGATAGATAGATAGATAGATAGATAGATAAACATAAAAAAGAAAAAGTAAACAGACATATTATTATATTATAAAAACTACGATAGAGACATGGAGAATCCAGGGAGAAACCAAGGAAAATCCATTTTGCCCAGAAAACAAAAATAGCAGGGAAGGGCGGGATGAGAACAGAAATTAAACAAATGCATGATGCCCTAGGTTCAACCACAGCTTTAAAAAGAAGACAGGAGCTAGACTATGAGCCATCGGCCCTAGGCTAAGTGCTCTTGGGCATCCCACCTGGGTACTTCTTCCCTGGTGTTCATGAGGCTGCCCTTCCCTCAAAGAGAAGCACAGACATGACAGGTATGGAGGATCGCAGCCTAAAGAGAGTTGACATTACTTAGAAAAGGTGACTTTCTAAAGACGGTTTATTTATTTATCTGTGTACATTGGTGCTGTGCCTGCATGGATGCCTGGGTGAGGATGCCCTGGAACTGGAGTTACAGACAGTTGTGAGCTGCCCTGTGGGTGCTGGGGACTGAACCTGGGTCCTGTGAAGAGCAGCCAGTGATCTTAACCACCAAACCATCATTTCTCCAGCCCAAGAAGGTGACTTCTCCTGTCAAAGGACAGGCTCAGCAAAGAGAACAGAAGAGAAGAGACCCGAACAGAATAAGTGCTGTACCATAATCTGAAAACCAGCGAGACAGAAGAACCACAGAAGAAGCTAACACAGGCTCTCAAAGGCCAAGCCAAGGAGCCTGGACTTGCTTCTGAGGAGCCTGGTGAATCACAAGAGTAGAGAGGGGCAAGATCCTTTGTGGAGGTTAGGAAGATGTGGACTTTTGATGGTAATGAGCTGAAATTTTTTGGAAGAATGGGGATTAACGAGGGGCTATAGGAAGCTTTATGAGTCAGGGACACTAGTTGTCCCACAACGGTTGCTACTGAAACACCATGCCTCAGGATGGAGACGCTAATCCACAACTTAACAGTGTTAAGAGGTAGAACTTTGCCTGTCCTGGTGGTGCACAGCTTAATCCCAGCACCCGAGAGGCAGAGATAGATGAATCTCTGAGTTCTAGGACAGCCAGGGGGGCGAGTCTTAGGCCAGATGTGGTATAGAGTACACCTGCAATTCCAATTCCAGTCATCATGAGACTGAGCAAAAGGACCATGAGTTCAAAACTAGCTTAGGTTACACACCTAGACCTTATCTAAAATAAATAGGTACATCCTTAGGTAATGTCTCTGTGGCCTGTCCTTGGCACAGTCCCCAGCATTGTAGCAACCTCCCCCAAAAGAAATCCCAAGAGCTACAAATAAGTAACTCTGTTAACTAGCAGTAGCTTGTAGTATCGTCTGGATGGGTAGATGAGGAAGGACTCTTAAGCCTGGTGGATGAAGAAAATGTTTAATAAGTATGCCTGAAACACTTCCTTTTTTCTGTGGCATTAGGGGGCTTAGTGTTCTAGCTGTTACAATTCTAATATACTATGGCATGTGAGAGGATCCTAAGATCTGGGGAAATGAGATTTTGAGTTTCTAGATTTCCAAGATTCTAAATATATATATTTATTTGTGTTCTAGCTGTTACAATTCTAATATACTATGGCATGTGAGAGGATCCTAAAATCTGGGGAAATGAGATTTTGAGTTTCTAGATTTCCAAGATTCTAAATATATATCCAGTAGTAAATTCAGAATAAACAGAAACAGGTTGCTGTTCAGCGCCAGCTGGTTTGCAAGAACTCCTGAACATCTCCCCAAAAAAAGCCAGAGAATAGCAATTTACTCCACCCTCCACCCCCATTCCCCCACCTCCAACACACCTCCCCCGTCTCCCTCTGCTGCCTAGCCAAGAGTGGAGTCTTAGCGCGGGAACCAAAACTTGCAAGCTGGGGAAAGAGAAGGAGCAGTAACTGGAAGAGGGTGGGGGAGTCTCGGCCCGCCCATCCGGATGCCTAGACTGCTGACTTCCTGGTCTCAGCGGGCCACTGCACGGGTAGCAGGCCACCACGGCTGCAAACCCGAGAGCCATGGGGCAGGCGCGGGATGCCATCCTAGACGCTCTTGAAAACTTGACAGCGGATGAGCTCAAAAAGTTCAAGATGAAGCTGCTGTCGGTGCCGCTGCGCGAGGGCTATGGACGCATCCCACGGGGGATCCTGCTGCCGATGGACGCCATAGACCTCACGGACAAGCTTGTCAGCTTCTACCTGGAGTCTTACGGCACGGAGCTCACAATGACTGTGCTTAGAGACATGGGCATGCAGGAGCTAGCTGAGAAACTGCAGACAGTCTTTGAGAAAGGTGAGTGCTGCTGCGCCTGTCTGGCTTCAACTTCCTGCACCCCGCCAGAAGGCCTGCCTCTTTGGCTCTTAGTTTTCTTCTCCTCCTACAAAAGTAAAGAAATCTTCCCTTTGGAAGATCTTACTTTTGCTTGAACTTAGCACCCTGGGTGGAGGGGGAGCCAGCTCCAGACTGTTGATAACCGAAAAGAACCACCTGACATTTCTTTACAGCCTCCGGAGCCGTGGCAGCTGCAACCAGTGCCCCTCTTCCAAAGGGAGCCCGAACAGGTGAGGCCTCCCCACACTACCACACCCTTGCACAGCCTATCTGTTGTGCCAAGGCCAGAGCCAAAACTAACCCTACCTACTACCCACGCATTCCGGGGCGGGAGAATAGTTCACCTATGTAGTCTTGGTGGGTGGCTTTCCTTGATCCCCCACCCTCACCCCTAAAACTACATATAATAAAATTTGAAGCAGTGCTCAACATTGTTCTGACCTCTGTCCCCAGCACATTTCATTGACCAGTACAGGCAAGCCCTCATTGCCAGGGTCACAGACGTTGACGGTGTCCTTGATATCCTGTATGGCAAAGTGCTGAATGAGGAACAATATCAGGCAGTTCGAGCAGAGACCACCAGTCCAAACAAGATGCGGAAGCTCTTCAGCTTCGCTCCATCCTGGGACCTGACCTGCAAGAACCTGCTCCTCAACGCCCTGAGGGAAACACAGCCCTACTTGGTGGCGGACCTGGAAAAGAGCTGAGGTATTTTCTCCAGCTACAGCCCCTACCCACCTAGTTCCTAACTTTGTATACACAATTTAAAAAAAAAAAGTTTGTACGTGTGTTTTCTCTGCTCCCTTGGATGTTCGTGCCTAGCTAAGCTACGTTTCTAAAGGTCAAATGGGCTAAAGGGCTGGTTCAGTGGCAGATCATGGACCTACCATGCACAAACCCCTGGGCTCAATCTCTAGCCCCAAAATTCCAGAGTTCTGGTTTCACTGTTCTAGTGTGTAAGACTTCTCAAATGATTCCTGATTCCCCATTTGGGAGCTCTTCCCAAGGGACTACTCATGGGAACACATTTATCCAGATCAGGTACTACTACTCTTCCAGAGGAACCAGGTTCAGTTTAGAATGTCCGCATGAAGGCTCAGTCTTTAATACCTGCTCCAGGGAATGTGATGTCCTCTTCTGGCCTTCTCAGGTACTGCATGCACATGGTGCATAGACTTGGAAAAACGCAATCATAATAATAAACTATTTTTTTCTTTTTTTTTAAGATTTATTTTGTACACAGTATTTTGCCTGCATGTATTTCTGCAGGCCAGAAGAGGGCACCAGATCTCATTACAGATGGTTGTGAGCCACCATGCAGTTGCTGGAAATTGAACTCAGGACCTCTGGAAGAGCAGCCAGTGCTCTTAACCGCTGAGCCATCTCTCCAGCCCATGATAACTATTTTTAAAGACAAGCTTGGCCATGGCTCCTGATACAACTAAAGGCCATACAGTTACCCAGGGTCTGGGCTGTCATTTGAGCCCAGAGTGGGATCTGAGGATCATGCTGCAGCTAGGGCCATAAAGACCTGAGTGGCCTGTACTGCCACAAAGCGCCATGGTGACATCTGAGACTGGGCCATACATGGTGAGGACCATGTGTGGGTCTTTGTTGATGTTCGTGATCCATGGTACAACCAAAAGCCACAGATACCTGGGGTCTGTGGCCATGATGGCACCCAAAGCCATGCCACCACTAGGGCCACATCTGAGTGGCTGGCATTGTCACCTGGAATCATGGTGTCATCCAGGCCAGGGCTGTTGCCGAGAGCCATATCTGGGTCCATGATCCTACTGCAGGCAAGATATATGTTGATGTTTGTGGCTCCTGATACCATTGAAAGCCATTCCAATGCCAGAGGTCTGGGCCACCACCTGGTGCCATGTTGGTATCCAAGGGCCACTTTCCTGCTGGATCATGCCATCCTGAGTGACCTGCACTGCCACCTGGGGTCACGGTGACATCAGAGCCCAGGCTACTGCTGGGGACCATGTCTAGATTTATGGTTCATTAGCAGTCCCAAGGAAATTTCCAACATCATACTTAGGCCAAACTCTCTAAGACCCACCCCACTCCAATAGTGTTTCTCTGTATTTCCCTGGAACTCACTCTAAACCAGGTTGGCCTCAAACTCAGATATTTGTCTGCTCCTACCTCTTCAGTGTTGGGTTTAAAGATCTTTGCTACCCGTCTAATGCCGAACTTTTAATGATGCCCAATCCAAACTATTTTTAGTTTTTTGGGGGACCAGGTTGGCTTTATTGAGACAGAGTTCTATGTAGAGCAGGCTGGCCTCCAACTCAGAGATCTGCCTCTGCCTGAGTGCTGAGATTAAAGATGTACCAGGGTAAAAAAAGCTTTTCTTTAAAGATTTATTTAGGGGCTAGAGAGATGGCTCAGAGGTTAAGAGCACTGGCTGCTCTTCCAGAAGCCCTGAGTTCAATTCCCAGCAACCGCATGGTGGCTCACAACCATCTGTAATGAGATCTGGTGCCCTCTTCTGGCCTGCGGGCATACGTGCAGACAGAACACTGAGAATACTGTATACATATTTTTAAAAAAATTAGCCAGGCAGTGGTGGCACGTGTCTTTAATCCCAGTACTCACAAAGCAGAAGCAGGCAGATCTGAGTTCGAGGTCAGCCTGGTCTACAGAGCTAGTTCCAGGACAACTAGACAACTAGGGTTGTTACAGAGAAACCCTGTCTCAAAAAAAATCAATATATTCACATGTATATACATATATATCATTATGTAATAAGTGTTCTGCCTACATGCCAGAAGAGGGCACCAGATCTCATCACTTATGGTGTGAGTTACCATGTGGTTGCTGGAAATTTAAACTCAGGAACTCTGAAATAATCCTGTACTCCATCTCTCCAGCCCCAGGCTCTAAAGTTTTTAAGAGGACTCAGTGCATCACACTAGTGATTTTTCCCGTGTCTCCCACCCAAGTGTCCCCAATTCAAAATGATTTTCTCAAATCTGTTCAAGCTTCAGTTTCTGAACAAGAATAGAAGCCAGCCCAAGCTAGACTTGTGGTATTTACAAAAATCTATATACAGGCTGGACATGATAGCCCATATAGCCTATAAAATCCCAGCAATTGGGAGGCAAAGGCCTAGTCTACAGTCTCTCAGGACAGTCAGAGTTCAAGTAATAACATACATACAGAAGAGATAACCCAGGCACATTCTCTAACTTCCTCTTCCTAAGAGTTTTATATTTTTAATTATGTATATATATACTTATGTCTGGAGGGCTGTGCATGTATGTGGACAGAGGCTTTGGATCACTATGGAGAGATGACTTTGAGCTGTTTGATTTTGGTACAAGGGATCAAACTTATCTCTGCAAGATCAATGTGTGTTGATCTTGCTCAGCTTTTTTTTTTAAAAAAAAAAGGAGGGGAAGAGGAAGTGGAGATAATTCAGCAGGTAAGCATAGATTTGGTTTCCAACATCCACACGTTGGCTTGCAACCATTCACAGGCACATACACAGTACAATAAGGCTTATACACTTGGGCTGGAGAGATGGCTCAGAGGTTAAGAACCCAAGTCCTGAGTTACCACATGGTGGCTCAGCCATATGTAATGAGATCTGGTGCCCTCTTCTGGTCAGCAAGCATACAGAACACTGTATACATAATAATTTTTTAAAAATATGTAAATCTTAAAATAGTGAGGCGCTGAAGGGAAGTACAACCTGAGGCAGGGATGGGAACCACAGAGGAATTGTGGAGCTGTCACATCGGGGCTGGAGAGATGAGTCAGTGGTTCGGAGCACACACTGATCTTGCAGATTTGGTCACCTGTACTCACATCAAACAACTTAAAACCACCTGTAACTCCAACTCCACCTCCAGTGTGATCCAAAGCCTCTGGCCACATAAAGGTACACTCCCCAGACACACAACACATGTATATACATAATTAAAAATAAATCTTAATAAAGTCAGGCAGAAAATGACTGGGTCATCTCTTCATGTTAACTGGTATCCTAGTTAGGTTTGTTTTGTTTTTTTTTTAATTTCCGAGACAGGGTTTCTCTGTAGTTTTTGGTTCGGTGTTACGAGAGGTCCTCCCACTCCTCCAGCCTATCACCGCTGAGATACCAGCCCATTGGGGCATGGTCTCTCTCCCTTTAAAAAAGGGGCCACTTCCCTCTCCTCTCTCTTCACTTCCTGCTCCGCCGGCGACTAGACTCCCTTCCTGGTTGCGCAGAGGGCTGACGGTGATCTGTAAGTTTTTTCCCCTTTAAACAAATACCACCCTATTAATCATAATTCCAAACTGGTGTGGCATTATGACTTACGCCTTCAATTGGCGCCCAACGTGGAGAGACCACGCCCCAATGGGCTGGGGCTGGTATCTCAGCGGTGATAGGCTGGAGGAGTGGGAGGACCTCCTGTAACAGTTCCTGTCCTGGAACTAACTAGCTCTTGTAGACCAGGCTGGCCTCGAACTCAGAGATCTGCCTGCCTCTGCCTCCCGAGTGCTGAGATTAAAGGCATATGCCACCACCGCCCGGCGTCAGGTTTCTATTATCTGCGATAAACACCATGATCAAAAGCAACTTGTGGAGAGGCCTTGTTTGGCCTATACGTACTACTCTTAGTCCATCATGATAACAAGAAATAAAGGTAGAAACAAGGTAGAACATGGAGGTAGGAACTGAAGCAGAGCACCTGGGATGCAGGAAACTCCCAATCTGACTAAAAGCAATGGTATGGTAGTGGGCCCAACAAGCAGCAATATCACAAATTCAAGGCCATCCTGTGCTACATACAGTAAGTGTCCATTTTTTTTTTTTTTTTTTTTTTTTTTTGGTTTTTCGAGACAGGGTTTCTCTGTGGTTTTGGAGCCTGTCCTGGAACTAGCTCTTGTAGACCAGGCTGGTCTCGAACTCACAGAGATCCGCCTGCCTCTGCCTCCCAAGTGCTGGGAGTAAGTGTCCATTTTAAAAATAGTAAGTCGGCACATGATCTCACACTGGCAAGTCACCATCAAAGCCCAAGAACACTATGAATGCACAAAATTACCTTTCATGAAATTATATACCTAAGGTACATATGGAACAAGAAATTTCACATCTCCAACCCCACGAAACAATATGAACATTACCAAACTTAAAAATACCAGAAACTTCGAGACCAGCCTGATCTACAAGAGCTAGTTCCAGGACAGGCTCCAAAACCACAGAGAAACCCTGTCTCGAAAAACAAAAACAAAACAAAACAAAACAAAATACCAGAAACCGCTGGGCGGTGGTTGCTTACACCTTTAATCCCAGCACTCAGGAGGCGGAGGCAGAGGCAGGTGTATCTGAGTTCGAGGCGACCTGGTCCACAAGAGCTAGTTACAGGACAGGCTCCAAATCAATGGAGAAACCCAGTCTCAAAATACAAACAGCAAAACATTCCTGATCCTATTATGGATCTTGGTTATTAAACTGATAATCCACACATTAATGTGAGGATTATTCAGTCTGAACTATACCAACTGACACAAGTTTAGAGGGTTTCCCACCATGAGAATTCCCCTTTTATAGTTTGGAGATCAGTTTTGATGAGAAAGGCTCCCAGTTGGGAGAACTATTTGGGAAGGATTAGTTGTTTTTTGGAGGAAGCTGTGTCACTGAAGATAGGTAGGCTTTGAAGCTCCAGACTTGTGCCATTCCCAGTGTGGTATTTTTTGGTTTTTTTTTTTTTTTTGGTTTTTTTCAACAGACAGGGTTTCTCTGGCTGTCCAGGAACTCACTTTGTAGATCAGGCTGGCCTCCAACTCAAAGATCCACCTGCCTCTGCTGGGATTAAAGGTGTGCACCAGTACCCCACGCTGTCCTCTGCCACTTGTTGGCAGCCTTGGGATGTGAGCTCTTGGCTGCTCCCATTCTATCTTTGCTCTACTCCATCATGAACTCTAACCTGTTAACTCTAAGTCCAATGAAATGCTTTTAGGTTGCCTTGGTCATGTTTAATCACAACTAAGACAAAGTCAGAGTAAACAAAATTGACTAAACTTACCTAAAACTCTGAAAAACCTAAACAAAGGCCTATCAGCCTAGATGACAAGGTTCCTACACTGCACTGCTTTTTGTGAAACCCCAGACATTACAAAGTACTAAATACTCTCAACTGGAAAACAGACTCCTCTTGGAGTATGGACAAGATGCCAACTGCAAAGAACTGCTATTGTTCAAAGCTTATTCTCATGCCCTACCCATCCCAACTCAACCTGTCAATCCACTTTTTGAAAGAAGTTTAAGAGGGTATGGATGGTTCATCCATTAAACATACTTGCCTTTTAGAGTTTTGTTGCTAGTACTAGGGAGCCTACTACCCTCTTCTAGCATTCACCTGCAAGCTAGTGGTTTCCACTCACATACATAATTGAAAATTAGGCCAGGCTTGATGCTGCTCACCTTTGGAAGGCAAAGGCAGGTAGGTCTCATTGAGTTCAAGGTCAGTCTGGTCTACGTAGGGAGTTCCAGGCCAGCCAAAGCTAAAGATATATAGTTTGTCAAAACAAAGTTAACTGCATAGTAGATTGTTATGTACTGGGGGGCAGGGGGGGGGAGATAATTTACCTCGGAATTTTTTGGTTTTGGATTTTCATGTTTTAGTTTTTTGAGACAGGGTTTCTCTGTGTAGCCCTGGCTGTCCTGGAACTCACTCTGTAGGCCAGGCTGGCCTCAAACTCAAAAGATATACACCTGCTTCTGCATCTGTCTGCTGGGATTAAATGCATGCACTGCCACCATCTGGCAGAACTAAAGTTTTTAAAAGATGCCCAGCTTGGCTTTTCACTACAGCACCAGCACGTTTCTGTGTTTATCCCAACAAACTGGATAGCCCAATGGGTTCCTATAATCCCTTCTCTTCCCTGGCACACACAATACACCAATACCCAAGACCAACACCATGAGAGTTCTGAGCACACTGCATATTAAAGAGCTGAGTCTACAAAATCCCTTTTACTCCAGATTTCATCAATTCTAAACAACCTAAGATTCAATTATTTCCCATCTAACCTCTGCCAATATGCTCTTAGTTGTCTATTCTTTGTATGCCTGGAACTTGTGGTCCTCCTGCTTTGGCTTCTAAATACCAAGACGACAGGTATGGGCTCACAACTGGTCTCCAAAAGCTCAATAAAGGCATTACAACTAAATGTCATGGCAGTATAACTTCTGGGCACACAACACACACACACACCAAAAAAATGGAGCATACAAAACCATGTCCACTCTCCACTCTTTGCAGTACTACTGTAAGACACCAACTAATAAGTTTGTCTGGAGTGTTCTGAACACATACAGGAACCACTATGCTCACCCAGAAGCTGAGCTGCATGTGGCTTACTAACGTGTGCACAGCCCTCTGCAGGGCCAGATAGTACCATCAGTTGTTCTTTAACAGTTCTGGAACTCTAGGTCAGCCTCAGAAACTAACAAACTCAAGACTAGCCTGGGATACCTAAAACCTTATCTAGGCTATAAACAAAAACAAATTTGTCAATGACAGTTTTGCCATCAATGATGACCTACCTGGGCACCAGAACCAATTGTCTTCATCTACCTATAATCTATACACTATACCTAACCACTACTGGGCACCTGGTAATAAAAAGCTTCAACCTCAGGGCTGGAAAGATAGTTTCAAGGTCAACTAATGATCAAGTTACCAAATATGGGGATTACAATGTTTTAAATCCTGACTCCACCCCTGCCTCGTTGGTCTTTAAAGTTTCTCTACAAACAGTTCTGGCTCTCCTGAAACTCACTATGTAGAGACCAGGCTAGCCCAAGAGATGCACGTGCCTCTGCCTCCCAAGAGCAGGGATTAAAGGTGTACACCACACCACTGCTCCGGCGGGTGACTCCACCCTTTTGTTATTCAACTTTCCTTAAGGGGAGGAACTGTTGCCAGGATTACCACACATCTTTAATCCTAGCACCCAGGAGGCAGTTTTAGGTAAGTCATGGTTACACATTTACCATAGTCATAGCGAACAGCTGAAATAGGACTAAGTTCAAAGCATCAAATTTCAAAATACCAATGACCTACAGATGTCAGGGTTCAGGCAGAATGTAAAAGTGAATCACCCAGAGCACTGTATGCATGATCCTCTTCCTGAAATTTAGGTACCAAACATTCACCTCTTTCCTAGAAACCAAGAATTCCTGTCTTTCCAATGCTAGATAGAAACAAGTTATTCAAATTCCTGCTATGCAAGATGATCTGAGGAGTATTTCCCCACATTCCTAACACAGACCCCACCTCCAGAAAGTAAACTGGGGGCAGCAACAGAATTTAACTAAAATGTTTTTTTAATGGGAACCAAAGATATGGTTACAATTACGGTCGTCCGACACACACACACACAAAAAAAAAAAAATCCATGGGCAATTCTGAATTGAAAGTTTACAAAATAACAAGGGTAACACTGGGTACAGGAAGAAGAGCTGTTCCAGAACTTCAGAAGCCAAGCTAATATGGCCTCTCCCTGCGATCCTGTCTGTGCTCACCCCTGAAAGAAGAATTATCAGATATGAGTTACCAGATTATTCAATATCCTACTTGTCCCGTTACCCAACAAATGACTTTTCTTAAGTAAAACAACCTTAAGACTTGGTTCTTAATTCTTCTACTCCCCCTTCCCAATAATGTGACCAGCTAAGTCTTATCCTAGGAAATCACTCAGTAAAACCTTTTTTCCTCCCAACCTCTGACCAATTTATTTGTTTTGATTTAGACTTACCTGGAGTCCATCTTGCCAGGGCCAAAACCGCCTCTGTCCCCACCACCCCGGCCCCCTCGGAAGCCCCCACGGTCCCCGCCTCGGCCCCGGTAGCCGCCCCGATCATAGCCTCCTCTGCCACGGCGATCATCTCCATAGTTACCCCCTAGAGAAGAAATGACAATTTATCATCCTCATTCTTCTACTTTCCCACCCACTACCCTTCTAAATCAAAAGTACAGAGTTCTTTTGGGACTTCCATAACCAGTTCTGCTCCCTTCTTACCCATATGAGAGCCTCCTGGTCCCCCTCCTGGGCCATCTGGCTTAGGGGCCTTACACTGGTTGCATTCATTTCTCCAAGAGAAGTTCATGTTCTCACATGTACTAAAAAAATGAAAGGGGAATTAATTTGGAGTAGAGTCCAAAACACTGAATTCACAAGACTCTGAAGGCTTGTTTCTCAGCAGAAGCTAAACAAAAGTATTATTAAGCCTAGACCACTACAGCCTCCTTTTCTGTAGTTAAGTTTATCACAGCTCAGTTTGAACACATTTCTTCGTATTTGAAATCTTAATCTCACTTCAGTATGTCTGAACATGAATCATAATCACCTTTCTGTTCAGCATATTCATGTTATCCTACAATATCCGACCCATTTAGAATCTCAGTTCTAAGTCTCATTTTATACCCAGTACTTTAGAGTACATACGTGTAGCGGTTTGAATGAAAATGCCACCCCCCTTAGGCTCATGTTTGAATACTTGGTCCCCAGTTGATGTAAAGGTGAAAATGGGCAGGCATGGGACAAGAATGAAATTTCAAAAGCCCAGTTAGTATTCTCTTACCTCATAGAAGTTTTTGTCTCATGCCATGCCTGCCTGTTAATATGGTCCCTACCATGCTGTTTATCACAGCAACACGAATATAACTAAGATAAATTCTGTACTCTCCAAAATACTGTAGTTATTCACTTAGGAAACTCTAATCTTCCCTAAAATAAAAACTATTAACTCAATCTTCCGTCTACAATATTTTATTAGTTAAAAGAAAACATCTTCCTAACTCTTAACATAGTATCAAGGATCAAACACATTATTTAAAAAAAAAAAAAGACAAATTCACTCACGGATTAGGACACTTCCAATCCCCAGCTCGTTGCTGTCCACCACCTCCCCCACCTCCACTGGGGAATCCTCCACGGCCACCGCCACCACTGCCACCTCCTCCATAGCCTCCACGGCCCATGGGTCCTAAAATACAAACAGAATTATCAATCTACTTCCTTCATGTGGTTAGCCTACTTTTTTCAAACTTCTTTTCTTCATCTTCCACATTGTGCTTCATGACCTCTTTAAACCAAAATAAATACATGGCTCACCTCCTCGCCCTCGGCCTCCACGACCATTTCCACCACCCCGATTGAAGTCAGCTCTGCGAGTAGCAAATGAAACCTTTATAGGATTTCCAGAGAATTCTTTACCTAAAGAAATAAAGGTAGGCGAATTAACCAAAATAAAATATATTTTAATTTGAAAGCCCTATGTTGGAATCTATTATACATTAAGGTTTTGTTCTGGAGTTTGACACGGGATCTCACTATGTAGCTATGGCTGTCCTGGAACTATGTAGACCAGGCTGACCTCAAAAATTCTATGATTTACCTGCCTCTGCCTCCCAAGTATGGGGATTAAAAACATGCTTCACCTACCTAGCTCCATTACAAAGTAATTATTTCAAAGTCAGCTTATTAAAAAAAAGTTGACATAAAAAGATTTGGAGAGAGCTGGAGAGATGATAGCTCACAGCCATCTGTAATGAAATCTGGTGCCCTCTTCTGGCCTGCAGGCAGAACACTTTATACATAATAAATATCTTTGAGGGGGGGATTTGGAGAGTTAGAGATGGCTGATGGCGAGTATTAAAAGCACTGGTTCAATTCCCAGCAAACACCTGGTGGGGCTCAGTCATCTATAATGAGATCTGGTGCCCTCTTCTGGCATACATGGAGGCAGAATGCTGTACACATAATTAATTTTTAAAAATATATTTGGAAGTGGAAATATAGAATGCAGTGGTTCAGATCCCCAGCACCATAAAAATAATCAGGAAGAAGCTAAGTGTTGGTGGTACACGCCTTTAATCCCAGCACTGGGGAGGGATCTCTGTGAGTTCGAGGCAAGCCTAGTGTACAAAGTTCCAAAACACAGAGAAAACTGTGGGGGAGGGAGAGACACGACACGACAAGAGGAAGATGGCTTGGTGGGTGAGAATGCTTGCCACCCAAGCATTATGACCTAAATTCAATCCCATGAGCACACACGGTGGAAGGTGAGAATTAACTTCACATGGTTTTTTTGCTCACTGACCTCTATGCCTATACCATAGAATGTACACGCCCTATCTAGATATACAGCAAATCTTGATTAGTTGAAGACTACAGATCTAAAACACTTTTAGAATTTGGAGAAATGGGCTGGAGATATGGCTCAGTGGTTAAGATCACTGGCTACTGTCTGAGTTCAATCCCCAGCACCCAAAAGGCAGCTTACCCTGCCTTTAACTCCTGGTTCCAAGGGATCCAAAACCCTCAGACATATATGCAAGCAAAACACCAATGTACAAAAAATAAAAATAAACACAGAGAAAGTAATTTTAAAAAAACTAAGAGTGGATTGCCTTCTTAAAATGATTTATAAACTAATGGACATGAACAAAGGAGACTACACTGAAATTACAGATAAATAAGTGCCAAAGGCCTACAAGATGGCTCAGCAGGTAAAGCTGATTGCTGCCAACCAACCGGAACCACCCAAGTTCCATTCTCATGGCCCATTTGTTACAAGAACCAAACTGATCACTCCAAGTTGTTCTCTAAACGCCGCAGGTTTTTCCATACTCAGTACCATTAAGACCCAAACTCCTCAAACAGACCCTGTCTCCGTAGCCCCACCCCTACCACCACCACCATGGTTTCTTATACATACCATCAAACCAATCGATAGCTGCTTTAGCAGAAGGTGGGTCATCAAATGAGACTGTTGCCTCCCCCTTCAGCTTGCCAGTTTCCCTGTCCGTGTACAAATTAATCATAGGCTGTCCAGTTTTCTTATTTGTCTAAACAAAACAAAAGAAATCATCACTTTTTAGAAGACACAAGCTGGTTTGGCTTAGTGTTTATATATAACCTGTACATCCCTATAGGTTGAGTGTTATACGTAGGTTCAGTGGTTACAGTACTTTCTTGGCAAAAACAATGGTACAGGGCTCAATCTTCATCATGGCAGCAAAAACTCCACATTACTTGCAATACCTAAATAATGTTATAGTTATATTGTACTGTTAGAACATGGTTCTATAGTTAAGTTGTACCATTTTAGTCTAGCCAAGTTCAAAATTAAACACAATCTAAAGTTGGTACAATCTACTAACACAGTGCATATAGAAACTTCCATCATTACCAAGACTTAGTTCCAAACTTTGACTCTTTCCCAGTTACTCTTTCTGTCTCACAGAAGCCCTGCCCTGGTTTACACTGTGCCCTTGAGTACCACCTCATCAGTCCAATTTTTTTGGTGTGGTTTCTTTTAGAAAAGTGAAACCATGAAATGCTCTCTGCTCAATGTAAGTTGAAGTGGCGACACCCATTAGACTTTGGCTATGCCAGGTATTAAAGGCACATACTTGCAATCCCAATATTCAACTGAATTTTATTTTTTGAGACATGGTCGTTACAAAATCCAGGCTGTCCTGGAAGATCACTTGTTTCTGCGGGGAATAAGGGTGTGCAACCTACACTCAACTGAAATTTAACAGTTTAAGTATACAAAACACAAAACAAAACCCAAGGATTATGCCAAGTTTAAAGCCAGCCTGGGGTGCACAGTGTACACCCTAATCTTAAAAAAAAAAAAAGATTGCTTTCACTACTAACAAACAAGACCTTTATTTTTCTTTTCCTTCATCTCTCTGTAGAGTCTTGACTATTCTGCAACTCACTCTGTAGACCAGGCTGGCACTGGAACTCAAGAGATCCATAGTGCTGGGATTTAAAGGCATGTGCTGTCGCCACCACCCAGCACCCAAGACTGCTGTTTTTATTAACATGTGAAATCTGAGAGCCTGTAAAAAAGCACTTATTATTTCACAAGTACCTTAATAATTCCAATCTGCTTGAAGTAATCAGCCACAGATTCTATTGTAACATTCTCGCCCAGGCCTTGCACAAAGATGGTGTTGTTGTCTGAATTATCCTGTTCTGTTTGTTCAAAACAGAGCAAAAGGAAAATTGAAGAGCACAAGAAAGACAAAGGTAAGTATTATCAACAGCGTAAGTATTTAAGATTTCAAGCAAACGCTCAGATTTCTGACCAACTAGTCATTCAATTATTATATAAACCAATGGTACTCAACAGTCATGCTCCTTTGGGGAATCAAGCAACCCCTTCACATGAGTCTCCTATGGCCATAGGAAAATAGATATATACGATTTATAACACTAGCAAAATTACAGTTATGTAATAAGTTGTAGTAAGAGTAACTATGGTTGGGAAACTGTTTTAAAGAATCATAGTATTGGGAACCTTAAAAAACCACTGAAATAAGCAATCCCATTAAAAAAACCACTGAAATAAGCAATCCAATCCATCCTTATTCTAATATTTGAGTATTCATCTACCTCCTTTAAAAAAGTTACATCTCACAACTATCCTTGAAATATTTGACACCTAATACAATACGGAAACCAGTTTCCCAACTTTCACTTGAAGACTCTTTCGTAAAAACCCCCATTTCACACTAGGAGGTGCATAGTGGAACATGCCTCTAATCCCAGCACTCAGAAGGCAGAGGCAGGTAGATCTCTGAATTCTAGAACAGCCTGGTCTATATACAAATTAAGAATATCATAAAAGAGATATTGCTTCCCTTACACATCTTGCAATCTGGTCTTTTATTCAATGAATATTGTTTGCTCAACAATTTAGATGTGTGTCCTTTTTTCTTGAGTTTAAGACAGTCCCCTGTGTAGCCCCTGGCTATCCTGGAACTAGCTCTGTAGAACAGACTAACCCAGATCTGACTTCAAGAGATCAGCCTGCTAGGAACAAAGGTGTACATCATCACACCTGGGTTAATTATATGTGTATTTTAAAAACACCACCACTAGTGCCAGGCAGTGGTGGTCCATGCCTTTAATCCCAACACTTGGGAGGCAGAGGCAAGTTGAACTCTGTGATTTTGAGGCCAGCCTGGTCTATAGAGCAAGTGCCCAGTGCAGGTTCCAAAACTACAGAGAAATCCTGTCTAGGGAGGGGGAAGAGGAGAGGGGAGAGGGAGAAGAAAGTGGGAAGAGAGGAGTTGGAAATTTTTAGTAATTTTTAATAAAAATTTTAATTAAAAAAAGCAAACAAAACAAAAACACCACTACTAATTAATCTTAAGTGAACACTGCGACTAGAAATAATAATTACCAGACTCAACCTAGACCTCTGGATCCAGTATTCCTAGTATTTATAGACCACTGCTGCTGACCGGGTACAACTAAACCCCCTTCCCTTCTCTCTACTTTTTCAGCTGTTTGTTTCCAAAAATACCAAGGTGAACACTTCATGAAAACCTGAACTCACCAGAATCATGGCGTGATCCTTGATCCCGAGGGCCTTAGTTACATGAAAAAAAAGAAAACAAAAACAAGGAAAGGGAGCCATTAGCTAACAGGAAAGGACAGTTAAGGCAACAAATTCACATCTAATGCAAATTCTTGCTTCCAGCCTCTCTCCAAACCCTATCCTGGGGCCTGCCCAGTAGAGAAAATTCTAGGCAGGTCTCAGGGAGACACAACACAGGCCCTTTTCTTAAGAACTGTTATTTTGAGTCCCCAGAGATAATGCCACACTTCAAGAAAATGCTCTCTCCCCCAGCTAGAGCTGGGAAATGTCCTCAGCACAGATGGGGGGCAGTTCAAACTCAGTAACTCATTTATATTAACCAACCAACTCATACATTAACTTGGTCCTGGTTCTCCCACCAGAGAGACAGAAGCTCAACACCAGCCATGTGATGTGCATCCATCCAGTTTCTCCAAACTTTTAACACCAAAGACAACCCTTGTAGAAATTTTTAATTTCATCTTGAAAACCATTCTTAACCATACTGTTTCCCCAAAGCAACATGAAATAAAAACATACATAGTAGCTATTTTAGTTTAAAAGCATGTCCCAGGGAATAGACCAGAAATCTTGTTTTCATATACAGCCTCTATTTTTCCCAGACACCATCTTTAACCAATGTTTATCTAAATTCATCGTATATAAATATTGTACCTGTACACAATGACACCTAAGTCATGAACCCAAGCCTTTGGCTTTACGTGTTTAGACAAATCAAAAAACCATTTTGTTTAACAACCAGAAAAGTTCCAGCTTACTGGGAGACTTCTCAAATTTGACATTTTTCCATGAATTCAAGTTTGTGCTGTTTTAAACCTGGTTATTTCCCATGAGCAAACACATGCTCTCAAGATCTTTCTTGAAGCAGTCCATACCACACCTTCCTTTCCAGATCTAGTTTCTATGTGCTTGTCTGAGTACATATGTAGAATTGCATTGACATCACTTGGTATTTAATAAAAACATATATACCAACTTTACCAGCCTCAGGGTAGGGCAATAATTCATGTCCCTCTCCCTGATTAAAACATTTGGGAGGTTGTGTACATAAACACACATACACACATACACACACACTCTCTTCTCTCTCCTTGGACACACTGATCAAAAGGATCCTAAAGTCAAGTTGGCACCACATGTTCCAGAACATTCTCCAGTTGCTCATGATGGTGTGGTCACTAAGTGCTAGAAGTGGCAACACTCATCAAGAGGCCTAAATACTTGAGTAAAACCAATTTAGTTGCAAGGCTGCTGAGAAGTTATCCCTGCCTGCCTCCAGGTTAGCACACATCTGGCAGCAGGAGGCATTCTACCCCACCCCCTTCCTGGAGGTGGTTACAGACACTTTAGAAACCTTTGACACTTAACAAGCTAAGACATCTGCAAATGAACAATCAGACAAAGCATTGCTGGGAGTTGGGAATTTTGGAAACTCTGTTCACTTACCACCAAATTTATTGAAGCCACCACGGTCACTTCCGCTGGAGAAGACAAGTTAGAAGAAAGGACATGAAGCTTCCAACAGCTACAAAAGGGTTTTGTTTTGTTTTGGTTTTTTTGTTTCAACATTCCCCAAACATGGGTAGGTGTTTTGGGAAAAAGATTCAAGTGGCTACTAAAATATACCCCTTCCTGACCACCCTTTGTCTGACCTTTGAGCTTATCACACACGTGTGCAACTTCTCAGACACAGTTAAGGATTTTGGTTAAGGATTTTGCTTTAAAAAGTTGTATCTATATCCCCTGGAAAAATAAAAAAGCTCATTTTTTCTTGGTTGTTTTGTTCTTCTGACGTAGATTTTTTTCCTCTTGTTCCAAGTGGTGGATAACCCAGCAGTTGGTTTAAAAGATCTACCCCAAATTACCCAGAAGACATTTCACACCAGGCCCCTGGGATAGCCCTGAACACATTTTTTTGTGTGTGGTTTTTGCTTTGAAAGCAGCAAGCAGACTCAACCCAATTCCATAAAGTCATAACCAAAGGCAATTTCCCCTTAGAGCAAGACACTCACAGCTAAGCCCTGTCCTAACTACTGAGCTGTTTTTGATCACCCTTCACCCCCGGGGTCACCCCTTCTACACTTTGAGAAGAGCGAAGTATTTTGCAATGTCACCTTTCATACCTGTGGCACATAAAATGCAGAGCAAGTTAACAGTCACATAACAGTTGTTTGCTTTTTAAAGTTTTGCATTAAACACACGCACACAACTAGAGTTTTCCATACTTTTGCATTTTTTGAGATTACCCCCACCCACCTCTGAATACTTACCATGTACAAACTCAAAAAACCTACTTTTTGCAAAAAAAGGAACACTGACAATTCTCCCCTTTTCAAAGAAGATAACAGGGTCCTTTAAAGTCACCAAGAGATTTGACAAACTGTTTTAACATCAAATCTAAGGTTTTACTTGAACAAGAGATTCAGTTGGACAAGCGGATTTTAACTGACCCGAGAAAAGACGGACAGTGGAGTAAGAAAGCGGAACACCACTGTCAAGTGTATTTTTCTTGCCCCGAAAGTTTGTACACTTCAGTCAGAAGACCCCATAAATAAACCAAGTCACACACAAAATCATAGTCAAATTAGTGCAAATCAGGCTCATAATTCAAATAACTACAGAATATAGTTGAGTAAATGCCAATTCCTAGAAGCTGAGGTCAAGTTTACCATTATTACCAATTCCCCTGGAGGACACATGGGAATACACAGAACAAGTTTCCCCAGATATTTCCCAGGAATGGGATTAATAAATTTCCCTTGCAGAGATGTCTTTACTCCCAAGTTTCTTGCCTGAGATAACAATGACTCCAATCCACATGTATCTATGTATATTCTTTTTTGAAAATAAATGCACCAATATTCAAATCTCTACTCAAGAGCTGTAAAAGGGTTTGGGCTCCCACATTCTCACAAAGACATAATAGGAATATACAAAGAAACACTACAGCCCACAAACTGAAGCCTTTACATACCCCAGAGAACAATACTAACCATGCACTAGAACTGACTTCAAAGGAGATCCATGCAGCACTCCCCCACTGAAGGTACTCCCTGACTCATGAAACACCTACCCCATGCCGCCTCTGCCTCCTCGGCCACCTCCACGGCCTCTGGGTTCATAGCCACCACTGCTTCGGTTGTAACCACCTCCACCGCCCCTGCCACGGCCCCCACGGTCCTGCTGGCCTCCCCCGTAGCCACCACCGCCGCCACCACTCTGGTCCTGATTGCCATAACCACCACCGCCGCCACCACTCATGGAGGACTGATCTTGGCCATAGTTGCCTATAAAAAATAATAAAAAACGGAGTGTGTGCTTAATAGTTACATATGCTTAGCATACACAAATTTTTGTTACAATTCCCAGCAAAAGTAAGAGAATATAAAGTATTGTGGAAATGGTCAATGGTCCCACTATAAAGGACAGTAAGAATTAGAAACTTGGTAAACAAGAAGGTAAGGGGCAAATTCAGAGAACAGAGAGACAAAACTGAAGACTCATTCTCACCTCCACCACCCCCTCCTCCACCTCCACTGCTGCTGTTGTACTGGTTCTGTTGTCCATAACCCTGAGGTGGGTTATAGGAGCTTTGCTGTTGTCCATAGCTTTGTTGCTGTCCACCATAGCCAGACTGTTGGCCATAGCCTCCACTCTGGGGCTGCCCATAGCTGCTGCTCTGAGAACTGCCACCGTAACTAAGCCGAAAACAAAACAAGAATTATGCTACAAAATGATCAAAAGCTTGCTTTACTTTTAGTGCATTCCCTTTCTTTACTCATCAGAAATCCAACAATTTACCAAAAGTTTCTGGCCTTACCCCACTCCCATACTACTTACCTTCCCGAGGTGCTGCTAGGAGCTGGCTGTTGGCCATAGCCAGGGTAGGAGGACTGCTGCCCATAAGAAGATTGGGAACTCTGGCTGCTGCCATAGCCTCCAGTGGAACCATATCCCTGGGGAGCTGACTGAGTGCCATAGCCTGCTATAAAGAAAAAATGAGTTACAAGAGGCCAGGTGTAATTGCGCTCATCTTTAACCCCAGCATTTGGAAGGCAGAGGCAGATACCTCCACCGATCAAGGCCAAACTGGTCTACATAACAAGTTCTAGGTCAACCAGGGCTACATAAGATAAGCTGAAGAGGGCTGGAGAGATGGCTCAGAGGTTAAGAGCATTGCCTGCTCTTCCAAAGGTCCTGAGTTCAATTCCCAGTAACCACATGGTGGCTCACAACCATCTGTATTGGGGTCTGGTGCCCTCTTCTGGCCTGCAGGTATACACACAGACAGAATATTGTATACTAAATAAATAAATATTTAAGATAAGCTGAAGAAAAAAAAAGGAACTGGGTTAAAGAATAGCTTGAAGAAAATACTGTATACTTCCCAGTAGTACTCACCCATTACCTGGGTGGAAAGTCATCTTAGAGACTACTATTAAGTTTACTGACAAGGCCAGCTGCCTGTAGATTGGGGCAGGAAGATCACAGTTTAAGACCAATCTGGGTATCTTAATGAAACTATTTCCAATTACTTTTTTAAGGAAAATTAACTGGACTTGCTGTGAAAGTCTTTATCAACCTCGGTTCAATCACCAGACCCATCATCTAGGTAGGGAACAACTGATACTAGGTTGTCCTCTGATGTCCACACACACATGCATCACGTAACAAACATGCACATACTCACACAAAATAAAAATACAGTAATCACCATGCCTGCCCAGTTTTTTAAAAAAACCTCTGGACCAGGCCATGGTGGCACACGCCTTTAATCCCAGCACTCACTCGGGAGGCAGAGGCAGGTGAATCCCTGTGAGTTCGAGGCCAGCCTCGTCTACAAGAGCTAGTCCCAGGACAGCTAGGACTGTTACACAGGGAAACCCTGTCTCGAAAAACAAAAAACAAAAAAAACAAAAAACAACTCTGTAGAGCCGAGCAGTAGTGGCACTTGCTTTTAATCCCAGCCCTTAGGATGCAATTTAGTCTGAGTCTAATCTACAGAGTTAGTTCTAGGACAGACAAGACTACAGAGAAACCCTATCCTTAAAAAACAAAAAAATTAATAAACCATCTCTGTAAATCTTGAAACACACCAAGCCCAGCATTTCACGCCTACAGTCCTAGAACTCAGAAAGCGGTCTCAAGCAAAGGAGGAGTAAACTAGGGACATAGCTCAGCTCTAACAGAGTACTTGTTTAGCACGCACAAGCTCTGGGATCGGTCTTCAGCACCATATAAACCAAGTATACACACCTTTGATCCCAGCACTCAAAAGCAAGATCAGTAGGTTCAAATATACAGCAAGTATCTGGCCAGCCTAGCCAACTTGACATTTTGTCTCAAGACAGAAATTTTATTATTACTTTTATTTATTTTTATTTCGTGTGCATTGGTGTTTTGCTTGCATGTATGTCTATATGAGAGCCCCTGGAACTGGAGTTACAGTTTTGAGTTACCATGTGGGTGCTGGGAATTGAACCCGGGTCCTCTTGAAAAACAGCCAATGCTCTTTAACCACTGAGCCATTTCTCCAGACTCTATTATTACTCTTAAATATTACTATTAAAGCTTTGACTTTAACTATCTCTTTTTGTTGCTGGATTTTTTTTTTCTTTTAAACAGGATCTATGTAGCTCAGGCTGGCCTCCACCTCAGACTGGCCCATTTCTGCTTCCCAAATGCTGGGATTAAATGTATGGGCCTCCATGTGGTACCCCACCTTTGCTGGGGCTGCGCATAAGGGTGTTTTGCCTGCCTGGTGCCATCAGTGTCCAAATGACGGCATCAGATTCCTTGATATGGAGTTAGACAGTTGTGTGTCACTGTGTAGGTGCTGGAACACTGGCTCCACTTCTAGAGGATGTGTTCAATTAACTTTGCTGAGCCACCTCTCCACCCAACTGCCCCCACCCCTTTTTTGAAAATTGATTTTTTTGATACAGGACTTCTCTGTGTAAACCTGGCTGTCCTGGAACTCTGTAGGCCAAGTTGGCCTCAAACTCAAGAGACTCTCACTCGTCTCCGCCTCCTGTGTGCTGAGATTAAAGATATACACTACCACCGCCTGGCACTTTACTGTTTAATATAGGTTCAGTTTCATTCTATCTCTCCCAAATCCAGGTTTCCCTATGCCATTACTAACTGAATTTTCATGTATTGCTATAGACTACTTTTTGCCCTTTTGGACGTAAGGGCAAATCCCCCCTCTCTGTGCATCACATCTATCAGCCCATTTCCAAAACTTTTCAAGTAAACCATTTTCTTCTATCCTAAAAATGGTTCTCTTTAGGAAACATGCTTTCTACAAAATGAAAATATGGAGAAATTCATCCAACAAAGGAACAATTATAAATCATTTTCTTAAAAAGACTGACCACTGGGCCGGAGTGGCTCAGCGGTTGAGAGCACCGACTGCTCTTCCAGAGGTCGTGAGTTCAAGTCCCAGCAACCACATGGTGGCTCACAACCATCTGTAATGAGATCTGGCGCCCTCCTCTGGCCTGCAGGTATACATGCAGACAGAACACTGTATACATAATAAATAAATAAATCTTTTAAAAAAAAAAGACTGACCACTAAATTTTAACAATTACAGATTGATAAGGGAAAATACGCGATTTTCAGTACTGTTCAGGTTTAAGAAGGTATTAACATTCACTAACAGTGTGTGAAGATGTGTTCCACTATGAGACTCACTGTTTTGGGTCTGTCCATAAGAAGAGCCATAGCTGCTCTGGCCGTATCCTGAAGTGTCAGCTGATTGGCCATAACCACTGTAACTCTGCTGGCCATAGGGTTGATTGCTCTGCTGGGAGTAGCCCTGCCCAGGCTGGGTAGGATAGGCCCCATAGCTAGGACAGAGAAAAAAAACAGATCAGTAAAGTTATCTTAAAATAAAAAACGCATACAAAAACAGATAACTAAAATTATATTGATCACCCTTATTATCTACATACAAAAGCCAGCCCAGAAACACTCACCTTTGAGTTGCTTGTTGTGTATAGTCTGTAAAAGTGGGAAAGGAAAAAAAATCATGTTAATTTCAGTTAAGACTGGAATACAATGAAATTCAACAAGTACTAAGCACTCTAAGAAGGGTGGTGGTGGGGCAATCCCTTAATCCCAGCAGTTAGGACGCAGAGGCAGGTGGATCTGAGTTAGAGGCCAGCCTGGTCTACAGGGATAGTTCCAGGACAGCCAAAGCTACACAAAGCTTGTCTCAAAAACAAAAGTAAAAGGCATTCCAGAGCAAATAAATCTACAACAATTATAAGTAAAGCGAGCTGGAAATAGGCAAGTTTTAATACAAGCAGCGAAAGAACCCAAATTCCTAGACACCAATAATTCTTCGATTTTTGGTTCTGAGTCAGTCAGGCCCTGGCCATGCTTAGCTGTATGTAACACAGCCCGAGGCATCATACCAAGGGGGGAAAAAAAAAACCAAAGATTTCTGTGGGTAACTACTATTATCTGAAACATTGTCAAGGGACTGGTCCTGTACTTTTCAAAATTTTCTCGTTTTTTTTTTTTTTTTTGCCGACAGGGGTCTCTATTATGTACCTCTGACATCTCCGAACTCACTATGTAAGCCAAGCTGGCCTCAAACTAAAGAGCCCTCCCTATACCTGAGACATGTGCCACCACACCGGCTTAAATTTTTTCTTCTTTAGTCTCAAAACTACAGCACAGACGGATCTCTGAACTTTAAAAATGTTCTCTCGGGCCTCTCCAAGGCCTGCAACACACCATACCAACTAAATACCTTTAAAAAACACTTATTCACCCCGTGACCAACCTTGGAGACCGTAAGGCCAAGTGGCGTTTTAGCACAAAGCCAAACAATCAAGGCAGCAAAGCTCTTTGACCCGAGTAGCCTCGAGGCTCCCGGCGATCGCGTTCCCGCCTACCGTGCGCACGAGAAGCAGAGAGCTCTATAAACGCGCTACGCGGTGGAGCTCAGCTCCGTGCAGGAAACCCTGGGCCTGCCCCCGCACAAGGAAAAAAATGACAGCTGCGAGGGTGTGGCCTCGGAAAGCGACTCCTTCGGTTTCCTTCCTGCCTCGGGAAAGCTAAATCCCGAAGTGGGAATGGCGTCCGGCCGGATCCGGGAGGCCGTTGGTCATTCCCCGCAACCTCGCGGACACGCGGGCCAGTTCCGGGCGTCCCCGCTCCCGCCGGGCGACGACGGAGGCGGGAAGAGGGCGGCCCCGCCCCTTCCCGAGGGACCCGGGGAGCAGGGCGAGGCCACCACCGGACAGGCAGTCTTCCGCTGAGGGCCTCGCGACAAAAAAAAGAAAAAAAGAAAAAAAAAAACAACTCCAACCAACTCGAGGCGGGCGAAGGGGGAAAAAACGCGCCGAGAAAGGAGGAGGGGCCAGAGGAGCGCGTGCGCGCGCCGAGTGCCCGGATGCAGCACTGCGACAAAGCGAGGCCCGGCACGCCGGGAGGGGGTGGGGCGAGGCTACAGCGAGCAGGGGCCTCCGCGCCCCTCACTCCAGGTCGCCAGGCCGCGTCCCTCTCTCCACGGCCCCCGCCCCGAGTGACCGGGCCCGGGGAGAAAGCCCTCAGGCGCCGCGTCAAAGGCACTGGAAGAGCCAAACAAAATGGCGACACCGCCCTCCCCTTCCCTCTTCCCGCCGCTTCCCGCCACAGAGGTGCGGGAGCCCACCCTTGCCCGCTACCACGGGCCCCGCCGAGAAACCCCAAGTCTGGCCGGGAGGGGACGAGGCTTCCCCGGGACGCGCCATTGCCGCCTCGCGCCCCCACATACCGTTTGAAGCCATGTCCGCGCACGCGCGCACAGGCCGCCAAGCAGCCGAGTTCCAGGCGACTGCGAAGAGGCGCCGCGAGGACTGAACGACCCCGCCTCCCGCGGCCGCCTTAAGTACGCCTCCCGCCTACGCGCCCCGCGCACGTACCAAATTGGGCCGCGCGAGGGGGGAGCACGGCCGGGCTCCCAGCCCTTCCCGAGGATGCAAAGAATCCCGGGAGGCAGGAGGAAAACGGATCGGCCTCAGAATGATGTCCTTGTGTGTGCTGCCATCTTAGGGATAATGAACTCGCCTTCGGCCCCCGGGACCCGGCTCCAACACGCTGCTACCCCTCGGAGGCAGAATGGTACGGCCCAGCCTCCCGCTGTGGGCGGTGCCAGAGCTCTGAGCTGGAGAGCGGATCTCGAGTCAGGGCCTGGAGTCCGCGGGTGTGGGAACCGAGATTCCTCCGGCCGGCCCCTCGCTGGGCCCCACTTTCACTGGGGAGGGCTTGCTTCCGCCTGCCCTGGCATCTGGCCCTCCACCTTCTCTCCAGAAAGCATCATCTGTCTCGGTCCCTTACTCTCTCCGTTTTCACTTAGTCGTGCCTCAGCTTGCTGTTCCTTAGACCTTACTAAGATTTGTAGATTGTGACGTTTGACATGAAAGAAGATGGGCTTTAGCCTGAACCCCATGGCCCTAGTCTGTTTCAACACTAACACACGGCTACAGCTTAAAGCTGGAAGCAATTTCTCACCTTTTTTTTTTTTTTTTTGACCTCTCTGTGCAGCCCAGCTAACCTCCAGTTCATGGCCTGGCTTTCTCCCTCATCTTGTAAAGAAAATGAGTGTATCTGCCTGCTACAAATGAAGTCTGAGGATGTAGATGAATGACAGAGCGATTGCTTAGTCTGGATGTCCCTGAGTAAATCTCCAGTCCCAGAGCTACACCGAGGTGCGGGGGAGTAAGGTTGGGTCTCACAAATGAGAGCAGTAGACGAAGTAAGTAAGTAAGTAAGGCAGTTCAGGGTCAGACCTTCTGATCTTTAAAATCGAAATCTATGAAACAAATTGCTTCTTGATTACACGAAATGATTTAGAGTGTTTAAAAGCCTGGACACGTTTTGTAAGGGCAACGACAAATATGAAATTCAAGGGGAATTTGGAAAGATGGCTCAGCGATTAAGAGCACTGACTGCTCTCCCAGAGGACTCAAGTTCAATTCCTAGCACCCACATGGCAACTAACAACCATCTGTAACTCCAATGCTGTAGGATCCAATGCCCTTTTCTGGCCTCCATGGGCACCAATATGTACGTGGTGCACATACATGCCCACAAAACATTCATACAAATAAATATTTTATTTATTTTTTATTTTATTTATTTATTTATTTATGGGGGGGGGGGGTTCGAAACAGGGTTTCTCTGTAGCTTTTGGTTCCTGTCCTGGAACTAGCTCTTCTAGACCAGGCTGGCCTCAAACTCACAGAGATCCACCTGCCTCTGTCTCCCGAGTGCTGGGATTAAAGGCTTACGCCACCACCGCCCGGCTACAAATAAATATTTTAATGGAATTCAGGAGACTGGAGAGATGGCTGCTCTACAGAGGACACAGGGTCAGTTTTAGTGCCCACCTGGGGGCTCACAACCATCTCTGACTCCAGTTCCAGGTAATCTGATGACCTCATCTGAACTCCAAGATCAATGGAGACACATCTGGTGCATAGACATCATAGCAAGCAAAGCATTCATACACGTAAAATTTTGTTTAAGCCAGGCGGTAGTGGTGCACGCCTTTAATCCCAGCACTCGGGAGGCCAAGGCAGGTGGATCTCTGTGAGTTTGAGGCCAGCCTGGTCTACAAGAGCTAGTTCCAGGATAGGTTCCAAAGCTACAGAGAAACCCTGTCTTGAAAAACCAAAAAAAAAAAAATAAAAAAAACTTATTTTTTTGTTTAAATAATACTGCTGTCAGAATAGTATTTACATATCAATTTTTTATTTTGCTTTTTAAAATTTTTTTAGTTTTCAAGACAGGTTTCACTGTTTAGCTCTGGCTGTCCTGGAACTGGCTTTGTAGACCAAGCTGACCCTAACTCACAGAAATCCTTATGCCTCTCAAGGGCTGGGATTAAAACCGCCTGCCTGTTTTGTTTTGAGACAGAATCTCACTACGTAGCCCTGGCTACACTGGAACTCACTGTATATCAGGCTGACCTTGAGTTTCCAAGGATTCCCCCTGAGTTTGTCTCCAAAGTACTGGCATTAAAGACGCGCACCACCAGAATTTCTAAAAATTCAAAATTTTAGGAACAACCTAAATGATCATTAAAAGAACTGGAAACCAGCCAGGTTTGGAGGCACACCTTTAATCCCAGCAGAGGCAGACGGATCTCTGTGAACTCAAAGCCAGCCTGATCTACAGAGCGAGTTCCAGGACAACCAGGGCTACACAGAGAAACCCTGTCTTGAAAAACAAAAGCAAAAGAAAAAAAATCTGGAAATCAGATAGTAAGCACTCTGTAATCCCAGCCAGTCAAGAGTCTGAGACAAAAGAAGAAAGCAGTAAACTGCACAACAACCCCTGTTAGCTATTGAGAATCCTAGTTCTGTGGAGCTAAGGTAAGGCAAGAGGATCAGGATCCTAGGATATGTGAGGTTCTGCCTCAAAGAAAGAGATAGAAGCTGGGCAGTGGTGACTCATGCCTTTAATCCCAGCACTCGGGAGACAGAGGCAGGTGGATCTCTGTGATTTCGAGGCCAGCCTGGTCTACAAGAGCTAGTTCCAGGACAGGCTCTAAAACTATAGTGAAACCCTGTCTCAGGGGTGAGGAAAAAAAGAGCAGTTAGATTTCTTCTGAGATTTGCATACGGTTCGTTGCTCCCCTTCCTTCCCTCATATGTGCGTCACACCTGGCCCCGTCAAGACCTCAGTGCACTGTCAGCCCGTTGAATTCTTATCTCAAGGGACCAGGGAACATGAAATTTCTTAATTTTACTGTGTCCATTGAGATGAATGAGACTCTTGTACCTCCCACTTCCAAAGATTCTCTAACTAAGGGCTTCTTTACAGCCTAGGCTTGCTGAAAAGCTGGTCTGGGACTTTCGCCCTAGGAACTCCTGTAGCTGGAGGGTTTTTAGTGCTCTGCCTCTACAACAGGTGTCAGCAGCAGCAGCAGGGATTTAATATTGCAACTAAGCAATTGATGCTTGCCCAAGTAAGCTGGCTTCCTCCGAGCAGAGTATGGGTGCTATGAAAAGACCAGTGAGCTAGAGATGGGTAAGACAAGAGCCTATCACAATCAACCTAAGACAGAGGCCTGCGTGCTGAGGCAAGTGTAATTGATGACAGGTAAGGTGTGAATTTGTGCTTCTGCAACCTAAGACAGGCCCGGTCTAATTATATAGAAAAGGGGGAGCTGTTAGGGGCTGCAGACCCTCAGACCCTGAACTTTCTATGACCTCTTGCCTGCCAGAGTAAACAACTTGTTTTCCTGTGCTTGCAGCAGCTCTGAGCTCCAGACCCTCATGAGTTCCTGGTCACAAGGAAGTGGTTTCTGGTGGGCTTGCAGTAGAAAACCCCAAGAGTGAGGGTGTGGCCACTAGTCAAGGAGAGCACTATATAAGCTGCCCTGGAACACAATAAAGTTGACATTCTTGCTCCAAGAGCGACCCACGTATCTGTGTGTCTTTTACTCCCCAGACCCTTGCCCAACCATGGTTCTGGGTGGTACAGGTCACACAATGTTTCCTTTTCTAATTTGCCTTTGTCCTGGTGTCTCTCTCTCTCTCTCTTTCTCTCTCTCTCTCTCTCTCTCTCTCTCTCTCTCTCTCTTTTTTTTTTTTTTTGATTTTTCGAGACAGGGTTTCTCCGTAGCTTTTGGTTCCTGTCCTGGAACTAGCTCTTGTACACCAGGCTGGCCTCGAACTCACATAGATCCACCTGCCTCTGCCTCCCGAGTGCTGGGCTTAACACCGCCCGGCTTGTCCTGGTCTCTTCACAGCAATAGAAAAGTAGCTAAAGTAAGGGAAAAGGTGGGGTGCTGGAGACGATGCTCAGGAGGTAGAGTGCCTAGACTACACAAAGCCCTGGGTTTGATCCCCAGCACAGTGCAAGTGCAACTCTCATGGTGGCCTTTGCCTATAATCCTAGCACTCAGGAGGTAGAGTCAGGAGAATCAGAAACTCAAGGTTATCCTTACCTACGTAGGTAGTTCAGCTGGGCCTGGAATACTTGAGGCGTTGTCAATAAATAAATAAAATAGACGTGGTGATACATACCCGGAATCCTAGAACTGGAGAGGCTGAAGCCTATTGTTTGCTTTCTAGGCTATCTAGAAGCACATAACAAAATCATATACCAAAAACCAACACACACACACACACAAAATACCTAATGAGAGAAACCAAAAATTGTGTAACAGTTTCTTGCTAGATTAAAATATTTCACCATACAGGGAAACTCCTTAAAATAGAAAATTAACAACTCAAAATAGCTTCAGGAAATACCTAAAACTGACCAGATTCACTAGGCCCCTCCCTCACAAGAATAAGCAATAAAGACTTAAGAGTCCCTCTCAGACAAGCCAAGAGGAAGGAAGCAGGGCCCCACTGAGCAGCCTGGAAGGGACACTCTCCAACCTGCTGAGGCGTCTGCTGTGCTCCAGGTTTTCAGCTTTGGTGAGCTATCGCCTGTGCTAGGGTAACACAGCTGTCTGTGGCTCATTTCTACTCCTGTACGTAACCCCTCACTCACATCTCTATAGTTAACCCCAATAAAATTTATTAGTTCACCAACATGGACTTTGGTGGTGTCCATACTTTGATCTGTTGTGGGCTCCTTATCTGGGGCTAGTAGACACGTGTGTTTCATCTCCCTAGGAAAAGTCTGCCATACAAAAAGATATAGGTATGTAGCCCACAGCATAATTCCAGCACTTGGGAAGCTAAGGCAGGAGAATCTCCTTCGGTTCAAAACCAGGCTAGGCTAGAGTGATGCCCTAATTTTTTTAATAAAATTTTTTTATTGATATTTATTGAACTCTACATTTTTCTCTGCTCCCCTCCCTGCCTCTTCCCTTCCCCCTTCAATCCTCTCTCAAGGCCCCCATGCTCTCAATTTACTCAGGAGATCTTGTCTTTTTATACTTTCTACTTCCCATGTAGATTAGATCTATGTAAGTCTCTCTTAGTGTCTGTATTGTTGTCTAAATTCTCTGGGATTGTGGTTTGTAGGCTGGCTTTCTTTGGTATATGTTTAAAAACCACCTATGAGTGAGTACATGTGATATTTGTCTTTCTGGATCCTGGTTACCTCACTCAAAATAGTGTTTTCTAGTTCCATCCATTTTCCTGCAAAATTCAAGCTGTTGTTATTTTTTTCTGCTGTGTAGTACTCCATTGTGTAAATGTTACCACATTTTTTTTTTCCCATTCTTCAATCGAGAGACATTTAGGTTGTTTCCAGGTTCTGGCTATGGCAAATAAAGTTGCTATGAATATGGTTGAGCACATGTCCTTGTGGCATGATTGAGCATCCTTTGGATATATACCCAAAAGTGGTATTATTGGGTCTTGAGGATGGTTATTTCCTAATGTTCTGAGAAATCGCCACAGTCACATCCAAAGGGCCTGCACCAGCTTGCATTCCCACCAGCAATGCAGAAGTGTTCCCTTTTTCCCCACAACCTCTCCAGCATAAGTTGTCATCAGTGGTTTTGATCTTGGCCATTTTTACAGGTGTAAGATGGAATCTCAGAGTTGTTTTGATTTGCATTTCTCTGATGACTAAGGATGTTGAACATTTCCTTAAGTGTCTTTCAGGCATTTTAGATTCCTCTGTTGAGGGTTCGCTGTTTAGGTCTGTACTCCATTTTTTTTATTGGATTATGTAATCTTTTGGTGTTCAATTTTTTTAGTTCTTTGTATATTTTGGAGATCAGACCTGTCTGATGTGGGGTTAGTGAAGATCTTTTCCCATTCTGTAGGCTGTTGTTTTGTCTTGTTGACCATGTCCTTTGCTTTACAGAAGCTTTTCAGTTTCAGGAGGTCCCATTTATTAATTGTTTCTCTCAGTGTCTGTGCTGCTGGGGTTATATTTAGGAAGTGGTTCCCTGTGCCAATGCATTCAAGTGTACTTCCCACTTTCTCTTCTCTTTTATTTTTTAAATATTTATTTATTTATTGTGTATATATACAATGTTCTGTCTGTGTGTATCCCTGCAGGCCAGGAGAGGGCACCAGACCTCATTACAGATGGTTGTGAGCCACCATGTGGTTGCTGGGAATTGAACTCAGGACCTTTGGAAGAGCAGGCAATGCTCTTAACCACTGAGCCATCTCTCCAGCCCCCCCACTTTCTCTTCTATAAGGTTCAATGTGGCTGGCTTTATGTTGAGGTCTTTGATCCATTTGGACTTGAGTTTTGTGCATGGTGATAGATATGGGTCTATTTTCATTTACATGTTGCTATCCAGTTATGCCAGCACCATTGTATGTTACTATAATGGTTAAATATGCTTTCTTTTTTCCATTTGACTGTTTTTGTTTCTTTATCAAATATCAGGTGTTTGAAGATGTGTGGATTGATATCTGGGTCTTCTATTCGGTTCCATTGGTCCTCTTGTCTGTTCTTATGCCAATACCAGGCTGGTTTCAGTACTGTAGCTCTGTAGTAGAGTTTGAAGTCAGGGATTGTGATGCCTCCAGAAGTTATTTTATTGTCCAGGATTGTTTTGTCTCTCCTGGGTTTTTTTGCTTTTCCAAATGAAGTTGAGTACTGTTTTTTCAAGGTCTTTGAAGAATTTTGCTGGGCATTGAGTTGAATCTGTAGATTGCTTTCTGTAGGGTTGCCATTTTTACTATATTAATTCTGCCTACCCAAGAGCATGGGAGGTCTTTCCACTTTCTTGTGTCTTCTTCAATTTCTTTCGTCAAAGATTTAAAGTTCTTGTCATACAGGTCTTCCACTTGTTTCGTTAGATTTACTCTGAGATACTTTATGCTATTTGTGGCTATTGTGAAGAGTGTTGATTCTCTGATTTCTTCCCCAGCCCTTTTATCATCTGTGTACTGGAGGAGGCCCTCATTTTTAAAGTCTCTTTGGTTTGCTTGTGGAATTTTTTTTCCTAAATTTTTTCCAACTTTTTTAGACAAAGTCTTGCTATGTTGCCCAAGATGGTTCAACTGCTAAACTTAATTCTTCTGCTTCAGCTTTCTGAATAACTGGGATTGTTGTCCTGAACCACTGAACTCTGCCACATTTGGGGAAGGGCAATGAGTTGTTTTGTTAGAGATAGCAGCTATCTCGGTAACCAGGCAAGCCTCTACCTGGAGGCCCTCCAGGGTGCTGGGATTGCAAATTTGCCACCACACCTGGCCTGCATAAATTATCATTACACTGTGCAAAGATTGCCTAAATCCAAAAAGCAAATTCACTTTTACAGATTGTAGGGAGAATCCCTACTTAGCGGCAGCCTGCTCCAGCCTCAAACTGCCTTGTCTTCAGCACCTTCTAAATCGTGCTGGGTGATGGTGGCACATGCCTTTAATCCCAGCGGAAGCAGGCGGATCTCCATGAGTTCGAGGCCAGCCTGGTTTACAAGAGCTAGTTCCAGGATAGGCACCAAAAAACTACAGAGAAACCCTGTCTCGAAAATCAAAAACAAACAAACATGTGAATCATGTCTAAAAGTTTTCCCAAGGATACAATGCCTATGTATCACTTGGTTGGGAAAAATTCAGCACACTGTGATATTCCTTAATCGAGAACTTGCATTTGGCGTTGTCCCTTTGGAAGCTTAGTTACGATTTTGGGGGGATATGAAAATTAGCTTGTTAAAGGTGCAAATTAGAGAAAAGTTTTTAAAAAGGCCCTTGACTAAGGAGGAGGAGGGTTTCAATCAGTGAGAGGGTGAGCCCCACAGCTGGAAAGGGTAGATACATCCTGCAGGTGCCCTGTGTCTTCTTCCATAGACTGCATGAACCCACACCCAATCTACAACAACGAATGTTTTCAGTAGGTTGGTTAGAGGAAGCAATGATCAAGGATTTCAACACTAGCCTTGGCTTCATGACAAGTTTGAGGATACCTTGTGCTAAGTAAAACTGGCGAAATGGCTAGGCAGGAAACAGATTTGCAGCACAGGCCTGATCCCAGGTCTCTATAAGTGTGCTGAGACTCTCTAGAGTTCACACACACACACACACACACACACACACACACACACACACAAATAATAATAATTCTTAAAGAAACAATTTCAAAATGAGATGTAGGCAATAGGATGTCAAAGGAGGTGTCCCAGAGGTCAGGTGATTGATTCACTTTGCAATGAGTAGGTTAGGTTGCATCGGAGGAGATGACATTTCCACTAGGAGTTCACCAAGTGAATGAGGCATTTGTCTGCTATGGGATGGTCTGTCTATATGCTGTGAATATCTATTGCTCTCAATGGGTAATAAAAAAAAGTCACTTTAGTCATGGCAAGGCAGGATAGAGGCAGATGGGAAATCCAAGCAGAAATACAGGAGAAAAAGGGTGGAGTCTGGGAGACACCAGCCAGCTGCCAAGGAAGCAAGACATGTAGAAAATGAAGTAACACCATGGCCACGTGGCAATACATGATTGACAGAAATGGATTAATTTAAATGTAAGATCTAGCTAGTAATAATCCTGAGCCATCGACCAAACACCTATGAATAATATTAAGCCTCTGACTGGTTATTTGGGAACTGTCGGGTAGGAGCGACATGTCCAATTACAAATGGTACCCAAGTTTGGAGCCAGATGAAGCATAATCCTAATTAGTCTTAATAATAAAAACCCAGAGTCAGATAACTTGTTAAAAGCTAAAAGATCAGCAGGGCAGTGGTGGCGCATGCCTTTAATCCCAGCACTCGGGAGGCAGAGGCAGGCGGATCTCTGAGAGTTTGAGGCCAGCCTGGTCTAAAAGAGCTAGTTCCAAGACAGACTCCAAAGCTACAAAGAAACCCTGTTTTGAAAAAAAAATTAATAATTAATATTATTTTACATGCATTTGTATTTTGCCTGCATGTTTGTCTGAACTTGGAGTTACAGACAGTTGTTAGCTGCCATGTGGGTGTTAGGAATTGAACGTGGGTCCTCTGGAAGAACAGATAGTGCTCTTAACTGCTGAGCCATCTCTCCTGTCCCTAAAAAAATTTTTTTACACTTAATTATATAATTATTTTATTTTACTGAGTGTTTTGCCTACATGTATACATGTGCACCACATGTGTTCTTGGTGCAGGCAGAGGTCAGAAGAGGGTGTCAGATTCCTTGGAATTGGAGTTACCTTGGGACTGGAAGTATGGATAGTTAAGAGCCACCACATGGGTACTAAAAATTGAACCTGAGTCCTCAGCAAAAGGAGCAAGTGCTCTTACCAATAAGCCAACTCTCCAGCCCCAAGTAAATGTTCTTTACTGGAGAGATGGCTCAGCAGTTAAGAGCACTGGCTGCTCTTCCAGAGGTCCTCAGTTCAATTTGCAGCCACCACATGGTGGCTCACAGTCATCTGTAATGAGATCTGGCGCCCTCTTCTGGCCTGCAGGTGTACACAGGCAGAGCACTGTACTCAAAATAAATAAACAAAACTTTAAAAAATGTTCTTTACCGTCTTATTCTTTGTTTAAGATGTGTAGCTTTAACCCACCATGGTGGCGCGTCTTTAATCCCAGCTCTGAGGAGGCAAAGGCACAAGGGTCGCTATGAGTTTGAGGCCAGCCTGGTCTACATACTGAGTTCTAGGAAAGCCAGGGCTAAGAGAGAGCCTGTCTCAAAACAAAAACAAAAAGAAGCAAAACAATAATAATTACCTTATTTTTTTTCCTCAGGCAGAGCCCAGAACAGAAAATGCCCCTGCAGATTTGGGCCCGGTTGGGTCTCCTTTGTCCTGGCAAACACAACTGAAAACGCGATCACAGATTACTGCCCACAGATTTAAAGGAGAAGCAGGGGTGGTGGCACATGTCCTTGATCCCAGCACTCAAGAGGCAGGTGAATCTCTGAGTTAGGGGTTCAAGGCCTGCATTCCAGGACAGTCGAGGTGAAAACGGTGCTGGAGAGATGGCACAACCATGTGTAATGAGATCTGGCGCCCTCCTGTGCCTTGCAGGCAGACGTGCAAGCAGAACACTGCGTACATAATAAATGAAATCTTTAGGAAAGAGAGCAAGAGACTGTCTTTAATGTAAGCACTCAGGTGACAGAGGCTGTAGGGTCTCTGTGAGTTTCAGACCAGCCATGTCTACATGGAGAGAGAGATCCTGTCTCTCAAGTGGGAAAAAAAAGAAAGGAATAAAAGAAGGAAAGCCAGCCTTGAAATCAGCATATGGATGTGGTTTACTTCAGTCCACAGTCGGGAGTAGTGAAGCTTTGTGCACAACAAAATTATCAAGTGACACTTGTTTCTGTGGTTGACAATAGACTAACCCTGTAGGACAGTTCCCAAATAGTGCAGAAATATTCTGATAATCACATCAAAATACATCTAGCTATGGAGAGATTGTGAAACCATAGTTTGCCAGAAGTTTTCAAGTTCAGAAGTTCAAATAATTTTTAGCCAGGGATGACATTGCGTGCCCATTAGCCCAACACTTGGGAGGCAGAGGCAGGAGGATCACAGCAAGTTCAAGGGCAGCCGGTGCTACATGACAAGACCCTATCTCAAAACACCAGAAACAAAACCATACGTACCAAGTCCATTCTCTGGCTGAGAGCTTTCCCGTGTGATTTCTCAGTACTGGGCATGGATTTCAGGCAGGCGTCCTATCACCGAGGGCCTCCAGCCCTTCCCTGTGCAGCCCTTTTACACATACATCTAATTCTTGTTACTTTACATTTGTTCATTTAGTGTGGGGACATGTTTTATGAATGGGGGGATGGAGTGTGTATATATGTATATATGTGTTTATAGTATGTTCAGTGTGCGGTGTATATGGGATATTTGTTGTATGTATGGTATAAGTGTTGTGGGTGGTGTATATGTGTGTGTGTGTGGTGTCTATGGTGTGTATGGTTTATGTGTTATATGTATGGAATATGTGCTATGGGTAGTGTGTATGTGTGTGGTGTTTATGGTGTGTATGTGTGTGCTGTGTATGGTATATGTGTTGTGGGTGGTGTATATGTGTGTGTGTGGTTGGTGTATATATATGTGTTGGTGTCTATGGTGTGTTTGGTGTGTGTGTGTGCGCGTGGTATATGTGTTGTGAGTGATATATGGGGGTGGTGTGTATATGTATCTGTTTATGTATGTGTACATGTGTGTACTTAGTCAGAAGCCAGCTTGCAGATCTCAGTTCTCTTTTCCACCATTTGGGTCCCATCCCTGGAACGCAGGTTGTCAAACTTGGCTGCAGGCAGCTTTGCTCAGTGAGCCGCGTTGCCAGTCCGTCTGTGTGCTCATAAAGTCACTGCTGTAGTGCTTTCCAGAAGGATCATTTAGGGGGCACGCTGAACCCTTAGCTATACACACACACACACAAACCCACAAAGACGCTGGAGAGCTTCAAGATCTAGGGAACTTTGCTCTGGCTTTGCCCTAAGCTATTTTCAAAAGCAAAAGGACATAAGATTTTAGTTTGCTTTCTAAGGCTGTGATTCAACACCATGACCAATGTAGTGTGGGAAGAGAAAAGTTCACTGGGCTTACACTTCCACATTACAGAGCATTCCCGACGCAAGCCGAGGCAGGAATAGGGAAGCCAGAGCTGAAGGCCATGGAGGAATATTGCTTACTGGCTTGCTCTCCATGGCTTGTTCAGCCTGCTTTCATATAAAACCCCAGACCATCTGCCCAGAGGTCTCACCACCAAGAGTGGGCTGAGGCTTCCCACATGAATCACTAAGAAAATGCTCTACAGGCCAATCTCATGGGGGGCAGGGCATTTTCTCAGTTATAGGTTCTGTAATCCCAGATGCAAGACAGGGTTTCTCTGGGTAGCCCTGGCTGTCCTGGAACTCACTCTGTAGACCAGGTTGGCCTCGAACTCACAAAGCTCTGCCTGCCTCTGCCAGCCTGGTCTACAAGAGCTAGTTCCAGGATAGGCTCCAAAGCTACAGAGAAACCTTGTCTTGAAAGCAAGGACTTCCTATGTTGCTGAGTCTGGCCTTGTTCTTAAGGCAGTCATCCTCTGCCTCTGCCTCTTGAGTGCTAAAATTACACACATGATCCACTATTGCCAGATTACACATAAACTTTGATATAATACTTGTTATGCCCAGCATGGTGGCACAGTCTTTCAATCCCAGCATTTAGGAGGCAGAGGGAGGCAGATCTCTGAGTTCCATGTAGTCCTGGTCTACAGAATAAGTCCAGGAATGTAAAGACTACATAGAGAAACTCTGTCTCAAAAAAAAATACTTGTTATAAAACAAATATTGTAGAAAAACCACCTAATTCCCATATGGCTTAAAGTACAAATTCATACCTCTTTACCACCACCAGGGGGCAACAAATTCAGTCCTGTCCAACCCTACTTGTGCCTGGAAGGCGAGAAGCTGGAAAAGCTTCTTTGGGGTTACTCACAGAATCATGACTACATATAAGAACCCCTCATTTTTCTGTCTTCGTATATGCATATGCCACCCACTGTTGTAGGAGGCCGCTTGTTTGTTTCCCAGCCACCCAGACTCCCGAAATAATCACGCAGAAACTGTATTATTTGCAGTATTGTTTGACCAGTAGCTTAAGTGTATTTCTGGCTAACTCGTATCTTAAATGAACCCATCTCCATTAATCTGTGTATCTCCACAAGGCTGTGACTTACCAGGTAAAGCATTTGCCTCTGGCTAGGCTACATGGCTTCTCCTGACTCCACCTTCTTTCTCCAGCATTCAGTTTAGTTTTCCCCGCCTACCTATATTCTGCCCTGCACAGGCCTAAGACAGTTTCTTTATTAACCAATGGTGTTCACAGCATACAGAAGGACTGAGCCCAGGGCCTGATGTACGCCAGGCAACCACTACATCACTGAACTACTTGCTCCAGCCATGTTCTTCTATATATTTAAGTTTTATTTTTATTTGTATTTTATGTATGTATTTTGCCTGCATATATGTAAGTACACTGTTTGCATTCAGTGTCTGTAGAAACCAAAGGTGAGGGAGGGTCAGATCCCCTGGAACTGTAACTGGAGTTACAGATAACTATGAGTGCTCGGAATCAAACCTGGGCCTCTGGACTAGCAAGAAGAGCCTTAACTACTGAGCCATCTCTGCAGAGACCAGAGATAAACCTTTCTAAACTCGATTAGATTCCTATGGTGGTTAATTTTATATTATGTTTTTCATATGTGAACCAGGGTCTCACCTTGGAGTTCAGGTGGTTTGAATTCACACAGACAACCTACAAGAGAAATATCTGCTACTTAAGGACCTACAATACTCCGTTCGCCACATTATTTCTTTAAGATTTATTTATTTATTTATTACATATGTAATATGCATGTCTGCCTTCAGGCCAGAAGAGGACGCCAGATCCCATTGCAGATGGTTGTGAGCTATCATACGGATGCTGGGATTTGAACCCAGGTCCTCTGGAAGAACAGCCAGTGCTCTTAACCACTAAGCCATCTCTCCAGCCCCCATTTACCACATTTACCATAAGAGTTTAGAAAATTTTCTGCCTGGGCCACAAAGTTATACAGATTTGTTGTCTCAGGCCACAGTGTTGCCAACAACCTCACCCTCTTCTGGCATCCTATCGACTCTAAGGGCTGCAACAAGGCCCATCTTATTTGCCAGGGAAGCACCTACAAAGGCAAAGGGTCTTTCTCCCAGTGAGCTAACAGCTTCTCAAACTCCAGCCCAGTTATTCTTTATCTACTAGGAACCATCCTCCAAACGCCATCCTATGCATTTACTTAAAGGGAGATGCACTTGCAGTAAGGCAGTTCATTTAAGACCAAAGTGCTAGGGTCACTTTTGGATCTGTAGGTCAGGTGCTTCCAGGATGTGTTAGGGGAAAAGATGAAAGGTGGAGCTGGTGACCTGGGGCGGTCCCTGGAGAACACGTTGTTATAATTTTACAACATGCTGCGAAGTCACACCATGCGACATCGAAGGGAACAGGAAAAGGAGTGAGGGGAGGAAGGAGACCAGCCTCTGGGGACAGGAAAGTCAAAAGAGAAAGGGAGAGAGAGAGGGAGAGAGAGAGGCAGGCAGAGAAGCAGAGACACGCAGAGAGAGATGGGAGGTGACCAAGGTCCACCTTTTTAAAGGGCTTTTTTTTTTTTTTTTTTGGTTTTTCGAGACAGGGTTTCTCTGCGGCTTTGGAGCCTGTCCTGGAACTAGCTCTGTAGGCCAGACTGGTCTCGAACTCACAGAGATCAGCCTGCCTCTGCCTCCCGAGTGCTGGGATTAAAGGTGTGTGCCACCACCACCCGCTTTTAGTGGCTGGAACTGAGTACATATTCTATCAGGACCCCCAGGGGCAGCCAGTGCAGTTGCCTGATTACTAATACATGTGACTAGATTAGGAGATGGACGGTTCTGGTCCAGCGAAAAGGAAAGAGAAACAGTCATTCTTCTTGCCACAAGAGGATCTCCAAAGGAATGGATGCCAGTCAAGAGCAGAGTCCGAGCTGGTGGCCCGGGTCTATAATCCCACCACCTGGGAGGTAAAGAAAGGCAGATCTCTATGAGTTCAAGGTCAGCCTGGTCTGCAGAGTGAGTTCTAGGACAGCCAGGACTACACAGAGAAACCCTGTCTCAAAATAAACAAACAAATGAACAAAAACATTAGCAAGAAATATTCAAACTCAGAGCTGAAATCAGTTTTGAAATAGAAACAACAAAACCCAAAGAATCAATACAAAGAAGAGGTAGTTCTTTGAGAAAATCAGTAAGATTGATAAAATCTTAGTCAAATCAACTAAAAGACAGCAAAGATCTAAATAAAATTAGAGATGAAAGGGAACATCACAGCAGACAAGAAGGAAATAGAGAATCATAAGGACATACTTTAAAAATCTGTACTCCAGGCTGGGTGACGGTGGCACGCACCTTTAATCCTAGCACTGTGACTGAGGCAAGCACATCTCTGAGTTCTGGGCCAACCTGGTCTACAGAGGGAGTTCCAGGGCTATGCAGGGAAACCCTGCCTTGAGAAAACATCATCATCAACAACAACAGCAACAACAAAGGTGTACTCCACCAAACTTGAAAAATCTGAAAGAACTGGATAAATTTTTTGGTATATTTTACCTACTGTATAAACTAATGGCATTAGTGCTCCGTGGTTTGGTTAAAGGTGGAGGGTTTGGGGTTTTTTTTTGTTGTTGTTGTTGTTTGGGTTTTTTAAAGTTTATTTATTTATTATATATGCACATGCCATAAAAAGGCTTCAGATCTTATTATAGATGGTTGAGGGCCACCATGTGGTTGCTGGGAATTGAACTCAGGACCTCTAAAAGAGCAGCCAGTGCTCTTAACCTCTGAGCTATCTCTCTAGCCCATAGTTGTTTTTTTTTTTTTTTTTTTTTTTGGTTTTTTGAGACAGGGTTTCTCTGTGGTTTTGGAGCCTGTCCTGGAACTAGCTCTTGTAGACCAGGCTGGTCTCGAACTCACAGAGATCCGCCTGCCTCTGCCTCCCGAGTGCTGGGATTAAAGGCGTGCGCCACCACCGCCCGGCAGTTGTTTGTTTTTTTGAGACAGGATTTCTCTGTGTATTCCTGGCTGTCTTGGTACTCGCTCTATAGACCAGGTTGGCCTCAAACTCACAGAGATCCACCTGCCTCTGTCTCTAGAGTGCTGGGCTTAAAGGTGTGAGCCACCACAACCTGACAAGGGGAAGGTTTTATTGTAGATATGAGAGAGAGAACAGCCAGAGGCATCTAGAAGAGTCCATAGCAGAGAGAGAAAAGTAGACCGAACATGGTCTGCAGGTCAGACATGGCCAGGGCTACCTGCATGAAAAGGGAGGATAGAGAACAGAGAAAACACAGTGAGAGAAGAGAGAAACAGGAGCAAATCAGAGAGAGAGAGAGAGAGAGAGAGAGAGAGAGTGAGAGAGAGAGAGAGAGAGAGAGCGAGAGCGCAAACATAGCAAGAATAGCAGGGTTATGAAGAGAATGAGTAGCTAAGCAGAAGGAAGCTGGGCAGAGCTTAGGGTAGAGGAGGAGGTGCTAGGATGCCAGCATGGATCTTGAAATGTGTAACAGGCACTCTTGATGCTGAGGGAGCCTGGAGGCCAGCGTGAACCTTGATATGCTGATAGATGCCACAGGTGGCTGTGTGTCTCTTCTGCCAGAGGTAAGAGAAATGACTCCTTTGGGTAGACAGGAATCTGTTTCACAAGTTCTTGAGGAATACTGGTTTGTATCTAACCACCAGAAATCCTCCTGTATAGCCTTAGGTTGACCCCATTTCTGGATCTTTGGACTGCCCTTTTAGGTGGTGGTACAGACAGATGCCCGGGTTCTTTTCTGAGGTTTGGCCAGCCCTACCCGAAGTGGAGTGACTTGCAGATCCTGAACACAATTCCTTTTTCTTAAAGAAAGGTCTTACATAGCCCATGCTGGCCTTGATCTTGCCATGTAGATGCCTCAGCCTCCCGAGGGCTGGGGTTGTTGGTATGAGGTGCCATGCTTGCCTGTGGTCTTAACCTCGGCACAGTGACTGGGCCTAATCTACTGCTATTTCAGTCAGCAATCGTGACACCACTGTTACCAGCCTGCTTCTGTGGCAACGGCCCAGTCACTCATGCTACAGCCTGGCAGGAATTCTGTTCCCACAGGCATCCACCCTGTTGTTGCCACTAAAGATGGCTTTAACTAAATCTCTATCATTCTATTTATAAATAAGACTTGAGCTTCAAAAGATAGGGTGAAAACCTGTTAGCTCAGAGAGGCTGGGCAGTAACTAGCTAACTTCGCTTGCTGGCATCTCTGGAAAAAGTGTCCTTCTGTTCTGTCCCAAACAAAAAAAAAAAAAAAACCAGAGCCGCTATAAATCCCTAGTTCCCTCCCTACTACTTCCTGTGTCTCTCATCTCTCAAATGCCCTCTGATGCTCTGATGTGGGACTCCCCCCTGTACGCTCTGAATATGTTTATTACTATTGTTAATAAAGAAGCAAGGCAGGAATTCCAAGCAGAGATAGAGGAGAAAAGAAGGCAGAGTCAGAGCTGCCATGTAGCTGTGGAAGGAGACAGACACCCCGGAACCTTACTGGTAAACCACAAGCCTTCTGGTAAAATACAAAATAATCGGTATGGGTTAATTAAGATGTAAGAGTCAATTAGTAAGAAGCCTGAGCTAATAGGCCAAGCAGTGTTTTAATTAGTTTTGTTTCTGTGTGATTGTTTGGGGTCTGGGCAGCCAGGAAACAAACAAGCAGCCTCCGTTTACAATGCTCTATAACTACTTTCTGTCAGCTAGTTGCTAACTCAGCCTCCTAACCCAAGGCTAATTTTATTTAATCAATACAAATACAAACTCGGGGCTGACAACGATTGAACATCCCCACCACTTGCCCAAACACATTCTTTTTTTTTAATTTATTATGTATACAATATTCTGTCTTCATGTAGGCCTGCAAGTCAGAAGAGGGCACCAGACCTCATTACAGATGGTTGTGAGCCACCATGTGGTTGCTGGGAATTGAACTCAGGACCTTTGGAAGAGCAGGCAATGCTCTTAACCGCTGAGCCGTCTCTCCAGCCCCCTCAAACACATTCTTCACAGAAGATTCAGCCCTGCCTGGTGGAGCTGATCTTGACTGTGCTCAGGTCTGCTTACCTGGTGAAGTCTTCTCTTTACCATTCTTCCCTGTTATCATACACTACACAGGTGCTGCACCACTGTGTTACACCCCAACCAGTTTTATTTATTGAATTTATTATTTATGTTGGTAGAAGGAGAGAGAGGTTTGAGACAGGGGCTCCTGCAGCCCTGGATTGCCTTGAACTAGCCATGTAGCCAAAGCTAGCCTTGAACTCCTAATCCCACCTGTACCTTCCAAGTGCCAGTATTGCAGGTGTGCACCACCAGGACCAGCCTATTCTATTTCATTCTCCTGTAGTCTATATCGTTGTGTACCGACCATGCCCTTGACCACTGAGCCAGCTCCCCAGTCCAGAAGTGGAACGAAGGATTTGAGGATCATCTACAGAATGTTCTTTTTTTTCCCCTGGCAGTGACAATCATCAACTTTCTTTGTTATTGTTTTTATTGTTTTCTTTTATTTGTTTGTGGTTATTCTCTGAAGTCAGTTCAGAAGTAAATAAATAAATGTGACCTGGAACCTTTTTGTTAAAAGAAACCATCTCTCTTATCAGGAAATGTAATATCAAGAGCTCGGCTTCAGAATGCCTCTGTTTTCCCCAGTGCTGAAAGGTCTCTCTATCCTCCAGGCACCTTGAGAAGCTGCATATTACAAATACCGAGCTGTATCTGATGTAATAGGGCACCTTTTACCAACATTTTCAGTCAAGAAAGTCACTTTTGGAGTTGGTTCACTTGTATTCCCTTAACTGACCCTCGAGTCCACGTAGAAACTCCGATGTGTCTCCTTAGGAGCAGAGCTGTGCTGTAAAGCTCAGAGCGTGTGCTTGCCTAGAGCACAGCCCACTGAAAGACCCATTTCGATACAACCCCCACCTGGTCAAGACCTCAGCTTTCTTATGCTCTTTGCAGTCGGTATTGTCCCCAGAAAGGATTTCCCCTCCCTGGCTTCTAGCGCCATCTGTCAGTTTGTCTTATTCCAAAATTGTATGTGAGTAGCCAACTATAATGGCTTACGTCTGTGATTGCAACCCTCCGGAAGCCGAGGCAAGAGAGCTGCAGCCAGTTTGAGGTCATTCGGAGCTACACAGTAAGATCTTGTCTTAAAAAAATAAATAGAGCCAGGCTGTGCTCCTTTAATCCCAGCACAGTGGTGGTCGTGGTGGTTCTGTGAGTTCTAGGCCAGCCTGGTCTACAAAGTGAGCTTCAGGACAGCCAGGGATACACACAGAGAAACCCTTTCTCGAAAAACAAACAGGGCTGGAGAGATGGATCAGCTTAAGAGCACTGCCTGCTCTTCCAAAGGTCTGGGGTTCAACTCATGGTGGCTCACAACCATCTGTAGTGAGATCTGGTGCCCTCTTCTGGCCTGCAGGCAAACATGCAAGCAGAATGCTATATACATAATAAATAAATAAATCTTTTTAAAAGATAAAAAATAAAACAAATAAATAAAAAAAATAGATGGCTGGAGACATGGCTCAGGGGTTAAGAATTAATGCTTGCTCATCCAGAGAACCCAGTTCAATTCCCAGTACCTACCTACACGGTTGCTCACAAACATCTTGTAACTCCAGTTCTAAAGTGATTCAATGCCTTCTTCTGGACTCTGTGGGTACTGCACACACATTGTGCACAGACATTTATGCAGATAAAAGACACACACCATACTACTACTACTACTACTACTACTACTACTACTAATAATAATAATAATAATAATAATAATAATAATGAATATGTTTTAAAACAAAGTTCTGGGGAAATGGCTGGATTGGCAAAATGGTTGTCTTACACTTGTGAAGTCCTGAGTCCTAGCTCCAGTACCAGATAAAATAGGTGTGATGGATTGGGTAGTAGTGCATGCCTTTAATCCCAGCACTTGGGGGGCAGAGGCAGGCAGTTGTGTCCCTGTGTCTGTGACAAGGTCTCACTTGGTCCAGACTATGTTACCCTACACTGTGTTGGGACAAGGTCTCATATGGTCCAGACTATGTTACGCTGCAGTGTGTTGGGACAAGGTCTCATATGGTCCAGACTATGTTACCCTACACTGTGTTGGGACAAGGTCTCATATGGTCCAGACTATGTTACGCTGCAGTGTGTCTATAACAAGGTCTCATATGGTCCAGACTATGTTACGCTGCAGTGTGTCTGTGACAAGGTCTCACTTGGTCCAGACTATGTTACCCTACACTGTGTTGGGACAAGGTCTCATATGGTCCAGACTATGTTACGCTGCAGTGTGTCTATAACAAGGTCTCATATGGTCCAGACTATGTTACGCTGCAGTGTGTCTGTGACAAGGTCTCATATGGTCCAGACTATGTTACGCTGCAGTGTGTCTGTGACAAGGTCTCATATGGTCCAGACTATGTTACGCTGCAGTATGTTTGTAACAAGGTCTCATATGGTCCAGACTATGTTACGCTGCAGTGTGTCTGTGACAAGGTCTCATATGGTCCAGACTATGTTACGCTGTAGTGTGTCTGTGACAAGGTCTCATATGGTCCAGACTGGCCTCAAACTTGCTCTACAACAGTGATTCTCAATTTTTCTAATGCTGTGATCCTTTAATACAGTTCCTTATGTTGCAGGGACCCCCCAACCATAACATTAATATTGTTGCTACTTCACAACTGTAATTTTGCTACTATTATGAATCGTAATGTGAATATCTGTGTTTTCAGATAGTCTTCAGCAATCCCTATGAAGGGGTCGTGACTCACAGGTTGAGAACCACTGATCTACAGCCAAGGATAACTTCAGACTCCTGATCCTCCGTCCTGTTCTTCCCAAGTACAGGAAGTGATGAGGATTAAACCCATCAGACATTGCACATCCACAGCCCCTGAAAGTATAAGTCACTACTCTGTTGGGATCTGGGACCAGCCCGGACCTAAATTATTTCTCATTCCTGAGTGGAGGTGTGGGAATAAAGACACAACTCACATGACTTTATTGGGAGGGGAGCTTTCAAGGATCCTTCATGAAATCCTGAGTTCGCAGCCTGAAAATCACCCACATTTATTCTCCAAGCAGCTTTTATAACAAAATGTAAACTGCCGGGGAGGGGGGGCGGTCATTAGCATTCTGTTTCCTAGGTAGCCGGGAGAATGACTGTGGTCACGTCCACACTCTAAGCTTATGCCTGCTCTGTCAGGTAGACTGAAAACACCTCTTGCCCCTCCTAAATTACAATAGAAGGGGCAGAATGACATTAGCAGATCCTGACCCTTTGCTTACGATGACATCAGGCGGTCTCACTATCAAAAACTAGGCGACCACCGTCTGTGTGGAAGGTGCAAACTGTGCCTTGCCAGGTCGTTCAGAATTCTGGCCTCCATACACTGTAGAAATATGGGCCTGTATAATCCGGCCCCTGTACTCCTCCACAGAAATCTTTGGTTTTCTCTGTTAGGAGCTAAGTCCCGTACCTCACACACCTGGTTCTTTGTGAAGACGGGGTCTCACTCTGTCCACTTCAGCCTTCACAGGGCTGGGATCGCACCTGGGCCCCACCATGCCCAGCGCCTTACATTTCTTAAACCACTTCTAATGATAAGCAATACGCCAAGAGGCTGAGTGGTTTTCCCAAGTCATCTAAAGAGCAAACAACAGTACTGAGAGTCTACCACCCTAGCACAGAGGTCATCAGAATGTTCCAGCCAGGCTGCTTGGTCCTCTCCAGCAGGCCTAAGTCTATGATCCCTTTGTTAGGATGGAATCAAATTCCCTGGAGTTCCTGCCCCAGCCCTGGCCAGTAACTCCAGTAACTAGAGCTGTGTGAGAAGAAAAGGCCAAGCCACTGGGGAAGCCACACCCCAATCAAAGGTGAGGTCTCCGGTGAGTCATGCCAAGGGCTATGGCTCAGCTTGGTTCTGCTCTTCCAAGAGCCCTGTGCATATGCGTCCACCACGGTCATCTGACTTGGTTTTGACACAGAGAACTCTCTGCTCATCTCACCCACATCCAGGTGTCCTGGAGCTGGGACACCTCCCTTACTTCCATTCCGAGCCTCCAGATATGTGAGATGCACCGGAGCCTGGGGTGGGGCCTTTGAACTCCCTACTTTCCCCCTTCAGCCCCAGATCCTCTCAGATTCCTCCTGTAAATGGGCTCTAGCCAGGAAGGGTGGGGCTACTCCTGGGACCATTGGGAGGGACCAGACACAGTCAGTGACAGTCTGGTGGCAGGAAGCAGCCTTTCAACTGTCTGTCTCTGTGCCTCCCGCTGCCCCGCCAACTCTAGTGAACCATGTCCCAGCACCTGTTCATCCCAGTTGTAATGATGGGTAAGTTCAGAGGCTAGGGCTTCAGGAGGCCTGGATGGCACCACCTAGAGAGCTGAAAAGCAGAATATAGTTCCTGCAGCCTTTAGAGGCAGTGAGATGTCAAAAGAGACAGAGAAGGACCATACCAAGAACCTGGGGGATTTGGGGGAGGGGGAACGGGAAAGGGAGGCCCTACTGGCTGTCGGGGCGAGGTGGAACATTGTAGACCTGGGCAGAAGGAGCGAGAGCCTCACCTAGGTGCATCGTCTCTCCAGCCTTTCCCTGCCTCCCTCTTGTCTTCCCAGTGGTCAGCCCCATCCCAGGAGCCTTCCAGGACTCAGGTAAGATGGCTAGTCAGAAGAAAGTGAGGTGCCGTGGTGCAGGCAGGTCAAGGGGCTGAAACAATAACAAGGGGATGGGACTGGGGAGGCAAATCTGGGGTTAGAGCAGGAAGATGGGGGCGAGGCAACGTCGGGGTTGAAGTCACAGTGTCTTCTCTCTTTACCCTCTGTCTTCTAGCTGTCAGTCCTACCCAAGGAGAATTTGAAGACTTAGGTAAGAGAGAGGCATGAGTTGCCTTGGATCTTGGGGGTTTTTTGTTTGTTTGGTTGGTTGGTTGGTTGGTTATTTTTGTTTTGGTTTGGTGGTTTGGCTTGGTTTGGTTTGGATTTTTGAGATAGGGTTTCTCTGTATAGCCCTGGCTGTCCTGGAACTCCCTCTGTAATCCATGCTGGCCTCGAACTCCACAGCGATCTCCCTGCAGCCCCCCACCCCAGTGCAGGGATTAAGGGTGTACATCAATTCGCCGCCTGGCTTTTTGGGTTTTTTGGTTTTTGTTTGTTTGTTTGTTTGTTGTTTTGGGGTTCTTTTTGGTTTTTTGTTTTGTTGTTGTTGTTTTGAGCGAAGGTGTCTTTCTATAGTCCTAGCTGTCCTGACTCGCTCTGTAGACCAAGCTGGCTTCATACCCTCAGATATCTGCCTGCCTCTGCTGGGATTAGCTGGGATTAAAGGTGCACACCATCACACCTGGCTGCCTTGACTCTTAAAGACTTTTCAGGCTGGCTAAGTTATGAGTGAACTGGAAGATCCCAGGGACTCTGCCATGCCTTGGTCATGTTCAGAAGGGCAAATTAAAGGAGTGGATGAAGATTCAGGCTTTCTCCCGAGTTATCAGGGTCTCTGGAGTCTGAGGGTCAGAGGGGAGGAGAACCCTAACAGGGCTCTGGCTTCCATGGGTCTCCATTCCAGACTGCGGTCGCCCTGAGCCCTCTTCCCGTATTGTGGGGGGCTCCGATGCACACCCTGGCACTTGGCCATGGCAGGTGAGCCTGCACCAAGGTGGGGGCCACATCTGCGGGGGCTCTCTCATCGCCCCTTCCTGGGTCCTCTCCGCTGCTCACTGTTTCGTGACGTGAGTACAGTCTCTCTCTCCTTCAAAGTGTCCAATTCTCTCCTTCAACGGCTAACTAAAGGTGGCTCTGCAGCTCCACCTTCCCTGCTTACCCTCCCTGCCAATCAATGCCATGCTGTCCATGCTGAGCACCCTGGAATAGGAACTATCCTTCCATTGACATCTCCAAATCCTATTTGACCCTTTCAACCACAGCGTCTCAGCCCCTAATCTGGATCTGATGCTCACTTCCTGGGTTCCTACTGACCCTAACTATCCCTCGGCTCTGAGTCCTCAGCTCCAAAGTGATCTGCTGATTCCGTGGGGCCAACCTAGTCCCCTTCCCTCCCCGGCACTGGAGCAGGAACGGAACCTTGGAGCCCGCGGACGAATGGTCAGTCCTGTTGGGCGTGCACTCCCAGGACGGACCCCTGGACGGCGCGCACTTGCGCTCAGTGGCCGCCATCCTGGTGCCGCACAACTACAGCAGAGTGGAACTGGGCGCCGACTTGGCTCTGCTGCGCCTGGCCTCGCCCGCCAGGCTAAGCCCCTCGGTGCGGCCGGTCTGCCTGCCTCGTGCCTCGCACCGCTTCGCTCACGGCACCGCCTGCTGGGCCACGGGCTGGGGAGACGTCCAGGAGGCTGGTGAGTGGGGCGGGCGACCGCCCTTGCAGGTGTGGGTCCCGGAGCACCCTAAAAGTTGGGTCCTCCTGTGGGTGGCTCCTCAGAAGCTGGGCCTAAAGAGAAGGATCCAGGCGGAGCTTGGGAGACTTAGTTCTGATCCACGGAAAATTCCTAACCTCCCTCTATGTACCTTCCTCTGCCCCAGAGGTTGCCCCACCTCTGGCCTCACCTTTTCTCCCAGTTTTTGTTTTTGTTCTCTCTTCTGGATTTAGGCTGGACTCGGGTTCCATCCCAGCTCTTTCAGACAAAGCATTACCCCTGCACACTTCCTCCTGCGAAAGGAGAAAAACAGCCCCAGGGGGTATTGGGTGGTTCAGACGGGCACAGCCGAACTTAATGGGTTGTGGTTACCTTCTGTAATAGGTGTTCAAGTACTGCCGCTTAGACCCGCTTGTTCTTCCATATTCCTCCCTTCCTACCTATCCACTGCTCCTCAGTCTCTTCTCCGCTTTCGCGTCTCCCTGCTCAGAACATTCATTGGCTCACGCTTTTGTCGAGGATGTTTCTATGTGCCAGGCACTGTGTTAGACAAGCCCTGAAAGAGATACACCAGTGAACATAACAAGCGTTCATTTACTGTTCTTGGTAAAAACACAGAGCTGTTCTACAGAAACATTGCTCCTGGAAGTAGCAGGTACAGACTGAATTAGGAAGCCGACCAGTCAGGAGGCTGGGTTGCTCCCTTAGGCCCAGGATTATGCTGCCTGCACTGGGGAGTTACAGTGGAATACAGAGATGTCACAACTGACTTGGGAACTATCTGGGGAAGGTGAGCTAAGGCTCAGCTGTTATAAAGTAACTGTTGCTTGGACAGAGAACCCAGGTTTGATTCCCAGCACCCACATGGTAGTTCACAACCAAATGTAATTCCAGATACCTCCATTTCCAGGATGTCCTATGCCCTTTTCTGAACTTTGGGGATACCAGGCACACATGCGATATGCATACAGACAATCAGGCAAAAACAAAACAAAAAAACTCATATTCATAAAATAATCTTTTAAAAGGGGGAGAGGGGCCAGGTGGTGGTGGTACACACACACCTTTGGTCCCAGCACTTGGGAGGTAGAGGCAGGCAGATCTCTGAGTTCAAGGCCAGCTTGGACTATAGAGTGATTTCCAGGACAGCCAGGGCCACACAGAGAAACTCTGTCTTGAAAAACCAATAAAATAACAGATGGACAGGGATGACACCCAGATTCTTTCTGTTGTTGTTTTGTTTTGTGTTCATTTTTTTTAAAGATTTATTTATTATATATAGTGTTCTGCTTGGATGTTTGCCTACAGGCCAGAAGAGGGCACCAGATATCACTATAGATGGTTGTGAGCCACCATGTGGTTGCTGGGAAGAGCAGGTAGTACTCTTAACAACTGAGCCCTATCTCCGGCCCCCCTTTGTTTATTTTTTTGAGACAGGATTTCTTGGTATAGCCCTTACTGTCCTGGAACTCATTCTGTACTTCATGCTGGCCTCAAACTCAGAGATTTGCCTGCCTCCCAGTGCTGGAGTTAGAGGCATGTGCCATAACGGCCAGATGCTTATCCTAAACTCCAGTTTCTGTGTTTGGCAAGACCGTATTTAATCACGTGATATCTTTGTGAAAAGGATGCTCTTTTTGGGACAAACACAATTCTGCATAAGGGTCGAGAGCTTACTGATTTTGGCTCCTCCAGAAGTACATTATTGTCTGGGGACCTTGTATAGTCCACAATCTGTACCATCATCTGTGGCAGCTCTCCTGGCTGCTTACAGGGGCTAAGCCTGAGACGGGGCCTTCGAGAGAAGATAAGAGCAGCGGACAATGCGATGAGGGTGGTAGGCCAAGCTGCCATCTTTTTCCCCCCTGAGGCAGGGCCTCACATAAGCCAAGATGGCATCAGACTTTCTATGTAGCTGCTGATGACCTCGAATTTCTGAATCTCCAGTTCCACTCCCCAAGTTCTGGGATTTCAAGCCTGTGTGGCCACACCTGGATGACTCAATTCTGGGGACCAAACACAGGCCTTCACGCATGCTAGCAAGCAGCCTACCAACTGAGCTACACCTGCAGACCCACTGGGGACGTGTTGACGGAGATGTCCAGGAAGCAGCTGACAGGGACAAAGTTAAGGCCTGGGGAGATGAGTGTTTCATACCTGACTCATCGTATCTGCTCTCTGATTCTATCCCCAGACCCTCTGCCTCTCCCCTGGGTGCTACAGGAAGTGGAGCTAAGGTTGCTGGGAGAGGCTGCCTGTCAGTGTCTCTACAGTCGGCCTGGCCCTTTCAACCTGACTTTCCAGCTTCAGCCAGGGATGCTGTGTGCTGGCTATCCGGAGGGACGCAAGGATACCTGCCAGGTGAGGAGAGGTCTCCTAACCCATAGGAAGCAGCTAAGGAACAGACAAATGTTGGAGCCTCATCTTCAGTGGAATTTGGTCTGGGGAGTACGGCTCATGGGTACAGTATGTGCCTAGAACCTAGGAGGCTCTGGGTTCAATCTCTGGCAACAAACCAAAAACCAAAGACAGGGCTGGAGAAGTGGCTCAGAGGGTAAGAGCACTGGCTGCTCTTCTAGAGGCCCTGAGTTCAATTCCTAGCAACCGCATGGTGACTCACAACCATCTGTAATTCGAACTGGTTCCCTCTTCTGGCCTGCAGGCATACAGACAGGCAGAACATTGTATACATAATAAATAAAGAAATTAAAAAAACAACCCAAAGACAGCCAATGGAGCCTAGCATACTAGAGCACACTTGTAATCTCAGCATTTGGGAAGTAGAGGCCAGACACCCACTATAGAGAGATGCTTGCTGATCAAGGTTGAGAGCCACATTGATTTATGGGTATCAACATAAATATTTAGAAGGCAGTTTGACAACATGTAAATTTAGCAAAGCAATCTTAGTAGATTCCCCACGAGGCACGACTGCATGGTTTACAACATGACACGACATTGAGATTTTTATTTAATAACTTATGATTTCTTGGGGAAGCACTGTCCACAAATACAGGGTTCCTGTGCTCAAACTCTTTTTAAAATTATATATATATGTGTGTGTGTGTATAACTTATATGTATGTATATATGTTTATTTTTGACAGGGTCTCACTATGTATTCTTGACTGCCCTAGAATACTTTTTTTTTGCTGGGGGGGGGTTGAGACAGGGTTTCTCTGTAGCTTGAGAGCCTGTCCTGGAACTAGCTCTTGTAGATCAGGCTGGCCTCAAACTCACAGAGATCCACCTGCCTCTGCCTCCCGAGTGCTGGGATTAAAGGCGTGCGCCACCACCGCCTGGCATATAAAAAAATAATTTTTTAAAAAAGAAAGGAAGAAAATAGCCATTCTCAGTGGGTGCAATGGAATCTCAAAGTAGTTTCTTTATCTTGTTAACTCAGGCTTTACTGGGAAAAGATAGCTGCCATGCTGTGAGAGCACCCGAGTGGAGTCCATACATCTGATGAACTCTGTTCAAAACGTGGTTCTGAAGCTCAGAGCTTCACGCTCTACACCCTCACTGTCAATTATGTTTTTATGCGCTCTTCCACCAAAACCAAAGCAAAACAAGACTGAAAAATCAATGACAGGGCTAAAACTAGAAAAAAACATCAGCTTTTCATTCATAGCTCATGCCCTGTAGCTGCGTTCAGACCTTACCCAGTCCCTAATGTTTAGCTTTCTTGTTCTTCCTACATATTCTATGGTAGCCACATGTGCAGTTGATACATACATACATGCATACGCACATACATACATATTATAGGTTTGGAGCCACATAAGTGAGCTTATTACCTTTGAGATGTGTTACCTCAATATTATACATTCTAACTCCATCCATTTTCCTGCGAATTTTGTTTTTGTTTAGAGCTGAGAAATATTCCATTTTATCTCTGTTGGAGATTTTGACCCACTGTCCGTTGATGGACACTTAGATTGGTCCCCTTGCTCTGCTACAGTGAACAGAGAAACACTAAACATCTCTATGGTAGGGTATGGAGTTCTCTGTGTCCAAGACTGGCTTAGGTTAATCATACAGTAAAAATCTTTTCGTTTTGTTGTGTTTTGAGGAACCTCCCGACTGACTTCCATACTGGCTATACTAATTTGTGTCTCCCACTACAGTGAATAAGGGCTCCTCTTTCTCCACATCTTCTGCAGCACTCAAAGTAGTTTAAATTTGCATTTCCCTGATGGCTAATGCTGTTGAACACTTTTAAAAAGGTTTAGTAGCTTTTGTATGTCTTCTCCTGAGAACTTCCTGTTCGGATCAATGGCCCCTCTTCTGCTTGGGTCGTTTTCCTTGTGTTTAGATTCTTGCTTCTTCAGTTCTTTGAATATACTGTAATGTTTATTGAACTTCCCGAGGTTGACAACATGGTTCAGCAAGCACGTGTTCTCACTGTCCAGCTTGACAGCCTGAGTTTGATCCCCAGGACCCGCGTGGTGGAAGGAGAGAGAACTGAGTCCTAAGAAATGTTCTTTTTCTTTTTTTTAGTTTTATAGATTTATGTATGTTTTAGGCATAAGTGCCCTGTCTGCATGCATATCAGAGAGGGCTTCAGATTCCATTACAGATGGTTGTGAGCCACCATGAAGTTAGTTGTCCTCGGCCCTCCAACACACATGCGCACACACATGCACACACACGCACATACGCACACACACGCACACACACACACACATACAAAGGCTGAGAGAAACACTGGGAGAGTTCAGTTGTTGGAGTGCTCAGCCTGCACTTTCAGCCGTAGCACCACAGAAGCGGAGAGCCATGGTACATGCCTATAATCCCAGAACTCATGAAGCGGCGGATGCAGAAGATCAGAAGTCAAGGCCAGCTTCAGCTACACAGTGAATTTGGGGCCAGCCTGGGCTTTATGAGACTTTATCTCAACTAAAACAAAATGGGGGTAGGGAGTAGAGGGGCTCAGAAACCAAAACTGTGTTTCAATTTAAATAATTGGAACTGGAAAGTTGGCACTATGGTTAAGAGCATTTGCTGCTCTTGCAGAGGACCAGGGTGCAATTCCCAGAACCTTTATACCATCTGTAACTCCAATTCCAGGGGATCCAACAGCCTCTTCTCACCTCCACAAGCACCAGACACACCTGTGGTGCCCAAACACACATGCAGGCAAAACACTCACATACATAAAGCACTAAACCAATCTCAAATAATAATAGTTGCTTTGGGCTGTTAGCTACTGTTCTGGGTAGCAGAACTCTACAAAATGTTGAGTCTTCTATTTTTAAACGTATTTATTCATTTACTTATTTGTTTTGTGTGCTCTGGTGTTTTGTCTGCATGTGTATCTGTGTGAAGGTGTCAGATCTGCTGAAACAGGAGTTACAGACAGTCGTGAGCTGCCCTGTGGGTGCTGGGAGTTGACCCTGACTCCTCTGGGAAGAGTGGCCAGGGCTCTTCTCCATCTCTCCAGCCCCAAGTCTTCTTTGTGATCCTCCTCAGGTCACCAAGATTCCTGAGCTCAGAGACACCTTAACAACAATGTCCCATTCCTATTGTTTCTGGTCCACTGATTTTAGGTCTTCCTCCTCATTTGATTTCATAGCCCCTCTTTTTTTTTTTTTAATCTTTATTTATTACATATACAGTGTTCTGCTTGCATGTATACTTGCAGGCCAGAAGAAGGCACTAGATCTCATTACAGATGGTTGTGAGCCACCATGTGGTTGCTGGGAATTGAACTCAGGACCTCTGGAAGAGCAGACAGAGTGCTCTTAACCTCTGAGCCATCTCTCCAGCCCCATAGCCCCTCTTTTTAAAATAACTGATTTTTATTTTATGTACACTGGTGTTTTGCATACATGTATGTCTGTGTTAGGGTGCTGGATTTCCTGGAGGTATAGATAGTTGTGACCTGCCATGTAGATACTGGGAATTGAACTGAACCTGGGTCTTCTGGAAAAGAGGTCAGCACTCTCAACTTGAGCCATCTCTTCAGCTCTCCCCCAACCCCCGCCTATTTTTGAGACAGGGTTTCTCTGTGTAGCTTTGCAGGCTGTCCTGGAACTTGTTCTGTAGACCAGGCTGGCCTCAAAGTCACAGAAATCTGCCTGCCTCTGTCTCCTGAGGGCTTGAATTAAAGGTTTGTGCCCCTACTGCCCAGCTTTTTTTTTTTTTAAGATTTATTTTATATGTACACAGTCTTCTGTCTGTATGCTTGCTTGCATGCCAGAAGAGGGCATCAGGCCTCACTATTATATATAGATGGTTGTGAGTCACCATGTGGTTACTGGGAATTGAACTCAGGACCTCTGGACGAGCAGCCAGTGCTCTTAACCTCTGAGCCATCTTTTCAGCAAAGCCTCCCATTTCCCTTTGTAATGAATTTGTTTATTTGTTTATTTATTCATTCACTCAGACAGTATCTTACCTATGTTTCCTAACGCTTACAGCATCTTCCTCAACTCATATCTCTATTTCCTTTTTAACATTTATTTATTTGTTTATTGTGTGTGCGTGTGTGTTCCGCTCTGTATGTCAGAGTACGTGGTGGACATCAAGTGACTGCTTGCAGGAATTAGCTCTCACCTTCCCTCATATGAGTCCTGCAAACTGACCTCAAATCCTCAGGCTTGGCAACAAGTGCCTTCAGCCACCAGGCCACCTCACTGGGCCTCTTTTGTTTCTTTGTTTGACGACAGTCTCGTGTAGCTCAGGCTAGCCTATAAATAGCTATGTCACTGAGTCTTGATCCTTTCACCTCCCAGGTATTGGGACTATAGGTATGTACCTCCAAGCTTGACTTCAATTTCTTTTCTTTTTGCGATTGTGTGCATGTGTGCAGGTGTGCATATGTGTGCAGGTGTGTATATGTGTGTACATATGTGTGCAGGTGTGTACATATGTGTGCAGGTGTGTATATGTGTGCAGGTGTGTGCAGGTGTGCATATGTGTGCAGGTGTGTACATATGTGTGCAGGTGTGCAGGTGTGTGCAGGTGTGCATATGTGTGCAGGTGTGTGTATATGTGTGCAGGTGTGTGCAGGTGTGCATATGTGTGCAGGCAGAAGACAACCTGTGGAGTCATCTTCAGGATATAGTCCACCTCCTTTAAGAGAGAGTTTCTCCTTGGCTTTGAGCTCGCCAATTAGGCTAAACTGGCTGGCCAGCAAGTGGGGAGGACGCTCCAGCCTCTGCCTCCCTTGTAGTTCGGGTCATCATATTTTTACATGAGTTATGGAGCTGGAATCCAGTTCTTTGAGCTTGCAAGGTAACCATTTTCCCAGCTGAGCAACCCCGGCCCCTAACACTTGATTTACTTTTTAAAGAGGTGGCTGAGGGGTGGAGCTCAGCATTTGTGAGACCCTGGGTTCAAGTCAGGCCCAAAACAAATCTTTAGGGGTGTGACTTAGAAACCTTAGAAATCAGAAACAGTTCTGAGGTGAACTATTACAAAAATCATTCAGTTCTGAGTGAGACCGACAGGGCTCTCTGGAAAGGTCACTGATGCAATGTCTGGGTGCTCTTCCTTGGCTTTGGCGACTTGGTGGTTCTGCTTTACCGGGCTTTCTTCTGATTAGGGCAATAGATAATACAGAGATGAAGGTAGCTAAGGAAGGTTGCTAGAAGGTGGCGGTGGCTGTATGTTAGGCCCCAAACGGGCTGTAGATTCTTGAAGTGAAGTCTGACTTAAATCATCTATATTTAGGGTGACTCTGGGGGACCGCTAGTCTGTGAGGACGGCGGCCGTTGGTTCCTGGCGGGAATCACCAGCTTTGGCTTTGGCTGTGGACGGAGGAACCGCCCTGGGGTGTTCACTGCAGTGGCTCCCTATGAGTCGTGGATACGGGAACATGTGACGGGTTCAGAGCCCGGGCCTTCCTTTCCCAGCCAGCTCCAGAAGCCCCAGTCAGGACCCTGGGAGCCCGGAGAAGAAAACTGTACCTTTGCCCAACCAGGTGAAGCCGGACTGGGCAGATTCGAACTCGGGTGGAGGCTGCAGGGTTAAGGATTTCTGCAGACCTCCTGACCCAGGCCTCTCCTCTCATCTCTCAGAGTGCGGGAAGGCTTCGCGGCCAGGGAGCTGGCCCTGGGAGGCCCAGGTGATGGTGCCAGGCTCCAGACCCTGCTATGGAGCTCTGGTGTCTGACAGCTGGGTCTTGGCACCCGCCAGCTGCTTTCTGGAGTGAGTGAGAATCCACGGATCTGGCACTCTTGCACCTCAGACAGGCTCAGTCCTTCCTATGGGGTGGGAGTTGTACTGCTCAGTCTGTAGGGTGGGGTCCCCCTGGAGATTACAGAATCCGGCACAAAGAGGGGGAGTCTGGCGAGGGTGGGTAGGAGGCTCGGTCCAAAACGCGAGAGCCAGAGTAACAGACTCAGAATAGGGAGCGCATTTCCAGCGCTGGGCGAAGCCCCAACTCCTAGATGCAATCTAAGCCTGGGAAGCGAGGCTTGCAGCTTGTGTGTTGAAGCGCACGCGTCCTCAGCATCCCCATCCAGCAGCCCCGCACCTCTGACAGCCCACCCGGCGACCTAGAAGCCTGGCGGGTGCTGCTGCCCTCGCGTCCGGAGGAGGAGAGGGTGGCACGTCTCGTGCCGCACGAGAACGCCTCCAGGGACTCGGCCTCGGACCTGGCGCTGCTGCAGCTGAGGTCGCGCGTGAACCTGACCGCCGCCCCGAGCGCCGTGTGCCTGCCCCATCCCGAACACTTCTTCCTGCCCGGGAGCCGCTGCCGCCTGGCTCGCTGGGGCCGCGGGGGTGCGCCGGGCCGCGCGGGGACACCGCCTGGGTGGGGCGGGCGGGCGGGCGGGGACCACGCGGCCGAAGCACCGCTCGCCTCCCCGTCTCTCAGAATCCGCAGCCGGCTCCGGAGCGCAGCTGGAGGCGCAGCTACTGAACAGCTGGTGGTGTCACTGCCTGTACGGCCGCCAGGGGGAGTCGGTGCCGCCGCCGGGAGACCCGCCCCACTGGCTGTGCCCCGCCTACCAAGAGGAGGAAGAGGCGGGACGATGCTGGGTGAGCGACAGGAGCTCGCCGCGACCATCCGGCCCCGGCCGGAACTCTGCTGGAGGCGGGAGGAGCTAGCAACGGGGGCAGGGCGCTCCGGGCCTCGTGCTTGTGGTGCCTTAACTCGATTATTCGTTACTTTTTTTTTTTTTAGTGACTGTTTTTCTGTGTATCCCTGGCTGTCTTGGAGCAAGCCCTGTAGACCAGGCTAGCCTCGAACTCAGAGACCTGCCTAGGCGAGCATCACCACGCCCGGCTTATTCCTTCTTTTTAAACGCTTTGAGTGTTGGAGAGCCAAGTCTGGGTCCTCGTGAAGCAAGTGCTTTCCCGACAGAGCCATCTCCTCAGCCCGAGTTTGGCAATTTCAATTTTGAGAGGGCTTGAAGCCAGGCGGTAGTGGCGCATGCTTTTGAGTTCCAGGAGAGCCAGAAACCCTGTCTCTAAAATGGGGGTGCAGGGCCCAGGCGGTGGTGGCCTCTGATCCCAGCACTGAGTTTGAGGCCAACCTGGTCTATAGAGCAAGTTCCAGGACAGCCAAGAACAGCTAAGGCTACACAGAGAAGCCCTGTCTTGAAGAACCAAAGAGAGAAAGAAGGAAAGAAGGGCGTGGGGTGAAAAGGTGTTGGAATTTGCTAAGTGAGGGCTAGATTTTTACGAAAATTAGTGTTGGTACTTGGCCAGAAGGATGGATATTTGATTAGTCCACGGAAGGAGAATCAGGATCCCAGGAAAGTCCAGAAAGCTGAGTGCTCACGCTAGTAAAAACACTGTTTTGCCACAGAAAGATTCCAGTTGGAGCCTTCTGTGTCGTGAGGAGGGAACGTGGTTCCTGGCAGGATACAGAACCTTCTCAAGTGGTTGTCTCCGTCCCCGAGCCTTCTCCCCGCTGCAGACTCACGCGCCATGGATTAGTCATGTGACTCAGGGAGCCTACCTGGAGGACCAGCTGATCTGGGACTGGGGCCCTGAGGGGGAGGAGACTGAGGAACAGATTTGTCCCCCACACACTGAGCATGGGGGTGAGCAGGGGTCTGTGAGACTTTAGGAGTTCCTGGGAGGTCTTAGATCCTGGCAAAGCTTCCAGGCGGCAGCTTGGGGACTCCCGCTGAGATGGCCACCTCCTCTCTCTAGCCTGTGGCCTAAGGCCAAAGGCCACTCCAGCTGGTGTGTTGTGGCCCTGGCTGACAGAGGTGCATGTGACTGGTAATCGAGTCTGCACTGGGATTCTGGTTGCCCCAGGCTGGGTCCTAGCAGCTACTCACTGTATTCTCAGGTGAGAAAAATTGGGTGATAAATCAAGGATTCTTTCAGCAGTAGGACATTGTCGCTTTGGGATTTGTGCATTGTGGGAAATTTTTGTTGGAATGTTTTGGTTATTTGGCTTTTGGGGAGCGGGTAAAATGTTTTGAGACAGCAGAGAAATCACAAAGCAATTGCATGGTCCAAGAGACCTGCTCTGCCCCTTCCTTCTGCTGGGAAGGAGTTCACCAGTTATGAAAGAAATAGCCCATGCTGTTTCCTGTTCCCACAGGCTGGGCTCAACCACAGTGCCTTACATCGAAGTGTATCTGGGCCAGGCAGGGGCCAGCTCCCCCCGACAGGGTCACCAGGTATCTCGCTCTGTCATCAGCATCCGCCTGCCCCGGCACTTAGGACTTAGGCCCCCCCTGGCCCTGCTGGAGCTGAACTCTCAGGTGGAGCCTTCCCCATCAGCTCTGCCCATCTGCCTACACCCAGGGGGTATTCCTCCAGGGGCCAGCTGCTGGGTGCTGGGCTGGAAGGACCCCCAGGACAGAGGTGAGAGCCCTTGGGTCATGGGAATGAGGAGTGACCTCAGACCAGAGCCCTATACAGCCTCTTTCCTCTCTAGTTCCTGTAGCTACTGCTGTCTCCATCTTGACTCCACGGCTCTGTCACTGCCTCTATCAGGGCATTCTGCCTCCCGGAACCTTCTGTGTCCTCTATACTGAAGGACAGGAAGATAGATGTGAGGTACAGGGCGGGTCCTATGCATCTTGGGCCAGAGAGGGGAAAGGTAGTTCTAGGCGACTAGACCCTATTCAGATTGGAATTTATTGGTATTGGGCTCCTGATAGGAACAAGTATTTCTGGCCTAGACTTCAGAGGGACCAGGAAGCAGGAAATCTAAGGGTGGAGACATGTAGTGCTTTGTGACTGGACCCTAGGGACGTTAAGAGAACCAGATGCAGGGGTAACAGACCCATTTGGCCTTGGCTCCAACTTTACAGGTGACCTCAGCACCTTCCCTCCTGTGCCAGACTGAGGGAGGCCCCTGGGTTCTCATGGGCATGGCTGTTCGAGGTAGCCAGGAGCTGTTTGCAGCCATTGGCCCTGAAGCTATGTGGATATCGCAAACGGTGGAAGAAGCCCATTTTCTGCATCCCAGTGGCTCCCCCTACTGGCCTTCTGAAGACAGTGACCTCTGCCCCCAAGACTTGGCAGGGGCTGCAAGCTCCCCTAAGGTTGCGGCTGTGTTTCTGCTCCTGCTAGCTCCACTGATCCAGGGCTGAGTCTGGCTCCTCGTCACACCACCCATCAGGCCTGGAATGTGGCCCAACCAGCCAGCTCCCAGGCCTGAAGAGGGCCTCTTCCACCTATACTACATCAGCTTTCAGATAATTGGGCCTCAGTGCTGGCTACTTTGAACCTAAGAATCCTTGGGGGTTGGGGAGGAAGAGACAATAAAGATGTAAATACAGACACGTGGCCTTGTGGCATCTCTTAGGTTCCCGAACACCTCAAGCTAAGGGGAAAGCCCCAAGGATAGGGCTCTGCCCTCTTGATGAGTCAGGCCTTGGGATCCCAGGAAATGTGTCCCCTATAACGTGGCAGCTGTTCCCTCATTCCTGCCTCTGGGCGGGGGAGGTTAGGTGAACAGCTGGTTGTGTGTCACCTCTGCTCTGGAATTAGTATCTCCAGCACCTGCAGCATATTCAACCCTGGCTTGGTACCCCCCAGACTAGAAAGCCCTGGGTTGTAAAAAACAGCTGTGAAAGTACACCCTGATGCCTACTGTACATTCCTAGAGTCTCTAGCGTGTGTGTGCATGCATACACACTCACACACACACACACACACACACACACATGAACCTCGGCACCCTTCAAGAAACTCCCACTTGTCCATCCCAACCAGTGCTCCCAGAAAATCCCCCCTCTGCGCCCAACTTGCCTGTTAATTCAGTGCACATCACCTGCTAACTGGCAAGGGGAGCCTGAAAAATAAGTTCACCAAGTGCTCCCTGTCGAGTGGAAAATGCATGTTGCTACTCCTTGACTAGGGATGAAGAAGTGGTCAGAGAAGACATGAGGTTTGAGCTCATAAAGACAGCAGATGTGGACCTAAGGGAAGAGTGGAAGTCTTAACCGGTGAACAGAGGGATCGCGTCTGGAGTTGGGGTCACATTCTGTTACAGGGAAGGGAGACGAGGTGGCACGGGGAGGCTGTGAACGGCTTTCCCTTCGTTTCTAAACACCCCTTAAACACACCCTGACTCCCAGAGTTCCCCTCCCTCCGAAGTCAACCTCTCCCATTTCACTCCCTCCAGGAATTCTCTGACCACCGGGTTGGGCTGGAGGCCAGACACCCAGGCCTCTAGGGAGAGAATAGAGGAAGTAAGGGTCTATTTCTCCTCAAACTTAAGCCCAAGCTGCATCCCTGGTGCCACAGCGACAGCGGTCACACAGGCTGCCTTTCCTTGCACCCTTCCTGTGCGCGTGTGCTTGTGTGTACACACACATGCCTGCACCCATACAAGCAGGTTCTGAGCCCAGTGCGCTCCACCTTTCTGGACAGTGTCTCACTGAACCTGGACCTTGCTGTTTCATCTCGACTGGCTGGTTAGCAAAGCCCCAGGATCTGCTGTCTCCACTTTCCCCCACCCAGTACTGGACCGGGCTCACAAACAGGAACCGTCACACCCAGGTGCTCAGGGTCCAAGCTCAGCTGGCACACCAAGTCCTTTACCCACTGAGCCATCTCCCCAGCCCCTTTCCCGGCACCGGCTCCCTATACTACAGGGGTTCTCCTGCTTCACCACACCCCAGCTTTATCTCTTTTTCTGGCGGGGGTGGCGGGGGAGGGTTTCTCTATGTAATCCTGGCTGTCCTGGAACTTGTTATGCAGACCAGGCTGACCTCAAATCACAGAGGTCCACCTGCCTTTGGCGGCGGGGGGGGGGGGGGTGGGGGGTGAGGGGGTGGGGGGGTGGTGACAGGACAGGACAACGATTGGGACTTAAAAGCAGGTGCCACCAGGCCTGGCCCAGGTTTGCCAGCTCTGTTGTTAGTCTCTTTCCAAGCCCCCTTAGGATTCGGGTCTTAGCATTCTTCCTCCAGGACCCCCCCCCAGCTGCTGTGCAATTAAGAGTCCCCACTTGTTTTATCTATCACAACTCCTACTTTGAAATTATTCAACAATCCCCTTTTGATTCAAGCCTGACATCCCTACTTCATCATAATCTCAAGGAGGTCATGGATGGTATAGTTTGCCACTTGTGCCTGGGGCCACGGTAGGAACTCAGCAAATACTTGTTGGATGATTGTCAACAGCCAGACACGCTCAACACCTGCCAGAAGGCTGCAGGCTGCACAGAGACAGCCTGCCAGGAATGGCCCTGGCCTGGGGCATCCCCCATGTCCCAGTCTTAGATACCTGGCCCGAGGAAGGAGGGACAGAGAGGGCAGTGGGGGTGGCCCTAAAATAATAAGGTCTGGGCCAGGTTGCTGCGTGAGGGGTGGGTGTGGGTGTTTGAGAGACCAGGAAGATCTCGGACCAAGGGTTCGCTGGCAGGTTGGCTGGCACTCAGGGTTTTCAGCCCAGCCTCCCCCCACTCCCCCCCCCCCCAGACTGCTTTCTAACTGGCCGGGATCAGTTTTCCTCCTCTCAGAACCACCCCCACTACCCAAGGATAGGAGGGCGTGGTTTAGGGAGGAGCCCACAGGTAGTTGCCTTCTGCCGAGGTACCTGGAGAGGTCTCTGTGGTGGCCAGGTCGTAAGGTGGAACAGGTCCACAGACTAAAGGCGTGTCTTCCATCCACCCGTGGCCATTTCCTGCTAAGAAGCCCACCGTTCACCCTTGCTTCACCTTCTCGTTGTGGGATTCGTCACTTCTGAGCCCACATCTAAATCCAGCCTTCGAAACCAGCCTTCAATTCCTTCATTTTTTAACCTAGAGTCTCCCCTGGGGGGCCCTCGTCCTGGGCCATGGCCCTAAGGGTAGGCCTGGGACCTGGGCAGCTGGAAGTCATGGGCATTCTGCTTCTTTTCGGATTGCTCCAGTCAAGAATGGGTAAGTCTGGGTCAGCAGGGAGGGAGGGCTGGAGCGAGGGCACTGGCGAGAGCAGGCAGAACCCTGTGGAGAGCTCAGATCTTATCCTGGATTCATGAATCTCTGTGCGCCTACCATTTGGCCATCTTCTCCTGTCAGCCCCTTAAGCAGGAGTTGCCCTCTGGGAGAGCGGTTGGTATTAAGGGGTCCAGGAATTCTCAAGCCTCTCTGTTTATTCTTCCCTCTTTCTTTCCCCTCAGGAGCTGGCGGGACCGAAGGTGAGGCTTCCTGGGGAACTGGGAGGAGGGCAGTGAGTGAGGGCACGCCAGTGTGGAGTCCCCCGGTGGGTTTTAGGAGCTCTTGTCACGCTGCTGAGCTTGCTCACCTAGCCACACTAAGTGTCCCAACTGCTCTGTGAGTATGGAATCATGGCTCTTGTTTTATGAGGAAACTGAGGTGAGGAGAAGCGGTGAGTTGTCTGACTCTCCGTGTGTGTACCTGGGCTGGTTCCGAGGGAAACTCCACAGACCAGCTAGCTCCTAGGCGGACTGGTTTTGAGTCCCAGCTTAACTATTTAGTAGCCTGGTCTCCTTAGCGTTCTAAGCTTCAGTTTCTTTGCCTTGAAAAACTGTCTGTCAGCTCCGTTCTTCTAGGGATGTAGCAAGGAGTCCCGGAGATTGGGTAGTGAAAGCCCCTTTGGTGCTAGACTTGCCACAGCGGCTGAGCAGCAGCTATTGTGATGATTATGAGGGAATGGAGGAAGAGTCTGGCCGGTTGCTTTCTCTGCTTGGGGAAAATGTGGAAGGCAGTTTTAACTCCTCTCCCCTGCTGGCTCAGTGGCGGCGGGTCCACAGTCCAATGGTTTCAGTGTTCAGCCACATCCATACCTCTGTGTGCTCTGCGTGGGGATAGGGTGGAAAGAGGGATGTCCCTAGGCGACGCCCAGGTCAGGTCGGTGCAGCTGGGACAGTCATAGGCATGAGAACAGTTGTCAGCCCAGACAGTGTTCAGGAGAGAGGGCCCTGGAAGCTGAGAGCAGCACGTGTGTGTGTGTGTGTGTGTGTGTGTGTGTGTGTGTGTGTATGCCTGTGTGTGTGTGTGTATGTCTGTGTCTGTGTGTGCTGGGGGGGCGCTGGGGGCGCACTTAGGGAGGCTCTCTGACCTAGCAGAGAAAGGGTGGGAAAGACAGAGTAAAGTGACTGGTATTAAAAAGGATCCAGAACCGGGCGGTGGTGGCGCACACCTTTAATCCCAGCACTTGGGAGGCAGAGGCAGGCGGATCTCTGTGAGTTCGAGACCAGCCTGGTCTACAAGAGCTAGTTCCAGGACAGGCTCCAAAGCCACAGAGAAACCCTGTCTCGAAAGACCAAAATAAATAAATAAAAAGGATCCAGAGGACCCAGAGGTGAGTAATGTATGGCTCAGTGTATGTGACAGGAAGTGTCCTGCGCAATAGTCAGAGGACAGCGCCATGTGCATCTGGAATCTATCTTTTTTTCTTTAATTCTTTAAAATTTTAGTATTTTGCCTGTGTGAATGCATGTGTGTCACATGAGTGTCCGGTGCCTTTGGAGGTCAGAAGGTATCAAATCCTCTGGAACTAGAATTTAGGAGAGTTGGGAGCTGCCATGTGGTTGCTGGAAGCCAAGCCTAGGCCTCTGCAAGAGTCACAAGTGCTCCTAACAGCTGAGCCATCTCTCCAGCCGCTGGAATGGATCTTAAGGGCAGTTGGAGCCATGAGAGAGCTCAGCAAGACTGTGGCTTGGCCAAATTTGTGGTTTATAAAGCTATTTGGATGTGTAAGGAGGCTTGAGAGGAAGGGGCTGCCACGACAGTTGACTAGGACATCACCAGGCAGTGACTTCTCACAGCTGCTGAGCCATAGGGTAGGGAAGGTAGCTGAATGTGAATTCGGTGGCGGGGGCAGAGGGGCAGGGAGGAGGGGTGGCGGGCGAGGGGGGCGGTGGGGTGGGCGGCAGGCTAAGGGCTGCTGTGGGAGTCCCAGAAAGACCCGACTTCACCCTCCCCTCTTCCCTGGACAGCCTCCTGTGGTGCCGTTGTCCAGCCACGCATCACAGGTGGTAGCAATGCGAAACCTGGCCAGTGGCCCTGGCAGGTCAGCATCACCTACTCCGGAGTCCACGTGTGTGGCGGGTCTCTCGTGTCGGATCAATGGGTGGTGTCAGCGGCTCACTGCTTCCCCAGGTACCAACTCGGTGGAGGGGTAGAGGGGGAGTCAAAAAGTGGGTGGGAAACAGTGTTTGGGTAACAAGCCTGAAATCTCAACACTCGGGAGATGGAACCAGGATCAGAAGTTCAAGGTCAGACAGCTACCGCGTGGTAAATTCAAGGCCAGCTTGACCATGTTTACATTAGACCCTACTTAAAAAAAACAAAAGCATGCCATGGGTCAGTCTAGATCATATGTCAGACTAGTTCCTTGTGTGGGTTTCAAGAGTCTTGGCTGCCTTAAATCCCAGCACTCAGGAGGCAGAGACAGGTGGATCTCTGGGAGTTCCAGGTCAGCCAGGAGCAGGGGTCAGGATAGAAGGTCTCTCAGGTCCTGCCTCTCTACCTGCAGAGAACACAACAAGAAGGAGTATGAGGTAAAGCTGGGGGCCCACCAGCTGGACGCCTACAGCAACGACACTGTGGTCCGCACGGTGGCGCAGATCATCTCCCACCCAAGCTACCGCGAAGAGGGCTCTGAGGGCGACATTGCACTCATCCGCCTCGGCAGCCCTGTCAGCTTCTCCCGCTACGTCAAACCCATCTGCCTCCCTGCAGCCAATGCCTCCTTTCCCAATGGCCTCCTTTGTACTGTCACAGGATGGGGTCATGTGGCCCCTTCAGGTGAGGTGGGGCACTGGGTGCCAAGAGACAGGGAAGGCAAGCCCGTAGAGGCTGGCGACCCTGAATAGCCATTCTGTCCCCACAGTGAGCCTACAGACTCCCAGGCCACTGCAGCAGCTTGAGGTCCCACTGATCAGCCGTGAGACCTGCAGCTGTCTCTACAACATCAATGCCGTGCCTGAAGAGCCCCACACTATCCAGCAGGACATGCTGTGTGCCGGCTACGTGAAGGGAGGCAAGGATGCTTGCCAGGTAAGGGCAAGGGCTCAGGGAACAGAGAGGTCAAGGAGACCCTGAGAGATGGAGGGCTGAGGAGAGGGAGCTGGCATGGAAGACGGCTGACCAGAGATACGTCCTGACAGAACTCTTCTTTTTCCCTTAGGGTGACTCTGGGGGCCCACTCTCTTGTCCCGTAGAAGGCCTCTGGTATTTGGCAGGCATTGTGAGCTGGGGTGATGCCTGTGGAGCCCCTAACAGGCCTGGAGTATATACTCTGACTTCTACCTATGCCTCCTGGATCCACCGCAACGTGGCACAACTCCAGCCTCGCATAGTTCCCCAAACTCAGGAGTCCCAGCCAGATGGCCACCTCTGCAACCATCACGCTGCCTTCAACTCAGCTCCAGCCCAGGGACTAAAGCCCATGCTGTTCCTGCCACTGGGCCTGGCCCTGGCCTCTTCCTTCTTCCGCCTTTGGTTTGAACATTAAGCTACTTACCCCTCAAAACTGACCAACAGCATCCCTAAGGACATGTGCCTGTTCAGGAGGGCAGTGCACCAACTTGACCTTTGAGCCCATTCTTTTGTCTGCTCTTCGGGGTTATAATCTAGGGCCAAGAGGTTTACGGCCTGTGGAACGGGCCAGAAATTCTAGCTACCTTTCTCTATTATCTGCAGCTTATTGGTTAGGCTCCTATGGAGCTCCCAGAAGCCTCAATAGGAAACCGAGCCCTGACTTCAGCCTGTGTCTAGAACACAGGCCAGTGCCTAGTTGACTGCTGCAGAAGGCTGGCTTCAGGGCCCTACTCATCCTGCCTGATGAGCCCATTACTTCGTCCTCTTCCTGTCTCCTGGGCTTTGTGTGTCTTTCAGACAGGGAAGACCTCAGCCTTACTCCACTGGCTGCCAAGCCTGCTTTGAGCCCAACTCCTGGACTCCGGAGGACTGAGCCCCCACCGGAGCTGGCTGGGGCTTGGATCATGGTGAGGGGATAAGCAGAGCAAGGAGTAAATGTTTTGAACACAACTGGCTGTATGTGAGATGAAATGAAGAACAGTACCCTGTAGCATCTCCTTTGTACCTCCAAAGTCCAGCACACCAGCAGAGTTTACTTTATTAAAAAAAAAAAATGACACAAAACAGGTCCATACACATATTTACAGGTTCACGACAGGAAACGCAGATCCAAAGCAGGGAGCAGCCCACTCACTTCTTGGAAAGCTTGACTTGTTTGTGCTTGGGGGGTGCCCACTTGAGGCAGACAGAGTCCACTGTGGGAGAAAAGAGCACAAGAGGTCGTGGGTCAAGTCTGTTCACACCTGGCTGCTCTTTCTGGGCCCAGGCCAGGTTTCCTCTTCTCAGAGTAAGAACAAAAGGGTGACCTCAGTCCTGAGGAGGGGAGGGAATCTCAGGAATGAGTAACCTGCTCTAGGTGGCAGTCCTAGAAACTGGCCAAACTGGTTTGGGATCTTGTAACAGGAAAAAAAAAAAGGCTGCCTTGACTCTTATCCCACCCTGCCAAACACACCTGTACACACACACACACACACACACACACTGCACACAGCAGCACCCCACACACCTGTGATCGGTGGTTTCTTATACTGGGCACTTTTGAGGTGTTCTTCTACCAGCTTAGGGGTGACACAGATCACATGCTGGCCCTTCCAGTACTTGACCATATTGAGGGACTGCAGGGTGCTGATGATGTCGTTCTGGGTGATGCTGGTCATTTGGCTGTATGTAGAGAAGGAACACAGTTCATGGAGACAGATCCATGACCAATTTTAGGAGAGCCCATTCCTGTAGGATTCCAAGATGATCTTTCACAAGGTCCTTGATGGACAGTACCTAAGATCTTTGATAGACAATGTGCCCCGGAAGTCTCGTAGGATCTCCAGCAAGACCCATGACCAGTAGCTTCGGTAGCTGAGTTTGCCCAGGTCACTCAGTGGCTTCTCTGGAGAGCCTACAGTACTCTCCAGCTTGGAGAGCTCATAACCTGGCAGTGACAGAAAGAAAACCTTAAAGACCCAGCTTCTCCCCACCACCACCTCATCATTCCCACGTATAGCACCCACTTCCTGGATGGCAGCGGCTACTCACTGAACGCAATGAGAAACTTTCCATAGCCACGTCGCTGGTAGGGGGGCAGTGTCAGGATGCAAGCCACATTGTTTCCATCTGGGGATTCCTTCTCCTGTGGAGTATGGGGTACTCAGGTCCTTTGGGGGGTCCAGCCTTCATTCTAGTTTATAACACCCTCTTCCCAGTCTCCCCAATCTAGTACCTTAGAAAAGTAGCCGACAATGTGGGCCCCTTGCCTATCTACTTCTGTCAGAATGTAAAAGACAAAGGGCTCCACATCAAAATACAAGGTCTTGTGGTCCAGGAAAAGCTTGGCCAGCAGACACAGGTTCTGACAATATATCTAGGGATAAGAGATAGAGACATGCTAAGCAAACAGTACAACACCTCCGCTCGGTCTGGGGACCAGAAGCCTCTGCAGTTCTCTAAAGAGCCAGGCTGCTCAGAGGAGTCAGGCAGGTAGCGGGAGTGAGCGCCTCCACTGAACAGAATTCAGAGCAGAAAGGAGTCTTCCTGTCAGTAAGGCGGACAGGAAGGAGGCCCAAAGTGAAGTCCGTTCACACTAACGGTAACAGGAGAGCTGGGCTGTTCACAGCTTCCTTTATTAGTTGTTTGTGTTTGGAACAGGGTCTCACTATGTAGTCCTGGCTGGCTTGGAATTTATTTTGCAGACATGATGGTCTCAAACATAAAGAGATCTGCCTGCTTCTGCCTCCTGAGTTCTGGAACTAAAGGCGTGTACCATCATGCCCAACTATCTGACACTTTTTAAAATATTAAATTACACATGTAAAGAAGGTCAGAGAGCAACTTCCAGGCACTGTTTTCTTTCCACTGTGGGTTCCAGGATAAGTTCAGGCTGTCAGGCTTGCACGGCCAGCACTTTGAGGGCCAAATAAAAGGTAGGGTTTTACATGTGCAGTCAGCTTCAATCTTTACAGACATTAGCTTTCAGCACAGGAAACTGAGGCCCAGAAAGAAGAGTGCCTTAGGTTCTGCGGCTGGTGGATGCGGGGCAGAAACTCTATCCCACTCACGTCCTGCAGCAGTCAATACAAAGCTGCTAAGCAGAAGCTGGTAACTGCCAACTCAAGAGGCCTGCAGCCAGCCCCGAACCCTGAGTTGTCTGCCCGCCTGGACAGCTGCTGGGCCCCGTCTAACTGATGCAAACAGAGACCTGCCTAGGCCAGCATTAGGACAGACAACAGTGCCTTGCAGCTGCCTTCTTAGTATAGATTTAAAGTGTTTCTGGTTTTGTTTTCTTTTTTTCACACTGGCCTTGAACTCTCAGCGATCTGCCTGCCTTTGCTTTCAGGAGTGCCAGGATTGAAGGCGTGTGCCATCACACCCAGCCCTTTCACGTCTGAGACAGGGTTCAGACAGCTACAGCCCAGGGTGCCCAGCCTCCTGGGTGCTAAGATTATAGGTGCGCGTCACCATACACCGGGTGTCTGTTTTCACACTGCTTCTGCACTCCGACCTAGTCTAAGGCTGTGTGAGCCCAGCACAGCTAGTCTGAGGTGACTCAGGAGTCAGAGCAGGCACAAGGTGGAGCTGGCAAACACCACCCCCAACCCCACTCCATTGCCACTGGAGGTCACTGCTGTTATTCCACCAGTTCAAGCTAAAGGAAGTCAGAGTAGCTGGCAGGGAGCAGGCTCGGTATTGCCCCAGCAGGTCTCCAATAACAACGAAGGCCATGTTTACTAACAGCCTACTAGATGCCAGGCACGTGCTACATAGCTGACGTTTGACATTTGTGGTCTCATCTGTTCCACCAAACAGATGAGGTAAATAATTATGACTCTTATCTTATGGATGCGGAAACAGGAACAAAACAAAATTAGTCACTTGTCTGAGGCTAGCCAGGAAGTGACATGGTGATCTAAGAAGCCTGCCCTCTTCATCTTGTACTACAAAGCCCTTCAGGGGAGACCAGAACACTGCTAGAGACCTGTCAGACCCAGTAGACAGTGAAGACAGAGACAGAACACCAAAGTCTGTCCGCTCCCTTTGGAGTCACTCACTCCTCTGAGAAGCAGGAGCTCAGCCTGTGAAATCTCTGACAACAATGCTTCCCCTTCCAGGAAGAAAGGAAGCTGGTTAAGAGCAGCCTCAGGCAAGACAGTTCTCCAGAACTACCCAGACCAGAACCACCCAGTCTGAAAAGGAGTCCCCAGAAACAGAGGGGAGACCTGGCCTGAGGTGGTATTATCACATGGCCGTGTTCACTATGCACTAACACAGGCCAAGCATCAAGTGACATGAGACCTCACTTGGTCAAGAGTAGATATAGATACCCACTGAAGGCTGACCTCTGCCTGGTAGAGGGGATAGGTAAGAATTACCCAGGAAGCCGGGCTGTGGTGGCCTTCGCTTTTAATCCCAGCACTCAGGAAGCAGAGGCAGGCGGATCTCTGTGAGTTTGAGGCCAGCCTGGTCTACAAAGCGAGTTCCAGGAAAACCTGTCTAGAAAAAACAAAACCAAACCCAATAAACAAACAAACAAACAGAACGCTCAGCCTGTGCTAATCCAGGGGGACCAAGAGAACAAGACTGGTACCAATTATTTGGCTGGGCAGTGGTGGCGCACACCTTTAATCCCAGCACTTGGTATGCAGAGGCAGGAGGATCTCTGTGAGTTCCAGGACAGCCTGGTCTACAAGACCTAGTTCCAATACAGGCTCCAAAGCTACAGAGAAACCCTGTCTCGAAAAGCAAAAACAAAAACAAAAAATTACCCAGGAGATAGCCAGTTTCCCACAAGCCCTGGGCTACCAGCTCACCTTGTGGTCTTTGCCATCCACTTCATACACAGAGATGTTGCTTTTGCGGTAGATCTCCTTCCCTGGGGGCTGCCGCCACTGACACTGGCCCTGGAGAGCCGGGTGAGAAAACAAGCTTCAGATCTTTCTCCATGCTTTCTATCCAGTAACCCTCATTTCCTCGTCAGAACAGGATCTAACTAAGGAATTTAGGAATAACTAAGGCACAAAGAGGCTAATAACTGCAAAGTATCACAATCGACTGATCTTGGGTCTGGACACGACACCTCTTTTCCTAAACCTTCTATATCCGCCTCAGGTGCTGCTTAGGGAGACGTCCTACTGTGCTGGTGAAAAGCGCCCCCTTCCTGCCAGCTGTAGTACTGCATTTCTTTCTACCGGCTGACATTGCTCAGCTGGATTTGTGCTTCTTTTGCCTTGAGGAGCCCAACACCAGGTTTTAGTAAGGGCAAGGAACTTGAATAGTTTGATCCCCATTCTGTAGAAGAGGAAACTGAGGTCTGAAGAGTGGCAATGAGCTAGCCAAAGTTACCCTCCCAGTAGTAGAAAAGCTGTCTTTTCTTTGTTTCTTCTTTCCTGTCTTTCTTTAAACAAACTTTTTTTTAATATTTGTTTATTTATTATGTATACAATATTCTGTCTGTGTGTATGCCTGCAAGCCAGAAGAGGGCACCAGACCTCATTACAGATGGTTGTGAGCCACCATGTGGTTGCTGGGAATTGAACTCAGGACCTCTAGAAGAGCAGTCAGTGCTCTTAACCTCTGAGCCATCTTTCCAGCCCCTCTTTAAACAAACTTTAAAAAATTATTTTTATCTTTTAGCTGGGCATGGTGTTACAACATCTTTAGTCCCAGCACTCCGAAGGTGGAGGCAGAGGCAGGTAGATGTCTGTGAGTTTAAAGGTCAGCCTACAACAACAAACAAAATACATATATTTATGATGTGTATGCATGTATTCATGTTTGTGGGTATGTGTAATTGAATGCAAGTTCCTGCAGAGACAAGAAGAGGGCTGTAGATTTGGAACTGGAGTTACAGGCACCTGACATGGGTGCTGTGACGTAGGAGATTCTTCTATGTGTTGCTTTCATTGGTTGAATAAAGAAATCGCCTTGGCCTTTTGATAGGGGAGCACTTAGGTGGGCAGAGTAGACAGAACAAAATGCTGGGAAGAAGGGCAGTGTGACAGACGCCATGAATCTCTGGCATGAGACAGACGTAGGTTAGAATCTTGCTAGTAAGCCACAGTCATGTGGTGACACACAGATTTAATAAAAATGGGTTAATCGAGATGTGAGAGTTAGCCAATAAGAGGCTAGAGCTAATGGGCCAGGCAGTAATTTAATTAATACAATTTCTGTGTAGTTATTTCGGGGGTTACGCTAGCCGGGTGGCAGGACGCAGCCACTCCCTCATCATACTACAGTGCTGGAAACCTGGGTTGTCTGCAAGAGAATACAATGTTTTCAACTCCTGAGGTATCTCTCCAAAGTCCTGCTTTTCCTTCCTTTGAGCAGTCCAAGCCAGGCTAGAACTCACTATGTAGCTGGGGATGGCCCTGAACTTCGGATCTCCATAGAGACCTAGTTAATATCGTCACACCCAGAGGAATCCAGGTCTCTAGTCTCCCGGGCAGTTTTTCCCCAACTTCTCTGGACTCATGCCCGGGCGTGGCAGGCCCAGCCTCACCAGGTGGAAGCGGTAGCTCTTCTCGTACTTCATGTACTTGAGGCAGTACTCGCAGAGCCAAAGCTTGGGCTGCTTCCCATAGTCTTCTGGGAAGGGTGAGAAGTACCAGGCATCGATCTCATAGTTCCCAATGTGGATCTTGTCTACATACTTCACTTTGGTGATCTGCAGACAGGGGGAGCTCAGCAGGAACGAGGAGGGCAGGAGTACCCCAGCTGCTCCCCAAACCCTGCACATTCTTACCGCCTCATGTTCCTTTTCCAAGGCTGCTGTGGTGGGGTCCATCTCTGCATAGGTCTGGGCAAGAAGTGCACAGAGATGAACAGACATGGTTAGACTGTCCCCCCACCCTAGAACGCAGTGCTCCTCTACTGTCGTCTATAATAACTGCAGTAACAATAATCATGTCAACACCTCATTTGGTCTACTTGGTTAGGAGGCTGCCTCTTCTTAGCACCTATCTGCTTACTGACCCACACGTCCAGATGCCTCAATCTAGACCTTGAGCTACATGTAAGCAGGGCCTGGGGTGAGGCCTGGTTTGTGCTTAGGTTAAGAGCTTTGGTGACAGTAGTGGCACTCGCCTTTAAACCCAGCACCTAGGAACCTAAGGGGGGGGAGCTAGGTCAACAAGTATGAAGCGAGCCTGGACTATGTTGAACCCCCTGTGAAAACAAACAACAAAAACTAGATTGATGTAGGGTGTAGTGATACACCTTTTTAAATCCCAGCACTCAAAAGGCAGAGACAGGCAGATTGCTGAGTTTGAGGTCAGCCTGGTCTATACCGAGTTCCAGGACAGTCAGGGATACACAGAGAAACCTTGTCTCGAAAAATAAACAAACAAAAAGCTTCAACTGTACACTGGGTCATTCATGTCCAGAGCAAGACCCACTGCTGGCTGGGGTCTCCCTCCTGAACAGCAGACCTCAGCAGTTTCTAAGAATACTATGTGAGGTTGCCCTGTCAGACAGTAGGTGTCTAGAAAGGACTTATAGGACTCTTTCTTCTGGGCCCTCTCTTTCACTGTCACTGGCCAACTGAGCGGATGCCAACTCTCATGTCCATGGCACCTCTGGAATCAGTTCCAGTGGAACTTCTCTCTGACCCACTCAAAACACTTGCTGCTACTTTAGGTCTGGACCACTACCTGTGGTTCCTTGCTACATCTCTGCCTCTCAAACCCACAGCTTTCCAAACCTTTCTTCCAGTCTTCAACCTTTACAGTTACTTCCACTTGAGCATGCCCGTCCCTCTCTTCATGCTCTAGATGCTCACCTCACCATGGCACAGAGCACAGGTCAGGTGAGTCTATGACAGGGCTCCAGGAACTATCATGTATAATTATTTTTGCTTTTTCCTGTCATTCCCAACATCCTTCCCAAGCATCTTCCAGGAATTCTTATATTTCTTATATTCACTTCTTTGTGTTGGGTTGTTAATTATGTTGTTTTTGAGATAGGGTCTCATTCTGCACAGCACATGGTCTGGAATTTGCCTTATAACCTAGACTAGCCTTGAACTCCAAGCTTACAGGAAATTCTTATCCCAGCCGATCAATCCTTCACACCTCAGGACCCCAGTGCTGTGACTACAGGTAAGCACCACCACACCTGGCCATGACAGAGAACTCTTTTAGCAATTTTAGATAGTAAACAGACAGACCAGGATAGGTCCCTTGCCTGTGGGTACCTGCAGCTGCCAAGCATTCTATAGATACTATAGATATTATTTCATTTAGCTTTTATACTGAGTCTTTGAAACTAGAGTGCTTGTCATTCTCACCATACAAAAGAGGAAACTAAGGTACAAAGAAGCAAAGTCACTTGCCTAAGGTCACAGAACTGGTAGCTCGGCAGCCTTGGTCTGCCCGATTCCAACAAAGACAGGAAAAATAAAAGGAACAAAGATTTTCTCCTCAAATGCCTCTTTAAACTTCATGTCTCAATTTTCACAAAGCACAATCTTTTTCTGCAAATACATTAAAGAATTACAAAACCACTATTTTTCTTAAACGTTGCAGTTTATTTAAAATTAAACAATAATTAGAACAGGGCGCGGTGGTACACACCTGTGTCTCAGCACTTTAGAGGTGGGGGCGTGGGGATCAGTTCAAGGTCATCCTTGGCTATATATCAAGTTTGAGATCATGCCCCAAAAAGCCCCAACCAATCAACAGACCAAAGTCCCCAATCAGGGTTGATTCTAAAGAACCTGGTGACAGTTTTATCACTCATCCTTAACGACTCAGCCCCATTATCTACCTGCTAACTGAGCCACTATTCTACTCAGAAGATCATCTTCTAAACCTGTGAGGTCCACTATTCTACTCAGAAGATCATCTTCTAAACCTGTGAGGTCCACTATTCTACTCAGAAGATCATCTTCTAAACCTGTGAGGTCCACTATTCTACTCAGAAGATCATCTTCTAAACCTGTGAGGTCCACTATTCTACTCAGAAGATCATCTTCTAAACCTGTGAGGTCCACTATTCTACTCAGAAGATCATCTTCTAAACCTGTGAGGTCCATTATTCTACTCAGAAGATCATCTTCTAAACCTGTGAGGTCCACTATTCTACTCAGATGATCATCTTCTAAACCTGTGAGGTACGAGAAAACAACCACGAATCACAACTGCTATTTAAACACAAAGTCATGACAATTAAAAAAAAAAAAGTTCTAGGGCGCTAGAGAGATGGCTCAGAGGTTAAGAGCACTGGCTGCTCTCCCAGAGGTCCTGAGTTCAATTCCCAGCAACCACATGGTGGCTCACAACCATCTGTAAATGAGATCTGGTACCCTCTTCTGGCCTGCAGGCACGCTTGAAGGCAGAACACTGTATATGTAATGAAAAAACAAATAAATTAAAAAAATTTTTTTTACAGAGTTGTCACACAGAGAAACCCTGTATCAACCTCCTCCTGCCCCGCCAAATTCTAGTCAAACTGGACACGTACAAACCAGTACTGCAGAGCACAGGTGACTGGAAGGTTGCTACTGTCCCGGCTAGCAGCAGCCCATAGACCTGGAAAGCCTTTCTAACCTCAGAGCACTGAAAGCAGAGCTGGCACTGCACCCAACTGAAATGTCTGTGTAGATATACATGCATGGATTACAAGTGAAACAGAGTTACCTCAAAATAATACTTACCTCTAAGAACGTGGAAAACACTGATATTGTTTATATTATCCTATTTTTTCTTCTGCTAAAAAAAATTTAAAGTGATGGAGAAATGGCTGAGAAGTTAGGAGTATTTGCTGCTCTTGCGAAGATCTGGGTTCGGTTCCCAGCACACACATGGTGGCTCACAGCCACTTGTAACTGCAACTCTAGGGAATCAATGCCCTCTTCTGAACTCTGTGGGCACTGGGCATACATGTGCCACACATGCAGGCAACATTCACACACATAAATCTAAAAAACTTTTACAGAAGTGAATGTTTTCCACACCGCACCAAAAGTCCACAGTGAGGAAAGCGTGGCTGCACTGTGCTCACCAAGAACGGGAAAGGCAGAACTGACCCGGCTCACGGCTGCTGCTCGGCCTTGGCTCTGACATTAATGCAGGACTGAATCAGTCTGTCTCTTCTCTAAACATACTTTGCTTAACAATTTGGGTTTCTCCCCAATACTGTGAGCTTCCTTACGCCTCTAAAGCCTCTAAAACTTGGCTCCCTGCAATCCACCACGTATCTGACCTCTGTGCCACTTTTAAAGGCACAGATTGTTTTCCTAAACTTTACACCCCGCCTGCCTTCGGGGCTTTCTTTTAAACTCCAATACAACTGTCAAACTTAAAAACAGAAAGGAAGAGGAACAGAAAAAGAAAAGGAGCTTCAGAATGGGAGGAACACAATCCCCCAGAACAGTCAAGGCCAGCCTGGGCTACTCGGACACAAGACCAAGATAGCCACGCGTGATTACTCACCTGCAAGCCTAGCACTAGGGAGGCAGGCACAGGAGAATCAGGTCAAGAGCAGCCTTGGCTATGTAGGAAGTCAGGCCAGCCTGGCTACAAAGAGGGCCACTGAGATGGCTCAGCGAGTGCTGGTGTGTGCAGTGTGAGCCTACAGACCCAGGCTTGAGCCCCAGAATCTACTTCAAGGTAGGAGAGGACTGAATTCCCAAAGTTGCTCTCCAGCCTCTACATTCTCAAATCACAGCACACATACCCCAATCCACACCCCCAATAGGAAAAAAAAGCACATATTTAATTTTATATTTATATGTAAATCTATCTATATATAGGTACATATGTACAGTCTTTTTAAAAGAAGAATCTTGGTTTCGGATACATTTGTCGAATGTATCAAAACCATGGTTGGGGCTGGCTGTACTTCCTAATGAAATTTCTTCCCCCCCCCCTTTTTTTTTTTGATTTTTTTGAGACAGGGTTTCTCTGTGTAGCTTTGGAGCCTGTCCTGGAACTTGCTCTCTCTGTAGAGCAGGCTGGCCTTGAACTCACAATGATTCACCCGCCTCTGCCTCCCCCCCACACTGCCTGGCTTTTTTTTAAGATTTATTTTTTATGTATATATATTAGAGTTTTGCCTGAATGTATATCTGAAGATGCCATATTCTCTGGAACTGGAGTTATAGACAGTTGTGAACTGCCATGTGGGTACTGGGAATTGAACCAGGTACTTTGGAAGAATAGCCAGTACTTTTTTGGTTTTTCGAGACAGGGTTTCTCTGCGGCTTGGGAGCCTGTCCTGGAACTAGCTCTGTAGACCAGGTTGGCCTTGAACTCACAGAGATCCACCATTTGACAAACCATTTGACAAAAGAAAGTATTGGAGAAAGAAATCTACTTCAGGAGCTATAGAGAAAGTGAGTGCTGGGATTAAAGGCGTGCACCACCACTGCTCAGCACAGCCAGTGCTCTTAACCGCTGAACCATTTTTGCAGTCCTCTAGTGAGAGTTCTAAACCTACCTGTGCTCCCTCTGTAAGCAAAGAACGACGATCAACAAAAGGCCCGTCTGCAATGCCAGTGACGGGAGGGAATGAAGTCTGTCTAACCTAGTACTGCAGCTCACAGACCTCTAACTAATGGGTGACAGGAGGGAATGAAGTCTGTCTAACCTAGTACTGCGGCTCACAGACCACTAACTAATGGGTTGCCTAACTCCTGCCTACCTTTTAACCAGCTGTCTAATTATGACACGTGAACTTCTCTGAGCCTACTTCCTCATGTACAAAAAGAACAAATTTTCCCTGTGGTGATGGACTACTGGGGAGGATCTGATGAGTTTTTACAGCACTCAGCATGGTGCTGGAAAACCAAGTTACCGACGTCATTTTGTTTTGTTTTCCTTTCCTCTGGACTTCAAGTTCCAGAGTCCCAGTCCTGTACTATTTCCTCCTGTGAGACGGCAAGTCTCTTCTCTCTATACGCTGAGGTGTTTTACAAATGAAGAATAAATGATAAAATCCCTGGCACATTACAAGACCTCAAGTGGGAAGAGCTATGGTTTTGTTACAGGGCCCTAGAGGAGGGAAAGGGCCAGGACCTTCTGCACGTGGTTGATCTCATCGTGCTTTCGTTTTTGGTTTCGCGTGATCTTGCGCTCAGGCTGCTCCGCCAGCTCGCTCAGGTATTTCTCAGAGTTCTTTTGCACGGCATCCTTCACTGTCTTGGTCAGTGCTAGTCGGTTCTTGTCCACCCATTCGTCCAGTCGCCTGTTAACTGTTAAGATGGACCATGAGGGACTGACCTGCTACCTTTTCCTTCCACCCAGGCCCAGTGGCCCCAAACACTCACAGCCCACATAGTGTACATAGAATTCTTCTCGGCCCTCCTGGTCATTCACTCTAGACTGGATCACTTCTGCTGAATCTGGAAAGAAAAAATGGGATCTGATGCACTGAGGGATAATGTCCAGATTCATCCGTCCACGTCTGCTAGAGCACTTACTCACACTAACTATAAGGTGGGCTGGGTCAGGACTTTAGTTTCTGGGGAGGAGGGTAAGGCAAACCGAGAAAACCTGGTATTTAAGTGTGTTTGACTCCAAGGTCGGTGCTCATTGTAGTCACTCACTTATTGGGGGACATGGGAGCTGGCTTCCTTCACATTTCCCAAATGAAGGTATGACCACATTATATTGACTTTCTGAACCTCAGTTTCTTTCTCTGGAAAGTAAGAATAGTGCTTACTTAGAAGGGTAAAAGAATGGCTTAAAACGTTTAGTATAGTGGCGGATACCTAGCAGATCTGTCTAGAAACTAGCGTTAGTCTGGTCTTCTATGGTGCTATTGCTGGACACAGAAGGCAGATACAATAATGAGTCACACGTGCACCTGCTCTCTAGCAGGTTCCCATTTAACAGAGGAAAGCAGACAAGTCTAACATGTTACATATATTATGGCTGAGGCATGAAAAAAAACATGTTACAGAACATACAAGCAATTAAATTTGCCTGAGGGGTCCAGAATGGGATCACCATGGGAGATAAAGAGATGAGTTAAGTGCAAACACGAGAAAGGTTAACACATTCCGAGAAGAAAGCACCAGTGACCCAAGGTTTATAAAGGTAGTCTTCGGAGAGCCAATGGCCTTTACTAAGAGTGCCTAGAAACCAGGGAGATCAGCTGGCCACTTGGGAGGCAGAGACAAGTGGATATCTGTGAGTTCGAGGCCAGCCTGGTCTACAAAGCAAGTTCCAGGATAGCCAAGGCTACACAGAGAAACCCTGTCTCAAGAAACTGCAGAATTCTCAGACATGCAAGTGTTACTTTAAGAAGTTTTGTTTTGTTTTTGAAATAGGGTCCTGGATCTCCTGGAACTCACTATGCAAGCCAGGCTGCCCTCGAACTCACAGATACGCCTTCCCAGCGCTGGGATTAAAGGTGTGCCTACCATGCCCCACTTTATTCTAGATTTAAAACTACATTTATTTATCTGATTAGGGGGAGTGGAGGAGAGCCTCAACCTGAAGGTCAGAGGACAACCAGTGAGATCACTGTCTCCTTCCACTATATGGGTCCCGGGAATAGAACTCAGATGGGTCACAATTGGTGGCGAACACCTTTACCTGCTGAACCATCTTAGCTTGGGGTTTATTTTGAAGAGGGAAGAAAAAGAAATCTAAGTAAAAGGGAAACGTGTTTTTATGAACTGGGCATCCTCTTTGCTGGCGACCTAGAGGACGAGAGAAATGTAAAGACAGACAAAAACAAAACAAACAAACAAACAAGCCAGTGAAGGAACAGAGCAAGAAAAAAGAAGTTCGAAATCAGGCAAGAGTGCTCGCAGGCTTACAATGTGCTCACCTCGCTGGTGGCTTTACGTGAGAAAGCATGATTACAGCCTCCCGAAGCCTTACCTGAGTAACCACCCTCACCCCGGGACGCCCAGCCCCCAAACCCCGCCCTACGGCGCACCCATCCGTAAGACCCGCCCATTCCCAGACCCCGCCTCTAGGCCTTGGACCCCGCCCTCACGCCAGGTGCTATCGGGCCGCCGGCACAGGTACGTTTCTCCGATTTCCACGGTGACTTCTGGCTCGCCACGCGCCGGGGTCGGCGGAGAGACGCGGCCCGGGGACCGCGCAGGCCCCTCGACTGCTGCATTTTCCCCGGGCCCGGACTCGCCCTCCCCCACAATTCCCGAAGTCGTTGCAGCAACCGCAGCTGTTGCTCCCTGTGCCGCCATTGCGGTACCGGAAGTGATGCTGAGACTGGCGAGACGGGAGCTTTTTAGTTCCGGGTCAGCGGGGCGGGGGGGGCGGAGTCTCAGCGTTGTAGACTGTAATGTGGCTTTTGTTTCGTCGTGGGTACCCCGTGAAGCTATCTGTAGTTACAGTCTAGAGACCGTCCAATCTGATTTTTTTCTTTATTTTTTTTTGAGCCGGTCTCATTTTATAGTCCTGACTGACTTGAAACCCGATATATAGACCAGGCCAGCCTTGAAATCACAAGAGATCCTCCTGTCTACTCGAGTGCTGAGTTTAAAGACGTGCGCCTCCACGCCAGAACTCAATCTAATTGGTTGAGTTTGTTTATCTTTTTGATTTTGGTTTGTGTTTTTGAGACAGAGTTTCTCTGTGTAGTCCTCTCTGTCTTTGTAGACCAGGCTGGCCTCGAACTCAGAGATCCACCTGCCTCTCATTTACGATGGGAGTAAAAACTGTTGAGACAGGGAAAGAACGAGTATGCCAAATAAACTACCTTCAGAGAATAAACCTTTTTTTTTTTTTTTAAGAATCACATTAGTTCCAACAGGGCTCAAACCTGTAATGTTGCCAGAGGTGTCTTGAGGTCTCTTTTTATATCCTCCCAAATATTTAGGTTAGGATGTGTGTTACCACACCAGGTTCATGCACTGGTACGGATTGTACCCTAAGGTTTCATCAATGCTAGGCAAACATTGCTACTGAACTACATCTCCAGCCAGAATGGCACCTCTTAAAAAGAGGGGTGAGGGGCTGGGCAGATGCAGTAAAGAGCTATTTTGGCAGTGGCTGAGGTGGCCCTTTTCTGAGAAGTGCCCCAAATTCACAGGTTCAGTGAAGGTTAAACCACATGTACGTATGGTCAAGTCATAGGTTATCTAAACCATATGACCACATTCAAGTTAAACAACTTCTCACCGGCTGGCTAACTGGAATAAAGATCCTTCTCTCACCCCAGTCGTTTGGACGAACTGGCTCCCACGGCATGGTGAGTATGCCCAGCACTGCTGCGAACTTCTCCAACGGCTCATAGCACAGTGCGAGGCAGAGCAGGAACTTCGTAAGCCTCTTGTTTAGACATTCTCTGAAAGGTCTCTGACTCATAATTTGGTTATCGGTCTTCACAACAGTTGTTACGAGAGATGCACCTTGAGGTCGGGATCCAGAAACTATGTCCCAATAAATATCTCACTGAGCTCTCATGGCGCATGCCTTTAATCCCAGCACTTGGAAGGCAGAGGCAGGCAGATTTCTGTGAGTTTGAGGCCAGCATGGTCTACAGAGTGAGGTCCAGTTCAGCCAGGACTGTTAAACAGAGAAACCCTGTCTTTAAAAAAAATATCCAACCGGGCAGTCGTGGCGCATGCCTTTAATCCCAGCACTCGGGAGGCAGAGGCAGGCGGATCTCTGTGAGTTCTAGACCAGCCTGGTCTACAAGAGTTAGTTCCAGGACAGGCTCCAAAGCCACAGAGAAACCCTGTCTCGAAAAACCAAAAAAAAAAAAAAAAAAATCCAAAAAAAGAAGTATTTGGCCATTGGATCTCTATGAGACATGGCATGGGGAATAAAATCCTTTTTGTGGGGAGGGGGAGCTGGAGAGATGGCTCATCAATTAGGAGCATGTACTGCTCATTTCCACATCAGGCAGCTAAGTACCACCTGGAACTCTAGCTCCCAGGGGAGCCTACACTTTCTCTGACTCCACAGGCACCTGCAGTAACATGCATACACCTACAGGCAGACACATAGGAGAGACGGGAGAAGGCACTAGGAAAGACTGGTTGTTTTGCTGCTGGTCAGGATAGACAGTGCCAGGTATCTGACATCCTAAGACAGACAAGCCAAAGATACCTTCTCCCATTCCAACCCTGTCATGGAATATTAATTTAAGATGTGTTACATTTGTTTATGCTGTGGAATATTTGTCTAATGATGCAAAGATGTGCTGTTTTCTTTTATGTGGCATTTGTTTAACTCTGTAAAGTGTTATTTTGCCAATCTAAAACATCTGATTGGTCTAATAAAGAGCTGAACAGCCAATAGTTAGGCAGGAGAAAGCATAGGTGGGGCTGGTGGGTAGAGAGAATAAACGGAAGGGAAAAAAAGAGACGAGGGAGGAGAGAGAAAAAGGGAGGAAAACACCAGGGACCAGCCACCCAGCTGGCCACAGAGTAAGTAGGAAAGATATATAAAGGAAGGTAAAAAACTCAGAGGCAAAATGTAGTTAAAGAGAAACGTGATATTTACGTTAGAAAAGCTAGCCAGAAACAGGCCAAGCCAAGATCAGTCATTCATAAGAATAAGATTCCATGTGTTTATTTGGGATCTGGATAGCAAGCCCCCAAAGAGGAAAAAAAAAAAACAACTATACAACCCTTTTCAGGATTGCTGTTGCATTTGCCCAGGCTTCTGTTACCTCATGTAATACTTCACCTGACATCTTCAGTTCCCGACAATGTTCTAAGTAAGGATTAGCCTAGGCACCACCGGTCAGATCTGAGCACTCACACCCCATGCTGACTTCAAGCCGGTGTCCACCGTGATGCTAACGTGCAAATCCTAGAACTGTGTGGGGACTGCACTCAGGCCGCCCCTTACCATCGGGTGTATGAGCACAGACGCACCTGCAGTCCTGCAGGTGAGAGGACGTTTCAGGACTCAGTTCACCTTCTGCCATGAGTTCTGCAGGCACACTCAGCGGCAAGTGCATTTACCTGCTGAGCCATCTCCCTGGGCCCAGACCCTTTTTTGTTCCTGCTGTTGAGATCTGTTATTTCTCCATATGTATCACGTCTATGTACTTTCAAAGACTAGAACATAATTGACAACTGCCTAAAGGATTTGTTGAGACAGGGCTCTGCCAAGTAGCAGACTTGGTTTTGAAAACAGGATCTTTCTTTAAGTACCCCAGGTGCCAGGACCACAGGTGTGATTCTGCCTGAAAAGGTGAACGAGTCTTGTTTTTTTGTTTGTTTTTTATTTCGAGACAGGGTTTCTCTGTGTAACCCTAGCTGTCCTGGAACTCACTCTGTAGACCACGCTGGCCTTGAACTCACAGAGATTTGCCTGCCTCTGCCTCCTGAATGCTGGGATTAAAGGTGTGCGCCACCACCCCCCAGCTTGTTTTTGTTTTTTGGAGACATGGTTTCTCTGTGTAACAGGTATGGCTGTCCTAGAACTCTCTCTGGAGACCAGGCTGGCCTCAAACTCACAGAGATCTGCCTCCTCTGCTTCCTGGGGGCTAAAGGTGTGGACCACCACTTTCGGCTACGAGTCTAGGAATTTAGATACTCTCTCATCTCCACGTCCCAGAACATGGAATCAGTTACCATGGAACTTAACTCTTTCGTGTCTGCTCTGAAGAACAGTGGACCAGCTCTGGACTTTGTATTAAGATCACTTCCTTCCTACTTGCTTTTGGAAGTTACCCTCCTCCACACACACACATGGGATGGAACTGAGGACATTATAGTTCTTCAGCCCTGGGACCACTTTAACTAATTATTTAGACACAAATCTTCCTCGGGATCAGCTCCTAAAGAATCCAACCTGGGCTGGAGAGATGTCTCAGAGGTTAAGAGAATTGACAGCTCTTCCAGAAATCCTGAGCTCAATTCCCAGCAACCACATAGTGGCACACAGCCATCTACAATGAGATCTGATGCCCTCTTCTGGCGTACAGACAAACATGCAGACATAACGGTGTATACATAATAAAATAAATAAATCTTTTTTTTTTTTTTTAGACAGGGCTTCTCTGTAGCTTTTGGTGCCTGTCCTGGAACTAGCTCTTTTAGACCAGGTTGGCCTCGAACTCACAGAGATCAGCCTGCCTCTGCCTCCTGAGTGCTGGGATTAAAGGCATGTGCCACTACCACCTGGCACAATAAATCTTTAAAAATAAAAAGAATCCAACCTGAATCATCCCTTCTAGTCTTAAAACCCATCCTTGGAGCCGTACTGCCTCAGGGTAAGGCCCATGCTCCAAGCACTTGCACATTGGCTGCTGCCTACCTCTGGCAGCCAGCAGAATCTTCAGTGTAGCAAGACATTGTAGCTTCCTGCCAGTTAGCCCTCAAATACAATTTCCTGTTTCCCCTCAACCCAACAGTTCGACCCAGGAGGCAGGAGATGGTACTGACCCACAACCACCCTCAGGAAGAGAACTGTCAGGAATCAGAGATGAGCTCAAGAGGTGGGTCTGAGGATGGAGAGATGGCTCGGAGGTTAAGAGCATTGGTGCTCTTCCAGAAGTCCTGGGTTCAATTCCCAGTGACCACGTGGTGGCTCACAGCCATCTATAATGAGATCTGGTGCTCTCTTCTGGCCTGCAGGCTGAACACTGTATAAATAAATCTTAAAAAAAAAAAAAAGAGATGGATCTGTCCCAGCACTTAGAAGGCAGAGATGGGAGAGACTGTGGCAAGTTCAAGGCCAGCCTGGTCTCGAAGTCAAGTTGGAAGCCAGCTACAGAGAAGCAGTCTCAAAGAAGAAAAGTCTAGGCATGGGGATGTGACTCACTTGGAAGAGTGTTTGTCTAGCATGCAAGAAGCTCTGCGTTTTGTTCCCAGCACTGCATAAAAATAGGTGTGATATTAGATGACTATTTCCTTGGTGAAGATCAGAGGTTCAGGGTCACCCTTGACTAATAGCAACTGCTTTCCTACAGCTTGGGCTATAGGAAACCCTGACTCAAAACCAAACAAAACAACAACAACAACAAAAAAAAACCCCAGCAAACAAAAAGATCTGATTCTTCTATGCGGTCCCACCAGGCAAGCTCTCAGGTCCTAAACAAGGGGAGGAAGTTGGCTTCTACTGAAATTCCATTTGAAGTTCCACTCCACGCGGTTCTGCTCGCGTGCTTTCTGCCCAGGTCCTCAGCCCTCCCAAGAGGACTTGTCCTTGATCTGGGTGAGGTGGTCTCCGCATAACCTTAGGCATTTCTTTTTGCAGACGCAGCAGACACGGTTGGCAGGTAGTATTTTTAACCTCAAGCTCAGGAATCGGGTGGCTTAAAAGGTTGCCCAGTCTAGTGACCTTCACCTCTAGACTCCGTGACTGCCAGGAAGGGAGGAGTTCCATTTGGGCCTCTAATATCGTCTGGGACCCAGAAAGATTTGTCCAATGAGCAAAAGCTGCCAAAGTCACCCCGACTCCTGCCAAATCAAATAGGCAGGAGCCTTGGGGCCAGTCCTCCTCCTGCCGGGGTGCCAGGCTAGCAAGAGGCTGGGGCATGACCGGGTTAATTTCCAGGGCCCAGGGAACCCAAAAGGGTCGGGAACAAAAGCTCACCTGCCCTCCCAACATTTGGGGCCCAAGAGGGCATTCAAAATGCAAACTTTAATAAACAGCAGGTCAAATAAGGATTCCTCTAGAGTGAGAACAGCAGAGCTGGCATTAGAGGCCTCCAGGGTTCCTGCTTCCTCCCCTCCAAGACGTGGAGGTAGGAAGCAGTGGGCCCCGCTGAGGAGGAGTGGTGCCCAGCTCCGTGTAAGTCCACCTGTCTGAGGCCCTAAGTTCCACAGAGCAGCAATGTGTGGCGCTTAGTGGGCCCCCACCAGGCCCAGAAGGTCCTAGGAGTGTGGCAGGCTAGGAGGCCAAAATCCGCAGTCAGATTCTGAAGCTTTCCTCCCGGCCATCAATGTGGCGGAGCCGCAAGTAGACATCTGTGCCAATGCCCTGCAGAGACTGCAGCTGCAGGGAGCCACCGAGATATTCCGCATAGGCCCTGGACGTGGGCAGCCCGAAGCCAAAGCTGGGGGCAGTGGATAGGATAGGATAGGGGGCTTCAGAAGTTTGAGTGTCCTGGTCCACCCTTCCCCCCCATCTTGGGCAGGTGGGTCCTCACCCATGCATAGGTCCTGACTGGCCGCCACTGTGCATATCCAGGTGGCCGAAGAGGGGGCTGATTCGGGGGTCCTGGGTGCTGGCCTCGGCTGTGGTGAAGTGGTAGTCCATGACTCGATCTAGGTCTTTGTGAGCAATTCCTCCACCCCGGTCTGAAATCCTGGCAGGATGTTGACAACATGGATTTGGTCAGGTTTGATGAGGTCTCACTGGTCCCCTAAGCAGACAGTACTGAGTCTGACTTCCTGTTCCATCTAAGGGTGGAATGTGGTTTTATTTATCTCTGTTACCCTGTCTGGGCCATAGATTGCTTATACCTTCTCAGGGGATTCGAAATTTATTCTTACTCCCATCAAACACCATTTGCCCAACTTCAGGTTCCTCAGCTGGCCCTGGCAATCTCAGGATCAAAGAATGTCTTTCCCAACCAGGGTCCAACTCCCAGAGGTGGGCAGGTTCTGGTTTGAGGTCCTATAGCGTTAGAAATAGTGCCCAGAATCTTCATCCACCCCAGCCCGGCTCTACTTGAGCAGACCTGATGATGAGATCAATATCATTATTGGCGATGGTGATGACCACATCAGGAACATTGTACGGAGTATCTAGGTGACTCTCCATTGTGGCTCTATTCAGGAGAAAAAGACCAGTAGATGGTAGCGCCCTAGTTTCTGTCTTCCCCCACCCAACGCAGCCAGCCTACTTACCTCATGGCATTCTTGAGCAGCTCAGGCAGGATATAATCCAGCGGCATGGGGATGAAGGGAAAGCGGGCAGCCACATGTCCATTGATGCGGACTCGAGGGGCATTGCCGTACTTGTGCTCACACAGGCGTCTGTGGATACAAAGGTCCAGTAGGTATCCCTGGAGCTGTAATTCTTCCCAGGGTGCACTGGGCAACACATGGATACAGTTTTGCTGATCACATTAAAGGGCATTTCTGGTGTCAGATGAATAGAAGCCAAAGGTTGCTGTAAACAGCCTATGCAAAATGCAGAAGAGTCCTCCACTACCTTAAGATGCCAATAATGGAGCTGGAGAGATCGTCCACTGGTTGTTAAGAGCACCTGCTCTTGTGGAGGACTCGAGTTAGGATCCTCGCCCCCGTGATGGGCAGTTCACAACTGCCTCTAACTCTAGTGCCAACAAGACAGCTGGGCCCCAAACACACACATGATGCATACATGCAGACAAAGTCATGCACATAGAAAACAACGAACTCTTGGAAAAAATGTCAGTAGTGCCACTGCTGAGAACCCTGCCTAAACTGCACATGGATCTCTGAGTTCGAGGCCAGCCTGGTCTACGTTAGAGAGTTCCAGGACAGCTAGAGCTACCTAGTGAGACTTGATCTCAAAAAAAAGAAAAAGAAATGGCTTAGTGGGGGCTGGAGAGATGGTTCAACGGTTAAGAGCACTGGCTTCTCTTGCAGAGGACCTAGATTTGGTTCCCCAGCACTCACACGGTGGTTGACAACATTCTCCTCTTTCTTCTGTGGTGCCGCACATGCATGGTACACACAGACACACATGTGGCCAAAACACCCATACACATAAAATATTTTTTTTTTAAAAAAGCAAAACAAGCCAGGCAGTGGTGGTGCACACCTTTAATTCCAGCACTTGGGAGGCAGCGGCAGGCAGATCTCTGTGAGTTCAAGGTCAGCCTGGTCTAGAGAGCAAATTCTAGGACAGCCAAGAACAGCTAAGGCTACACAGAGAAACCCTGTCTCAAGAAGAAAAAAAAAGAAAAGAAAAACAAAAACCTTGCCCTAGGTCATACAAAGACTCAGACATTTTTGTTGCCCCTGAGACATCTACCCCCTGCACCATTCTAGCCTTACCTGGCAAAATCCACCCATTTTTCGATAATCTTCTTTGGTGACAGACGAGTACAGATGATGCCAACAAAATCAGGCTGGCAGGAAAGAAGAAGGTCAAAACTAGCAAAACCCCACCCCACCTCAGCTGCCAAACACCCACAAAATCTCAGGAATGCCAGGGCAGCCCCAAAGCTCGCCCCCAGCCCCTCACGTGCCCAACCCCCCCTTTAACACTCTAGGGTCAGTTTTGGGGTCAGCTCCACCTTGTCTTCATGCAGCGCCAGGTGATGGGTAGCCAGCATGCGGATCCCAAGTCTCGAAGTCAGAGTCTTGTCCAGGAAGTACCGGACCAGCTTTTCATCCTAGAAATAGGGGGCCTGTGGAACCTCTGTCCCCTCTCAACCCTCCTACTTCAGCGGGCCCATTCTCCATTGCCTCTGACCTCTATGTGTTTCCGGCTCTCACGAAGCCCCTCAGCTAACAGGGTGACCACATCCTTGTGGTCATCTAGCAGCTGTCGCACCAGCTGGCAGTACCGGGCCTCATCTGCCTGGTCCTTGATCTGCAGGTCACAGAGTCATAAGCATAGTGGTCCAACCCTGACCTTGGCCCCTCACCCTACTCAACCCAGCCTCACCGGAGGGAAGTCTGTCAGCTTCTGGAAGGCCCGGATATATAGCTCATGCTGCATGGAATAAGTATGGGAACTCACGGAGCTGCCACAGACACTTGAGTAGAAAACAGTCACCCATAGGGATCACCACCCAACTCAATTAGCAAGGTCCAAGCCCCCAGACCCTTCCAGTACCCACTGATCAGGTAGTCTCAGCTTCTGATGTCCCAAGGCTTAGTCCCATCTGGACATGATACCTTTCAGCAGGCCGGGGCTCCCCATTTGCCTCTCGGGCAGTGTGTATACTGATAAAGTCCCCTCTACCTTACCACGTGCAGTATGGTGGGATTGCAACCAATGATGAAAGGAAGGCTGCGGAAGCCCTTGATGCGGTGAGCAATCCTCACTGGTAACTCTTGCTGCAAGTAGCGGCCACTTTTCTGTAAGAAAAAGAGGGGAGGGCCTAAGCAGCTAGCTAGAGTCTCTGGAGCAGAGAAGAAAGAGAGAGCCTTACCAGAAGGTGGCTGCCGTCCTGTGAGCGGCCAGAATAGAGCATCATGGTGGGAGTGAGGCGGACTGAGGGCTAAAAGGGAAGGTGGACTTTGAGCACCAGACATTCAAGACCCGCCAACCCCACATTAGCTCAACCCTTTCCCTTAAGACTTATCCCAGCTTCCCTTCTGCTAATCACCCAGACCTCATACCTTCTCTGCTGCCACGTCAATGGCTGACTGGTTGTAAAAGGAGGTGACAGTCTTGGAGCGTTCCCTGGCCAGCTCTACATGGTGTGTATCGGTGGCTGATGTTGAGCGAGTCCTGAGTGATAGTGAGGACCCCAAGAGGGGCCGGAGTGAAGGCCCTCTCCAAGGGCCACTGCCCAGCACAAATGTCAGTATCATTGTCCTGTTTCTTTGTTGAACTAGGCTGCCACTACAGGGCTGAGAGAGGACCCGACACGTAGCAGTGACCCCCCAAAGAGAAGCAAAGAGTGTGTAGGGCCTTTCTCGGAATTCAGGGATGTCGGTCCTTCGAGGATGCTGACTTGCTCAGCGCCGGCACGACAGCTTCCATCTATTGGAGTGGCAGAAGTCGGTGGTAAGGATCCGAATCCAGATGGCTTGCACTATTTCTCCAAGTGCACGCCAGTATCCTTAGACCTAGACAATCTTGCCCAGTCCTTACAACCACCATGTCCCCAGACACTCAGGCCGAGCCGAGGTTGGACAACACTCTCCGGGTGCCCTACTCTTCTATGTGAAACTTAACCTGACGGCGTGTGTGCGCGCTCAGGGAAGCGGGTGGAGTAATCTCCAGTCCACTCTAGCCGTAAAACCTCTCCTCAGCTCCCTCAGGTTCTGGACCACCCCATTCAGGGGGTGGATCTGGCCCCTAATCGGCTTTACGGGACCCGAGCCCTTAAAGACGCGCCTGCGTACACGCATAGCGTACGGGAGGACAGGGTGCATGCAGCAAAACTGCAGTCCCAGAGTTCCCCATCGGAGCTCCCCTCCTCTGGGTCACTTAGTCCGGCCAGGGTCCCCCCATATGGTAGATGCCAGCCCCCGCCCATGCGCACTCCCGCGCAGAGTGGAGGCTGAGGACGTGTGCTGCCGAGCGTCCGCCGGAGGGGTTCTGCACTAGTTACTCCACTTACCGCGAGGCCAGACGCTGGGCCGGGGTCCGAGCGGAACCGCCGCGGCAGTCGACCCGCCCGGCTAGCCGAGCTCGCCTGCGCCCTCCTCCGTTGTAACATCGCGCGGGCTGTGTGTGCCCAGTGCCTCCTGGGAGTTGTAGTTTGACCACTAGGACTCGCGTGGGCTCCTGCCCACCAGGCTATCCCCCAACCCCTTCAGATAAGTAGTTTAGCTCCCTCCGGTGGTCCCAAAGTTACCAGTGACTTATCATCGACTCTACCCTATGTTCTATAAAATGAGCTCCCTGGGAGCAAAGTGCTAGAGAACAGGAAAAGCCCTTAGATGTGTACAGAATAGATCGACCTGTTTCTCTAAGGTCCCATCCTTCAAGCTGCTAATTCACTCATGGTCTGCCTGGTTCAAACTCCCCTCAGCTCCCTTAACACCCGAGGAACGTTAGCTAGTTTCTCAGTGCTCTAATTTTGTTATTGGCAAAATGAGGAACTCTGTAGGTTATATGAATTTATATATCCAAGCAGCCTAGAACAGGGCTAGGTGTGGAATTCGCACGAGCGTTACTAATTCTACCTGCCTGCAAGTTAACGTGAGTGGGTGACTTTTCTGACCCACAAGGGAGGTAGGGTGTTTCAAATAGATAGCCCTCTACTCTGAGGACGAAAACAGTTAGGGTGTGATGGGTGTGCTAGTGGCTTCAAAGGAGGTTGCGAGAGAACATGGCCAAGATACTGGGACTGGAAAAAGAACAGCCTGGATGATGTGAGGGTATGACTGGAGAAATATGGAATCCGGGAGATAGGGGTGGCCAACAGCTGGAAGTTAGGAACCACCCAATGATTTTGGTTTTGCTTTGAGACCAATCTCAAATGGTGAGTCTCACTATTGTGGACAGACTGGCCTGGGACTCTCTATCCTCCTGCCTCAAGCCTGGGAAACTGATACTTCCTACCTCAACCTCAGTTTCCTGGTAAGTGCCACCAAACATGGGTTCCCTAAGGGTTTTAATTGTTCCCTGCTCTTTAGAACCCCCTAGCTGTGGTGATGGGAAGATGGACCAGATGGCAAAAAGAACTAAGACAATTTAGCAGAAAGAGGATGGGGAGATTTTCAGAGTGTGTGTGTTGATTGCTTAATATTTAAAGATAGAGTGTTAAATAAAGCAGGGGTTTTCTTTGAAAATGTGCTGCTATGCTGGGCGGTGGTGGCGCACACCTTTAATCCCAGCAGAGGCCGGCAGATCTCTGAGTTTAAGGCCAGCCTGGTCTACACAGTGAGTTCTAGGACAGCCAGGACTGTTTCACGGAGAAACCCTGTCGGGGCGGGGGGGGGGGGGGGGGAGAAAAACAAATGTCCCGCTTTAGGGGTGGAATCCCTCACATGGATGATGGATGACCTGACTGAGACACCTTCCAGACTTGCTTCCTCGCTCCAACCCTCCCCCCCCCTTTTATTTTTTACGACTTCCTGGCAACATCCTGGTGCACAGCCAGGAGGCCATTCAGCTCTGGCTGGCAGGCACAACTTTAGCACGTGGAAGAAGGGAGAGAGAAGGGTGACAGCCTTCATCACAAGCAAAGACTCCGAATGCCTATTGGGTTCCTGGACTTGCGGGTCACGTGGCTGCAGCGTGGACGGGAGCCACCCCAGGCGGCGACTGCAGCAGCCAGTAGGCGGAGGCGTCTGGCGACCGCTTCACCTCGTTTAACCCGACTCTAAGCTAAGGCTTCGCAGGGACTGGGTGCAGCTGCCGGCTATCTAGGTGGGGCACACACGTCCTTAGCTCCTGTTCATAAAGCTGCCGGCGCATTGGAAGCTTAGAGGTGGTTAGGCACTCTTCCAAGTGCTGTAACTTCTATCAGATGGGTACTATTATCGTCTTCCTATTACAGAAGCTAGAATTGGGACACAGAAAGATTAAAAGATTCGTCTCTCTCTTCTCTGTCCTCACTCCCGCATTCATTCTACTGCAGTCACACCCGTGGCCTCTCAGTGGTTCGCCAAACATTGGGCTTATTCCACCTCTCACTGGCTGATCTCTCTGCAGGGAGCACCGTTACCCTAGATATCCACATAACATGTTTCCTCATCTCCCCCGGGGTTTCACTCAAATGGATGAAGCTCACACTGTCCATCCTAATTAAAATACCAGTCGCTTCCATCTCCCTCACTCTGCGTTCTCTTGCCTGGACCATTATCACCCGTTTCTTTGGTTTTGTTTTAGTTAGTTTTAGGGTTTGTCTTTTGTTTGTTTTCCTTTTTTCTTTTTTTGAAACAGGGTTTCTCTGTGTAACCCTGAATGTCCTGGAACTCGCCCTGTAGACCAGGCTGGCCTCTGTCTCCCAAGTGTTGGGATTAAAGACATGCGCCACCATTGCCCAGCTATCACCCATTTCTTTTTTTTTTAATATTTATTTATTTATTATGTATACAGCATTCCTTCCATGTATGCCTGCAGGCCAGAAGAGGGCACCAGACCCCATTACAAATGGTTGTGAACCACAATATGATTGCTGGGAATTGAACTCAGGACCTCTGGAAGAGCAAGCAATGCTCTTAACCTCTGAGCCATCTCTCCAGCCCCCTATCACCCATTTCTTGTCTGTACTATTCTCACCAATAACATGCGCACTGTGGAGATTATATATATCCATATACTGCACACGCGGGGCTGGAGTGATGGCTCAGTGGTTAAACACACTGGCTGTTCTTCCTGAGGACCCGGGTTCACTTCCCAGCACCCACATGGCAGCTCACAACTGCCTGTAACTCCAGCTCCAGGAGTCCCAGTGTCTTCGCACAGGTACACACGCAGGCAAAACACCCATGTACATTAAATAAAGATAAGAAAAAAAATCCTGAAAACCTGCGCACGCTTATGAATGCTTGGCTTTAGTTTTAGGCTTGTTTCTAGCTAGCCTTTTCTTTCTTTTTTTTTTTTTTTTAGCTTGAACAACCCATTTCTGTTCGTCTTCGTGCTGCGCTGAGTCTTGATTACCTTATCTAACCGCTGTCCATCACCTTTCCTAGTTCCTCTGTGCCGGGCTGGTTGGCCCCCAGCTTGCTGAGCCCCAGCTGATTGGCTCCATTTTCTCTCTGCCACCAGCCCCACCTAAACTTCTTTTACCTTGTTATTGGCCATTCAGCTTTTTATTAGACCAATCAGGTGCCTTAGGCAGACAAAGTAAAACATCAACATATCTTTATCTACTTAAAAAAATGCAACATAAACAAAACCAGTACATCTTTGCATCGTTAAACAAATGCAGCACAAATGCAACACATCTTTACATAGTATATTCCACTATATATACGTGTGTGTGTGTGTGTGTGTGTGTGTGTCTTGTTCAAACAGGATCATACTATATAACTCAGAACTCAGGCTGGCCCAAAGTTTACAATCCTCCTGACTCAGTCCTTTAAGCACTGGAATTACAGATGTGTGCCACCAACATGACTTTTTCTTTTCCTTTGAGACAAGGTTTCTCTGTGTAACCCTGGCTGTCCTGGAACTCACTCTATAGACCAGGCTGGCCTCGAACTCACGGAGATGCACCTGCCTCTGCTTTCTGAATGCTGGGATTAAAGGCATGTACCACCACTGCCTGGTCCAATATCACTTCTTATTGTTTTGACTTATTATTACTTAATTGTTATTGCTATTTTATGGTTGTTTGTGGTTACTAGGTATTGATAGGAGGTCCTCAACCTTACACGTAATGTGGTCTCTTCCCATGTTGAATAGGAATGAACTGATCCAATTAGGTAAGACAGAAAAAGTGGTGTGGCGTATGAGGCTGAATCATAAAATAACTGTAGCTTCCACCTTTTTGTTGTTTTGCTTTTAGAGACAGGGCCTCGGTATGCAGCTCTGGCTAGCCTGAAACTTACTCTGTAGACCAGGCTAGACTCAAATTTGCAGCGATCCTCCTGGCTCTGCTTCCCACGTGCTGGGATTACAGAGCTGCACCATCATCCTCAGCTGTGGCTCCTGTCTTTCTCCTTCTCACACCACTCTTTCTAATCCAAGGGAAGTCAGCAACAGATAACAAGAGTTCGGAAAAAGGCCGAAATCCTGTTTGCCTGTATTCATTTCCATGAGCTGTTATAACAATTTGCCACAGGTTTGGTAGTTTGCAACATCATAAATTAGTTTTCTTTTTCTTTTAAAAAATGTGTGTGTGATGCATATGTGGAAGTAGAGGTGTGCACACACATGTGGGGATCAGAGAACAGTTTTGTGGAGTTCTTTCTTTCTTTCTTTCTTTCTTTCTTTATTTTGGTTTTTCGAGACAGGGTTTCTCTGTAGCTTTGGTGTCTGTCCTGGGATTAGCTCTTATAGACCAGGCAATGGAGTTGATTCTTGTAGGGGAAAAGGGCCAACCAAAACACACACACATACCCTGGCCCTGAAACCAGAGCCAGTGAAAGAAGCCACCCTGGCTCTGAGACCCGTGCCAGTGAGAGAAATACTTTAGCCCCAAACCCAGTACCAAAGAAATACATCCTGAGTCTGAAACCAGAGCCAAGGAAATGTACTTTGGCCTTAGAATCAGAGTCAGTGAGAGAAATATGCCCTGGCCCCAAAACTAGAGCCAAAAAACTAAATAACACCAGTGTGAGAAACACAGTTTGGCCCTGAAATCAGCCACCTCTGCCCCTGATCAACTAAACTAACCAATCTCTGAGCAGGGAAATCTAACCAACTCCTCTTCTCCCTGGGAAAAGTTCGCCTCTAAGAAGCCCTATATAAGCCCTGCACCTGTCAGTTTGCGGCTGCTCTTCTTCCACCTGGTAGAGGCAGCCAATCTCCTGGTTCTTCCCTCCCAAGAAATCTCTTGAATGAGGTTAGGGTGAAGACCTTCTTTTGCTGGAGCAGAGACAGAGCAGAGTTGTTACAACTGCACTGGGGAAGCAGAGACAGAAGAGCTAGCAGAGCAGAGTGTAGCCTGGCTGTAACACTATCTCTGGGGAAACCTCCTAGCCTAGCAGAGTTGTTACACTGTGGGGCACTGGAGCCAAACTGTAACAACTTCTCTGGGGAAGCCCTCTCCTGTCTGAGCAGTGCTGTCACTTTGGGGAAACCTTCCCTAGAGCAGGGCTGTAAGCTGCTATGCTGTACGTATGCTATTCCTGGCTCCCAGCGGCCGGAATACTCTTCCATCCAAGCTGTAACGCTCATTATTCCCTGGCCCCCAACTGCCAGGATCCCTTTCCTTACTAGCCACATGCTTACAGTTCTGTCATTCCACCTGTTATATTTTGGGGTGCAGAGTAAAGAGACAGAAGGTAGAAAGAGGGGCTGGAGAGGTGGCTCAGAGGTTAAGAGCACTGGCTGTTCTTACAGATGGTCTGAGTTCACTTCCCAGCAATCACATGGTGGCTCACAATCATCTGTAATGGGATCTGGTGCCCTCTTCTGGCCTGCAGGCGTACATGCAGGCACAACACTATATGCATAATAAATAATAAATCTTTTTTTAAAAAAGGTAGAAAGAGACCAGAGTTTGACCTCAACAGAAAGAACTGTTATTTCAAACATCAAAGAACAGACACTCTCCCGTGGGAAAGAAGTTCTGCCAAAGGAGGTTAGCTGGGGATCATAATGGAGGCAAGTGAAAGGCTTGAGAATGAGGAAGTTAATACAGCTTCAGGGAAGTCTACAGTCTCTCCATCCTGGAGTTGTTTGTCCACACAAAGCCATTTTATCTTTAGAAACTACTGTGCCCAGCTGTCAGGAAGCAGGTAATAGCGGGGGGACTCAGCCAGGCAATGGCAGTGAACGGGGAGAGGCTGCAGTGTCAACACAGAGGCACTGGATTTCAGCAAGCCTTAGTTCACTGGTCAGAATCTTGCAGAGTTTGTTCAAAGTTTATTCTGACCTCACACCAGCTTCATGTGGGTTCAGGGGTTTCAACTCAGGTCATCAGGTTTGTGCAGCAGGTAAATCTTTATCTGCCGAGCAATCTCATCTAGCTAAATATTTCTGATTTTCTTTAGTTCAGAAGTCTGATATAGGTGTCTGTTGAGGAATATTATTTTAAGGTGTGTTACTTTTATTTATTCTGAGGAACATTTGTTTAATGATATAAGCATGTGTTGCTTTTGTCTATGCTGCATTTGTTTAACTCTGTGAAACTGTGATTTTTTTTTATTTTTTTTTATTTTTTTTTTTTTTTTGGTTTTTCGAGACAGGGTTTCTCTATGGTTTTGGAGCCTGTCCTGGAACTAGCTCTTGTAGACCAGGCTGGTCTCGAACTCACAGAGATCCGCCTGCCTCTGCCTTCCAAGTGCTGGGATTAAAGGCGTGTGCCACCACCGCCCGGTGAAGCTGTGATTTTTATTGCTTGTTTAAAACCCCTGATGGTCTAATGAAGAACTAAATGGCCAATAGCAAGGCAGGAGCAAGGATGGGCGGGGCTGGCAGACAGAGTATAAATAGGAGGAGAACTAAGGAAGAGGTACAAGAAGGAATGGGGGGTGTTAGGGGTCAGCCACCCAGCCAGCCAAGGATTAAGAGTGAAAGTAACAGGGCTGGAGAGATGGCTCAGTGGTTAAGAGCATTGCCTGCTCTTCCAAAGGTCCTGAGTTCAATTCCCGGCAACCACATGGTGGCTCACAACCATCTGGAATGAAGTCTGGTGCCCTCTTCTGGCCTGCAGACATACAGACAGACAGAATATTGTATACATAATAAATAAATAAATATTTAAAAAAAAAAAAAAAAGAGTGAAAGTAACATTACACAAAAATAAAAGAGAAGGAAAAAACCCAGAGGCAAAAAAAGGTGGTCAGGACAATGCAAGTTTAGAAAAGTTGGTAAGAAATTAGCCAAGCTAAGACCAGGCGTTTATAAGAAAGAATAAGATTTCGTGTGTGATTTATTTGGGATCTGGGTGCTGGGCCCCCCAAAGAACAAAGAGCAAAGACCTCAAAAGAGTAAACAGCAAAACAGTAAAATAGACATCAACAGGTGTCACTAGGCCAAAATAAAAGTATCAACAGTCTTTTGGGTCTGGTGATCTTGGTCTGTGATCCTCGTACTAGGGAACTGGAGGCAAGAAAATTGAGGGGAATCAAAGGATTGAGACTGGTTTGCACAACACCACATCACCGAATCCCGTATGGCTTAGTCCCAGAAACCTGACTGGGGCAATGAAGGGATGAAGAAAGAGTAGACACACAAACACACAGACTGGGCTTGCTCAAAGCCCACCCTCCCTCCCCAATCCTCAGACCTCAGAGAGTTTATCGTGTACAGCAGAGGGACAGGAGTTAGTCTCGGGAGGAGGAGTCTGTGGGAGGCTGTAACATCTGGTAGGTGGAGCTGCAGCTGCTAGTTTGTGCTCACATTGATCAATTGTTCTCAAACATCCATACTTGCACATACTGTCAGCACGTCCCCTTGGACTAGAGGAAGACTTCGCCATCTCCCTGAGCCTCACCCCAGGACTGAGCAAGCTTTGCCAACTTCCCATGGGTCTGGGGCATTGGTCCTTGAGATGGCTATGACCATACCAACAATACACATTCACTTAGGGCTTCATTCAGTCCTTACACATGCATCCACAGCCTCCTTGGCTCCCCTGAGCGCAGTATCAATTGATTAATTAGTTAATTCTGGCCAGATGTAATGAGACGTATCTGTAGACCCAGCACTTAGGAAGCTGAGGTAGGACTATTGGGAAAGTTTTATGTCAGCCAGAGCTGTATGGCGAGACTGTTCTAGAAACTCTAGGGAGGATCTGTTTCTTTCTGTTTCTTTGCCCTTCCCTGTTTCTCAATGCCACTGACAGTCACTACTAGCTCAGGACTCCCTCGGTTTCTCCTCTGGTTACTTCCCTGTGACTCTTTCCTGTGAGCTTTCATGTTTAAATTGGACCCGCATAATGATCCAGGGTAGTAGCTCTGGCTTATTTGTTTATGGGTTTTAGAGGCAGAGACTCGTGTAGTTTATGTTGGGGTTATCCTTGAATTCTTGATCTGCCTGCTTCCACCTCCTGGGTTTACCATCATGCCTAGCTTGTCCTGTATGCATTTATTTATTTTGGCTTGTTTGTCTGCAGGTCATAACTGGAAATGAGACCTTGAGAAGGAAAGGAAAAGATCTTAGCTGGCACAGAAATGCATCCCTTTAATCCCAGCACTCTGGAGGCAGAGGCAGGTTGATGTCTGCGAGTTCTAGGCCAGGCTGATCTATGTAGAGAGTTCTAGAACAGGCAGTGCTACATAGACCCCGTCTACAGAAATAAAAGGAAGAGACCTTAAATAAGTGAGACGGGAAATAAAGAAACAGAAAACATATACTAGGAAAGCAGAAAAGGGGATAACTGGGGGAAGAAGAGAACTATCTGGGAGGCATGAGGGGGAAGAGGAGAATTAATGGGGGGATAAATAGATGAACTATAAGTCCATATGTACAGAGATGCCTAGATAAAACCCATTACTCTGTATGCTAATCCTAAAACAATAGTAAAAATCTATGGCAAGAAAATAAAATGAGCCGGGCGGTGGTCGCGCACGCCTTTAATCCCAGCACTCAGGAGGCAGAGGCAGGCAGATCTCTGTGAGTTCTAGGCCAGCCTGGTCTACAAGAGCTAGTGCCAGGACAGGCTCCAAAGCTACAGAGAAACCCTGTCTCGAAAAACTAAAAAAAAAAAAAAAAAGAAAAAAGAAAAAAAAAGAAAAGAAAATGAATACTTTTTTGTTTTTTGAAACAGGTATTCTCTGTGTAACAGCCCTGACTGTCCTGACTTTTCGTTTTTCAGACCAGGCTGGCCTCAACACTAATAAAATAAAAGATCAGGATGCCTCCTTTAATTCTATGCATCATTAATTCCCTTTTGCCATACAGCCTAACGCAGTCACAAGTTCTAAGCATCTTTGGAAACCGATGCTGTGCCTACCACATTCTCTGACATAAGAGTAGTAGATTTGAGAACAAGCGGTCAAGGAGGAAGGCATCTATCAAGGAATAAGATTATTGAGAGCAGCAATTAATACCACTTGGAGGTCAAACCATAAGTCTCTAGAAGTAACCATTGGGCTAAACGTCTTGCCATACTTGCAGTAGGAGTCAGGGGAACGTTCAGGGGCAGCTCATTTATTATGTGAGTAGCAAGAAAGAAGTTAAAGAAGACTGGGAATGTAAAATCTTCCCTAAACTTCACTGTGAAGGGATTAGATTAAGGACAGGAGGGGAGAGAGGTAGAGGGAGCTGGTGCGGGAAGGATGACGAGAAGGGTCCTCGATAGCCGGGATATCTGTAAAGGGGAAATAATATCAGAGGGATTGTTGGATTGATTCCGGCTCAAGTTTTGCTAAGAAGGCTGGTACCACATCAGTGCCAAGGTCTAGGAAACTGCCAGCAGTGTGGCCAAGATAACGGAATTTATTGTGAGATGAAGGGCGCGCTCCGCCCACAAGAGGCGCTGGTGGGGCGCGAGGGATGGCTGGCGGCGACCTGGAAGCTCGGCTTAAAGCCGAATGGCATCTGAAATAATTTCAGGGGAAATACTTCCTGAAACGCATCACAGTTTTCGCTGCGTTCCATTTGTCCGTTAATCTCTAGACATGCTAAATGCATAAAACAGGACTTGGCATAGAGAACGTCTGAGCACCGTCACGTTAATACCAGCTTCACAACGCTAGAGACTCCATTTCCCTTGAGCTCTTTCAGTCTCTCCGACTACGATTCCCATCATGCCTGGCAGCAGCCGTACCAATGATTCCTTACGTCCCTTAAACCTGTTTACCAGCCCAGCATCCCTAGCTGCCTTGCCTAAGAACGATCAATTGGATAGGAGGATGCCCGCCGAGGCCGGCCAACCTTCGGGCCTGAGGGGCGTGGCCCCGCCCGGCCCCGCCCCCGCCCCGTGGCGGGCTCTTCCCTCCAGCTCTTGGTGGTCTGTACAGTCGACGACATGGGCACCACCTGGAGGAACCCGGGACGCGTGCGGTTCGCGCTCTGCCTCGCCGGCTTCGCGCTCTCACTGTACGCGCTGCACGTGAAGGCGGCGCGCGCCCGCGACGAGGACTACCGCGCGCTCTGCGACGTGGGGACTTCCATCAGCTGTTCACGCGTCTTCTCCTCTCGGTGCGTGCAGAAATGGAAAGCATGGAGTCCCTGAAGGCCAGGTGTACCTGACGGCCAGGTTGCCGGATGATTTTGCAGTCTGGGATCGCAGGGTCCGCAAAACGGACAATTTGAGAGTGCTGTCCCAAGAGTTTCAGACGTGCACAGGGCCTGGACCATTCAGAGATACGGGGATTTGAAGGCTGAGGATGCCAGCGAACTGTGATTGGAAAACTGGAGGAGGCAGGGCAGAATGGTATACAGAGATTGAGGATGATGCGGAATGACAGGAGGTGGTGTCATTGCTCTGCTCAGGGACAAAGGTGGCTCACTCTGGTTGTGCTGGAGGACCGGATGTTGGTGGCGAGGGAACAAACAGATTTGTGCTCCAGATTTCTCTGAGTGGTCACCATAAAGCGCGAACAGGCCGAAAAAAATAAAAACATTTTTTTCCCATTTATTTGTCTGTGGGGTTGCATGTGCATGCCACTACATGCACGTGGAAATCGGAGGTGGTTCCCTCCCACTTCGTGGGTCTGGAGGAGTCCGCCCAGTTGACAGGCTTGGAAGTAAGCACTTTTATTAGCTGAGCCATCTCACTAGCTCCTGAAGTTACTAATGGCTTATGATGACAGACCAGGATAGAGTCAGTGACACACCAGAGGGTCACTGACCTTTGGATTCCTGGTGGGTGGAGAGTCTTGCTAATCGCTTTTTTTCCAGGAGGCACTAGGTTGACCACACTTCCCTGGGTTTTTTCCCTCCCGCCAGGTGGGGCCGTGGCTTTGGGCTGGTGGAGCATGTGCTAGGAGCCGACAGCGTCCTCAACCAATCCAACAGCATATTTGGTTGCATGTTTTACACCATACAACTGTTGTTAGGTGAGTGGCTTTGTCCCTTCCTGACCTATCTTCCTAAGCCAGATCAGCACCACCCCAAGTCTTAGTGACCCAGACAGTTGACAGCTAATCACTGAACAACCTCATCACAAGGGGACAAGAAAGGAAGACACTAGCAGGGTTGCCGTAGTTTAGATAGCCAGAGGCGGTAGGGCTCTCAAAGATTTCCTATGATATCAATTCCTTTTCCTTCTTCCTCCCCCCACCCCCAAGACAGGGTTTCTCTGCATAGCCAAGGCTGGAACTCACTCTCTACCTGAGGCTGGGCCTCAAACTCAGAACTGCCTGCCTCTGCCTCCCAAGTGCTGGGATTAAAGGCATTTACCAACACCTGATGGTTTTTTGAGAGGTTTCTTCGTATAATTTTGGTGCCTTTCCTGGAACTCGCTCTGTTCTAGGCATACACAGCCACCGCCTGCCTGGCCAGTTTTTAATTTTCTTTTCTTTTTTTTTTAATAAACTTTTTCTTCTTTTTTTTTTTTTAAATATTTATTTATTCTGTCTGTGTGTATATCTGCAGGCCAGAAGAGGGCACCAGACCTCATTACAGATGGTTGTGAGCCACCATGTGGTTGCTGGGAATTGAACTCAAGGCCTTTGGAAGAGCAGGCAATGCTCTTAACCACTGAGCCATCTCTCCAGCCCCCAGTTTTTAATTTTCTTCCTTCCTTTCTTTCTTTCTTTCTTTCTTTTTTTTTTTTTTGAGACAGGGTTTCTCTGTAACTTTGGTGCCTGTCCCAGAACTAGCTCTTGTAGACCAGGCTGGCCTCGAACTCCCAGAGATCCGCCTGCCTCTGCCTCCCGAGTGCTGGGATTAAAGGCGTGCGCCACCACTGCCTGACTTTTAATTTTCTTAAGACAGAGATCTCTCTTGGCTCTGGAGAGATGCTCAGAGGTTAAGAGCACTGGCTGCTCTTCCAGACGTCCTGAGTTTAATTTCCAGCAACCACATGGTGGCTCACAACCATCTATACTGGGATCTGATTCTCTGTTCTAGCATGTAGACATAGCGGCAGACAAAGCACTCATATATTAAAAAGTAATAAAAATAATAAATAACTTTTGTCAGGTGGTAGTGGTGTAGGCACTTGTGAGGCATAGGCAGGCAGATCTCTGTGAGTTCGAGGCCAGCCTGGTCTATAGAGCTGGTTCCAGGACAGCTAGGGCGGTTACACAGAGAAACTCTGTCTCGAAGCCTCCCCCCTCCTCCCCCCCCAAAAAAAAGACAGGAACTTTCTATGTAGCCCTGGTTACTCTGGAATTCATTATGTAGACCAGGTTGGCCTGGAACTTGCAGAGATCCTCCTGCCTCTGTCTCCCAAGTGTTAGGACCAACTTGTTTTGAGACAAGGTCTCATGCATTCTAGGTTGACTTTGAACTCTTTTTTGTTTTTTGTTTTGTTTTTTTTTTTTGTTTTTTTAGACAGGGTTTCTCTGTGGCTTTGGAGCCTGTCCTGGAACTAGCTCTGTAGACCAGGCTGGTCTCGAACTCACAGAGATTCGCCTGCCTCTGCCTCCCGAGTACTGGGATTAAAGGCGTGCGCCACCATCGCCCGACGACTTTGAACTCTTGAGCCTCCTGCCTCCATATCCCAGGTACCAAGATTATAGGCCTATGAAAACACAGCCATTTTACAAATTCTTTTTTGTTTCATTTTGTTTTTTGAGACAGGGTTTCTCTGTAGCTTTGAGGCCTGTCCAAGCCTGTCCTGGAACTAGCTCTTATAGACCAGACTAGCCTTGAACTCATGGAGATCTGCCTGTGTCTGCCTCCCGAGTGCTGGGATTAAAGGTGTGCGCCACCACTTCCTGGCTCAGCTTATAAACTCTTTTTGAGGCGACTCCAAAGGTGACTCATGTTTCATCTCATACAGAGTTCAGCAGGAGAATTTACTGTTGGGTCCTAAGGGTTAGTGAACACATAAGGCCCACTGGATCCTGTCGTAGAGAACTTTCAGCAGATGCAGCTGCTCTCTGACACTGGAGAGGAATGTTCTAGATGTGCCTTTAATGATCCTCTCTTGTTTTGCAGGTTGCTTGAGGGGACGTTGGGCTTCCGTCCTCCTGGTACTGAGTTCCCTGGTGTCCCTCGCTGGTTCTGTCTACCTGGCCTGGATTCTGTTCTTTGTGCTCCACGATTTCTGCATCGTTTGCATCACCACCTATGCTATCAATGTGGGTTTGATGTTGCTTAGCTTCCAGGAGGCGCCAGAACACAAGGCCAAAAAGCACTGAGATCCCACCTTGTGCCAGCCTAACGTAACCTGCTTTGCCTTGGCACATGAGCCTTGCTCAAGAGGGTCATGTGTGGGTCTGTAGAAGGCCCTACTCCTTACATTCCAGTCCCCCTCCATAACCACACATAGGACAATGACCAGACGTGCCTCTAAGTTCTCTTCTCAAGGACTGCTTTCTGCTCTTGGCTAAAGAGAATGGTTTTGAACAATAAATTTTCCTAAGTTGGTCAAGTCTGAAGCATCCGTCTGCCAGGGATCCTTTGGGGTGTTGGTCTTTCCTTATTGCCTTCTCTGGAACTGGGATGAGTCAGAGTGCGATGGAGGGCCTGTCTGGGACGGGTGGCTGCATCATCTCTAGCATGCTTATGTCAGCAAAATCTGGCACATCAGCCCCCACGTCCAGGAAACAAGTTTGCGTCCAGGAAACAAGCTTGCGTTGGCTGCCTAGGGCTCAGACTCCTGTCGTAGGAGGGGCTGCCACACACCTGGAGGCCGAGCTTGCTTGGAATTTCTTCTGTAGTCCAACTTGAACCTCTGCAGCTACCTCACCTAACAACCTGAGCCAGTCTTAACACCTGCAGAGGGCCAGGCTCAGATTCTCTCTCTGTTTTTCCTAGTGTATACCAAGGACTTGACATCCCAAACATTGTCTAAGAAACTGGTAGTTAATTTAATCCTCAAAGTAATTGTCTGAGGTAGTTACCACCATTGTTTCTATATTGGTGAGGAAGCTTAGATTCAGAGAAGCTAATGCGCAGGAGACTACATCTCTAATACGGGGAAGAGTTGGGGGAGGGGAATATCCCACAGCTCACATTGCTAGGCAGGAGCGCCACCACTGGGCTGTACTCTAGCCCTTGTCTCCCGCTCTGAGTCCACAGGAGCCAACTCAGCTCACAGGTGTCACCACTGGGGTCAGGGTTCCTGGATGGAGCTAGCTTACGTGAGGAGTTGGACGGGTCTAACCTCCAGCCCAGCACTTGTAAGACAGCGCAACGCTGGCATGAGACCGAGCTCTGCACATGTGGCCCCAGAAGCAAACACGGGACATGTGTGAAACCTACCTGGCCTTGTCCTGAGGGAGGCAAGTAAATGGTCTAGACGTCAGGTTTTTGGGTTTTTTGTTTTTTGTTTTTTGTTTTTGAGACAGGGTTTCTCTGTCAAAAACAAACCAAAAAAAACCCTCAAAATTATGCCTCCGCCTCCAGGTACTAGGCTTACAGACGTACACTACTATGCTGGGCTTTTAAGAATTTTAAAAAAAAATGGAGCACTGGCTGTTCTTTCAGAGGTCCTGAGTTCAATTTCCAGCAACCACAACCATTCTCTCTTTTTTTTTTTTTTTTTTTTGGTTTTTCGAGACAGGGTTTCTCTGTGGTTTTGGGGCCTGTCCTGGAACTAGCTCTTGTAGACCAGGCTGGTCTCGAACTCACAGAGATCCGCCTGCCTCTGCCTCCCAAGTGCTGGGATTAAAGGCGTGCGCCACCACCGCCCGGCCTCACAACCATTCTTAATGAGATCTGGTGCCCTCTTCTGACATGGATAAATGCAGGCAGAGAACTGTATACATAATACATAAATACATCTTTTATTTATTTATTTTTTGTCTTTGTTTTTTGAGACAAGGTTTCTCTGTAGCTTTGGGGCCTGTCCTGGAACTAGCTCTTGTAGACCAGGCTGGTCTCGAACTCACAGAGATCCACCTGCCTCTGCCTCCTGAGTGCTGGGATTAAAGGCGTGCACCACCACCTCCCGACCATAAATACTTCTTAAAAGAATTTAAAAAATTATTTTATGTGTATGCCTGTGTCTGCACCACATGTGTGCCTGGTGCCTGGAAAGGACATAAGAGCAGCCCGTGAAGAAACCAATGAGCCATCTCTCCAAGCCCCTAGGCATTTTTTTTAAGATTCTTTTTTTCAAGACAGGGTTTCTCTGTGTAGCCCTGGCTGTCCTGGAACTCAGTAGACCAGGCTGGCCTTGAACTCACAAAGATCTGCCTGCCTGGTTTAAAGGCACGTGCCATTACTGCCCGGCAACCCCAGACATATTTTTAAAATTTATGAGTGTGTGTGCGTGCTGAATGCCATGACGTGTGTGTAGACTTCAACTTGCAAGAATCCTTTCTCCATCATGTGGGTCCCAGGAAACAGACTCGGGTCATTAGGCTTGGTGGCAAGTGTCTTTGTGCCAGCTCCCTAAATATTTTTTGTTTACAAGCCTGGTGAAATGGCTCAGCAGGTAAAGGCCATGTGATTTCAAACTCTGAGAACCACATAGGAGAAGGAAAAAGCCATCACAGGTTGCCTGCCCTCTCTCTAGAATAAATAATTGATAAAACAATAATAGGGGCTGGAGAGATGGCTCAGAGGGTAAGAGCACTGGCTGCTCTTCCAGAGGTCCCAAGTTCAATTCTCAGCGACCACATGGTGGCTCACAACCATCTGTAATGAGACCTGGTGCCTTCCTTGCCAGCAGTACATTGTATGCTTAATAAATAAATCTTTTAAAAAAATAATAAAAAGCAACATTCCTTCCAGTCCACTTGATGGGACCAATTTGAAATTCTTACTATTATTCTGTGTATGTGAGTGTCTTGCCTGCATGTATGTCTGTGCACCACATATACGCCTGGTGACTTGGGAGGGCAGAAGAGGGTGTCAGATCCCCTGGTCCTGGAGTTACAGGTGGTATGCACTGCCCTATGGCTTCTGGGAATCAAATGGGGTCAGTGCTGCTAGGTGTTGAGTCATCTCTCCAGCTCCCACCCCCCAAAGCCCTGGAGTTTTTCAGGCAAGACAGAAACAGCTTCATTGTTTAAAGTTACCGGTGCAGTAAATGGGGGAACTGGGATTTGAACTGGGGGAGTGTGGCCATTGCCAGAAGTCCAGAGAGGTGTAAGGACCACACAACCACCGCCCCAAGCCGTCGGTTTCCTTCTAGCCCAGGAAAAGTAACACCTGACTCTTAGTTGACTGGGGGCGGAGCTGGGGTGGAGCCAGGGAGACCCAGGTGGCTCCTCGGAGAACGAGGGAATGCACTGAGTGGGAGCAGGATGCGGCAGAGGCAGAGCTGGGGACCAGGGCTGCTTATTGTGGGAGCTGTGGTCCTGCTAGAGGGTAAGTCATTCAAGTAGACTGCAATTGCTATGTAAGGGATCCTGAGGGGCTATAGTCTCCCCATGGATGTCCTTGTCTAGGTGTGTGGAGTTGTCATGTGGGGGGAGGGATGTGGGGAGAGAAGGGAGGTAACACACAGCCTGCTGTCAAATGGATGGTTTTCCTGGGCCAAGTCTGAGCACTGTGTAAGAACCTGTGCCAATACATTAACTCCTACAGTAGTTCTGTCTTGATGAGGAGACTGAAGGGCAGAAAAGCTAAGTCAGGTGCTTGAGAGCAGTCTGCGTCCGGATTGGGCAGGGAAGGATCTGAGATCACTCTGTCTGGATGCAGTTGTCTCACCTGTGTGTGTATTTCGCCCCTTCCGATCCTCTACTTGCAGAATGACCTCAGGCCTGCTCTGGCCCCGCTGGCTTGGAGCTGTCTGCGCTAATTCTACTTCAGAAGTGCAGTAGGCCTCTTTGTGTGAGCCTGGGATGGGTTTCAGGCAGGGCAGGGACCCTCCGGAAAGGTCAGCCTCCTCCGGAAAGGTAGTTTGATTCATTAGCACAGGGGTGGAGTGAGTCTCACTTGGGGCCTCCCCCACTTTGGACGTGACACAGGCCTCTAATCTAGCGTCTCAGGCTTCCACAGCTGAAGGGACAATTAGGCTAATGTCCTTCGCATGCACTGGCCACCTCCCTGACTCAGTGGTGGGGGCAGGAGTTAGGGGTTCAGAAGCCTAGAGGGTTGGCCTGCTCCCAAGAAAAATCTCAGGTCTTGCTTCTTGGGCCCAGGAGCGCTGAGCACAGCTGAGAGAGTTAATGGCTGAGTACTCTGAAAGGGCTCCAATAAAAGCTGCTTTTCAGCCGCATATAAATATTTGCATTCTGGGAGGGGCTGGTGAGGTAGCCAGCCGTAGATAAGAACCCGACTCATCCCCTCCACCAGTTAAGGCACCTCCACATCTTGTGTCTTCTTCTTCCTAGGTCTTCAAGCAGCTCAGCGTGGTAAGTGGTGGGGACATGAGACCTGGGCTGTACTGGGGGATAATGGGGAAGGGGGAATGGAGTTGTGTGGTCCCGAGGTCAGGACAGTGTCTGCAGTGATCATGACTCACCCTTCTCTACAGCCTGCGGGCAGCGCGGCCCTGGCCCTCCGGAGCCCCAGGAAGGCAACACGTTACCTCATGAATGGCCCTGGCAGGCCAGCGTCAGGCGACAGGGGGTACACATCTGCAGCGGCTCACTGGTGGCCGATACCTGGGTCCTCACAGCCGCTCACTGCTTTGAAAAGTGAGTCGTGCTTTGGTTCAGTCTCTCGATTTGAGGGTGGACTCGTCCCTGTACCTTGCAAGACTCTTTTGCCTCTAGAATAACGAAGTGTCATTTATGACCAGCTCAGCCTTCGCAATCTTTCCTGCTCTACAGAGGAGGAAATGGGAACTGGAGGGACGTGGCTGAAGTCGGGTTCTGTGTCTGCTCATCTTCCCCACCTGTGTTCTTCTCCCCACTGTCATGCTCCACTGGCACTCAGCTGCCCGGGCCTTGCCCTTCTCCTTTCAGGGTGGCCACAACAGAACTGAGCTCCTGGTCCGTGGTCCTGGGTTCTCTGAAGCAGGAGGGGCTGAGCCCAGGGGCTGAAGAGGTATCAGTTGCTGCTCTGCAGTTGCCCAAGGCCTATAACCACTACAGCCAGGGATCAGACCTGGCCCTGCTCCAGCTCAGCCACCCCACAGCCCATACAACCCTCTGCTTGCCCCGGTCCACCCATCACTTCCCCTTTGGAGCTTCTTGCTGGGCCACAGGCTGGGACCAAAACACCAGCAATGGTAAGTCCTGTCTTGACAAAGACCTAGAAGGCACTCTGCCTGGGCCCCACTGCTTCCCAGAGCTAGACTCAGCTTCATCTCCGTTGCCAGTTTCCAGGACCCTACGGAACCTGCGCCTTCGTCTCATCAGCCGCCCCACCTGCAACTGTCTCTATAATCGGTTACACCAGCGGCTGTTGGCCAGCCCAGCAAGACCTGGGATGCTGTGTGGGGGTGCCCAGCCTGGGGTACAGGGACCCTGCCAGGTCTGATGAGTACAGGGGGAAAGGGAAGGCCTAATCTTGGGCCAAGGGCCCACAGAAAAGGGTGACGGGGAACAGCCAGAAGGCATCTGGTTAGTAGTGAATTGGGGCTCAGGTGACTCCTTTGCCTGGCTCCAGGGAGATTCTGGGGGACCTGTGATGTGCCGTGAGCCTGATGGACACTGGGTCCAGGTTGGGATCATAAGCTTCACATCAAAATGTGCCGAAGAGGACACTCCGGTGCTGCTGACTGACATGGCCACTCACAGCTCGTGGCTGCAGGCCCGCGTTCACGGGGCAGCTTTCCTGGTACAGGACCCAGGAACTGTGGAGACCAGCGATGAGAACACCTGTGTAGGTAGGTAGGTCTGCGCATGGTATTAAAAGTGGAGTGTACAGGGACACTCAGGCCATATGAAGGCTTCCTGGCCAATGGGTAGAAGCCACAAGGAAACAAACTTCAGCTCAGACACTGAGTCTAGACACTGCCAACAGAGAACTAGGTTTGTAAGGCCCTTTTAGTTCCTGGGATACAAACAGCCCCACTGGGGCCAGGAAGTTTTACAGGTGTGTCTCTGAAATCTCTGGTTGGTTTCAGGGGGAAAGTTTCCAGGCAGAAATCCAGGAGAGACAGAGCAGTGACTGCAATGCAAATTGCATGCAAAGTCATTTCAGGGAAGGAAGCTAGGTTCCGATGTTCAGAATAGCAAGCTAGGGATTTTAGGGCTGGTCCAGGCTTGGGGAAATGTAGGTGGGTGGGGGAGTGGGGCAGAGACCTTCCAGGTTAAGGCTGGCACTGATTACTGTCAGACATCAGGATTAAAGGCATGCACGTTGGCTCTGAATCCCAAGTGGGCTACCTGGTTTTGGTTACAGAGCTAGGTTAATCTGTATAGTTTACCTTTGGTAATGAAGCTGAGAGTCAACTGGGAAGATCTGCTGACATACAGAAGCACTCAGCACAGGTCCTAGTGTTAAGTGACCACTTAACTGGGTGATGTAATTCACTTATTTCAGCGTGTGGCTCCTTGAGGAGTGAAGGCCCTCAGGCAGGAGCACTCTCTCAGTGGCCCTGGGATGCCAGACTGAAGCACCATGGGAAGTTGGCTTGTGGTGGAGCCCTGGTATCGGAGGTGGTGGTGCTGACTGCTGCTCACTGCTTTATCGGGTGAGCCTTATGTCACTCTCCTCTGTGCCCCTTGCCCCAGCTGTCTCTCGGTGCTGAGAACTCTGCCTCTCAACAGGCGCCAAACCCTAGAGGAATGGAGTGTAGGACTAGGGGCTGGACCAGAGGAATGGAGCCTGAAACAACTCATTCTGCATGGGGCCTACACCCACCCAGAGGGCGGCTATGATGTGGCCCTCCTGCTGCTGGCTCAGCCTGTGACGTTAGGCCCTGGCCTGAGGCCCCTTTGCTTGCCCTATGCTGACCACCACCTGCCTGACGGTGCACATGGCTGGGTTCTGGGGCTGACTCCAGGAGCAGGTACATAGTAACGGGGATGCTGGCAGTGGTCCACTGGACTTGCAGGCAACTGAGGCATCTGCTCTTGTCCTTTGTTTTCTAGCCAACAGCCACCCACAGACAGTGCCTGTGAGAGTCCTGGGGCGAATGGCCTGTAGCCAACACCACGCAGCCCCTGGGAGCACGGGCACTCCCATCCTGCCAGGGATGGTCTGCACCACTGTCGTGGGCGAGCTGCCTCAGTGTGAGGTGAGTTCCAGTTCCCAGCCCTTACCCAGCAGACCCCTGGCATTTTCTCACCTTTCTACCATGTTTGGTTACTAGCCCTGCTTCTCACCTGAAACTAAGTCCTCCTGCCAGCTGGCCCCCAAACAGCCCAGGCTACAGCTCTAAGCCCCTTCCACCCGCTACAGAAAGTCACCAAGTGTAACCTGCTCCCTAACAGGGCCTATCTGGGGCACCACTCGTCCACGAGGTCAGGGGCACGTGGTTCCTGGCTGGACTGCACAGCTTTGGAGACACCTGCCAAGGCCCTGCAAGGCCTGCGGTCTTTGCGGCACTCTCTGCCTATGAGGACTGGGTCAGCAGTCTAGACTGGCAGGTCTACTTCGCTGAGGAGCCAGAGCCCGAGGCTGAGCCTGGAAGCTGCCTGGTCAACTCAAGTACGTGTCCCTCTTCGTTCTTCCTCCTTAGCCTGGGCTCCCCTCTAAGGCGGACACTCAGGCTCTAGCTGCCTGGGGTGTGGAGTAAGCAACAGACAGATCCATGTGGACGTAGGCAGTAGGGGTCTCAGCTTCTTGGTCTTCAGGTCTCCCATACGCCACAGGGGCCAAGATGGATCCTGTTTCTTCCAACACAAGTTAATAAAGCTCTAGGGATGGGGCCAAGTTAATTTCCTTCCTCTCCTTGACAGGCCGACCCGCCGGTTGTTGATGGTGACTCTCTAGTTCACTCACAAGACGCCAGAAAAGCCAGGCAACTCCCACCAACACCCAGTTCTCCACTCCAGCCCATCCCCTCCCTATTGGTGGTTCCCTGACCTGAGGCAAGCCAACAACTGTCTGACTGGGAATGAGCCAGCCCAGAGGATGCTTTCTGTGTGTGACCATGACCCACCCCCAAGCTCTGCAATCCAACAGGGGTGTCTCCAGGACTCCTTAAATAACCCGTCATACACAACCACACAACCACACCAGCAGCTGTTGTGGAAAAAAAAAAACAGTTTTTTTTGGGGGGGTGGGGAGCAATTTTCCTTTTTTAAAACTTAAATAAATTGTTACAAAATAGATTTTAGAAAATAAGTTACAAACTATAGTAAAAGGCTCCCCTTCCACAGGCAACTTCCCACCTGTGTACGCTCTGAATATGCCTCTCCTGGGTTAGAATCTGGCTAGCACAGCATTCTGGCAGAGCCTGGCCGTGGAAGAACATGGTGACAAAGGCTTGGGAAGGAGGTCCTTCATGGACACAGACATGAAGACTACCTTATCCCCTTCTTGAGAGAGAAACCAGATCAGGCTCCTCTTCAGGGAAGAGGAGATGGGGAGACCCAAGCAATCCTGAGCGAATGTGGAGATGAAGACTCTCTGTGCCTGCATCCCCAGCTTCAGTGAACTCTTCTTTGGAGACTTGAAGTTCAGAGAGAGAAGTTGAGGTCTGCAGGCCACGGGGGTGAGGGGTTCAGGAGTGAGGCTGTAGATGAGTCCCCATCCCCTCTGCTTGATGCTGGTACCATGGAAGCTCCTAGGAAGAGAAGAAGAGGTCACTGAGGGAGGCCTAAGCCACCTCTCAGACCTACGGGTCAGGTCAGTTCCTGACATGGCCCTGAGAAACAGACAAGTGCAAGAGGCCAGGATAAATAGCTCAGGGTCAGAGAGTTCGCCTATTGTGTATAAGGCTTTTTAGGTACCATGCCTAGCATCTCCCCCTCACCCAGGAACTTATAACTTATAAAAATAATTGTAATTATTTTTACAGCCTTGGTTACTAGGCTCCTTGCTCATTTGAGAAGGCTTTGGTCCTGAGAACCACTTCTTCAGTTCTCAGGACCCATCACTATTTTGTCCTTCTCAGCCAAGCTCTGGTCAAGGGCATACATTTCAGGGACACCTACCCTTGGTGGCTATAGATGGAATGGATTTTCCTCTGCTGAGGGGAATATGAGCATAAGGCTTGCTGAGTACACAGACTGCCCCGGCCTCCACAGCTTTGCCCTTCAGTGGGCTGGGTGGAGGCCAGTTCCCCCACCCCCGAGAGATTCACTGTGATAGAGGGAAGAGCTAGACTAATGACTGCCACTGCTCAGATGGGCCTGTCTTCAAAGAAACAATTATCCATGAGTCAGCCCTTAGTTAAAGGGCTGTGTTGGGGAAGGTGCCGGTGGAGAGGGCGGTCTGGTTGGTTCTTACAAGATCTGTATCAGAAGGAGAGGGAAAAATTAACTAAAAGGAAGATCAAAAGGGCTCAGTACACCACTCACAGAGTCCTCAATTCCAAGGGAGCTGGAAGGCAGAGACAAGCCATAGGGAAAGAGGGACAGTGAGTGAGTAGTGACCAGTAAGCCAGCAAACTGGCCCAGTCAGCAGGAAAGCAGCCAGTTAGCGTTACCAACTGAACAGGCAGACCCACCTTGGCTTTAATCCTGCAGGCTATTCCTATCTACCTGCAAGACAACCCAGGAATCAGCAACCCCCACCCCCACCCCCCTTTTTCATTCTCTGGCTTCTTGCCCATTCTTGGAAAGATCAGAACCTAAACACAGCCCATTTCACCCTTCCCTCTGGGAATCATTGCTGGCTAAATCAGGGTTCCTAGATGTGGCAGTTCCCAGACACCCTGGCCTACTGAAAGAAAAGTCACTCTTTGGCTATACAACACTCCACGCTCCTGCCCCACCCACCCCACCTACGCCAGTGTCCATCTTTCTGACCTACAATTCCTACTTCAGTTTGTCAGTCCATGTCCAGGCTCCTGCCCCACCCACCCCACCTACGCCAGTGTCCATCTTTCTGACCCACGATTCCTACTTCAGTTTGTCAGACCATGTCCACGCTCCTGCCCCACCCACTCCACCTACCCCAGTGTCCATCTTTCTGACCCACGATTCCTACTTCAGTTTGTCAGTCCATGTACAGGCTTCCGCTGCTTCTCACAATCCACTCGATTCTGTCCTTACTTCCCTTACCTACTCAGGACCATGGCTTCTCTCCACCATGTGCCCACCTCCTTCTGGGTCCCCTCAACCCTCTATCCAACCCATTCACCCCACATACCTGAGCTAGACATTGTCCACTCCTCCTGGTGCTGCTGCTGGTGCTGCAGGAAGCTATTTCGGTGGCGAAAATGGCGGGGACAGTGAGAACAGGTGAACGGTCCCTCCTGAGGGGCATGGACCCGCCCATGGCCCCGCAGCCGGGCGGCTGTTCGAAAAGCCTTGCCACAGATGTTGCAGCTGTAGCGCTTGGGGTCTGTGTGGGTCCTGCTGTGGTTCTTGAGAGACAGCAGGTTGGGCAGGAGTTTGGGACACAGGGAGCAGGGGTAGAGTCCAGTGGTATGGGCCTTCTGGTGATTCAGCAGGCTACCAGCATGGCGGTAGGAGCGCCCACACTGGGCACAGCAAAAGGGACGCTCCTTGTCTTCAGCTGCTGTGAGATTTGTTCCTTGTCCTCCATTAGCTGGCTCCCCATTCTCTTCTGGGTCTCTGTGAGGTTCGGATGGAGCCTCCTGAGCGTTCCCTGGACCAGGGGGATCCACCGCTGCCATCCAAGCTTGTGGCTCTCTGGTCTCCTCTGTCTGACCTGGTACCTGGCTATCGTCAACAGCATGAGTCTGCATGTGTGTGGCCAGCTCACTGTGGGACGCAAACACTTTGCTGCAGTTACGACAAGCAAAGGTCTGGGCGGCAATGTGGTTGTGGATCTTAGTGGTCACAGGACTCAGTATCTCTGGGGAACAGAGCAAACAACTGTGACAGACTTTCTTGTCAACGCTGGGGTTCAAGAGGCCATCAGGTTGATAGGTCTTTCCACACTGGCTGCAAGAGGGGTGGCTCTCTGATTGGAGCCGAGAGCTGCTGTCTCCACCATCCTGGCTATCCATATAACTTACGGTAGAATCACTGGACTGGCTCTCAGAGAGGTGACAAGAATTCTTGGAGCCAGTATCTTCCAACTTGCCTTCTGGCTTGGCTAACTGATCCTGAGGAACCCAGGCACCATTGTGAGTCATTTGTCCCCTTTCTCCTTGATACCCATCTACCTTCCCCACTTCCCAAGTTAAAGACTCTGTGACTTCTGACTGTGCTGGCCTGCTGGGACTCTGACTATGCTCCTCAGGCCTCTTGGTTCCAAGCTCCAGCTGTGGTACTGACTGAGTACCTTCTGGTCTGCCCTCCACTCCCCAGCCATCAGCAAGGTTCTCCTTACTGCCTTCACCATCATGTGGGTCTCCCTGGCCACTGGTCAGCTCTAGTTTGGTCTCCTCGTGCTCCTGCAGATGCCGCTCCAGAGATCGCTGGCCAGGAAAGCCACAGCCACAAAGGGTACAACGTACAGTTGCTCCCCTCCGGGGTGTCCGCCGCCTCCGGCTATCAGAATGCAGCCTCTGATGGTCTTTCAGGGCTGTGCGGTTGGAATAGGTCTTAAAGCAGAAGGAGCAGCTGTACTGGCCTATCTCCTGGGTGCACTGATGGTTCAGGAGGCTGCCAGCATGGCGGTAGTTCCGGCCACACTGCCCACACCTGAAAGACCGATCCTCACGAGTCAGCTTCTGGGTGCCCCTTCCCCTCCTTCGCTCAGTATGAACCCGCTGGTGGTTGGCCAGCTGCTTCCGCAGGCGAAAGGCTTTCCCGCAGTCACTGCAGCGGAAACGCCGAGGGTCTGCATGGATGCGCCGGTGGTTCTTAAGGGACATGAGGTTTGAAAAGCCCTTGGAGCAGGCCTGACAGCCAAAGTGGCCAGTCTGATGGCTCTGCCGGTGATTGATGAGGCTGCCAGCATGCTTGTAGGTTCGGCCACACACTTCACAGCTAAAGGGCCGCTCAGAGCTAACTTCAGTTTGACAGCCTTTCTCTGCCGTCTCCAGCCTCTGCTCTAGCTCCTCTTCCTTTACCGTGGTCTCTTCCCACACTTCTTCTTTCACTCCCGCCAGCTCCTCCAAGGGCTCCACTTTAAGTTCTTCCTGGAGCTGCCCTACGACTGCCTGTTCCTGCCCTGTTTCTGCCACATTCTGGGGTTCGTTGCTGCCTCCTGCCTCTGCCACATTCTGGGGTTCGTTGCTGCCCCCTGCCTCTGCGATAGGCCCCACTTGGGGCTCGGAACCTTTGCAGCGAGGGTGGTTGCGCAGATGATTCCGGTAGGCAGCCAGGTTGGGGTAGCAGCGGGAACAGACAGGGCAGATGAAGTTGCCTGTCTGGTGGATCTTACGGTGGTTCACCAGGCTGCCTCCATGGCGATAGGTCTTGCCACACTGGTTACATTGGAAAGGGCGAGGATGGGACTTGGGGAAGCTTTCACCAGCCTGCATGCAAAGGCTGTCTGCAACTGTGCCTCCTGCTCCCTCCTCAGACTGTGTGTCCCCACCCTCTTCTGAAACAGAGGTCACTGTGCCCTCAAAGACATCATCTGCAGCCATTTCTACCGCATCACCCGATCCTTCCAAGTGGCTAGGAATGTTCTCGGTCATATTGCTGGAACTCTGACTTTGATGGTGACGCTCCAGGCTCCCCAGGTCATCATAGGTCTGACCACAGCAGCCACAAATGTGCCCATAACCTGCTCCATCTAGAGCCTCCACTTCCCGCTGAAGCTGATTCAGCAGCTCTGCTTCTGAGAGCTGCAGAGGAGGACTGTCGGTAGAGGCTGCTTCCGCTGTGCCTTCCTCATCCTCTTCTGAGCCCTCAGGTATGCCAGAAGCGCCATGAACCTGGCTCAGGTGGCGCATGTAGCCAGTTCTCCCAGGAAAGATCATTCCACACAGACAGCAGAGGAAGGGCTGTGCTGAGGCGACCTCCCCTGGTCTGTGGTTCTGGAAGTGACTACGCAGGGCAGGCAGAGAATCAAACTCCTTTGGACAGAGAGAGCATTGGTAGATGCCTGGAGGGTGGCAGGACTTATGGCTCAGCAGGTCGGCAGCTTGGGGGAAAGAATCCCCACAATCAGAACACGTGTGAGTGACTTCTGCCTTCCAGACAGTGTCGCTGTCAGCAGGGGGAGAGGAGTCGGACTGGCAAATGCCCCGTTTCTGGTCACTATCCACCCCAGGGAGGCTGTCACAAAAGCCAGCTTCACTGCTTTCCTCATTACCTGGGATGTCCACGTGGCCAAGGAAACAGGCTTCTTTCTTTTCTAGTCCTTCCTCGGTGCCAGTGTCCTCTTTACCACCTGGGAAACAGGATTCATCCCTTTCAAGCCCATATTCGCTGTCTTGGGATCCTGCCTGCAAGCAGTCCCCACCCCTCTTCAGGTGGCCCTCAGTCCCACAAGGACTTTCTCCCAGAGGGTCTTGGGAAGATTCCAGGCCCTCATCATTTTTCAACTTCTGGGTCCAGGTGCCCGCAGGTGGGCGTTTGGACTCCTCCTCACCAGTACTATCCTGTTTCTGACGCCTCCTATTCCACTGCCGACTATGACGTCGTAAGTGGCTCTTCATGGCAGCCATAGTATGGAAATGCTTGGCACAGGTCCCACAGCTGAAGTCTCCTGTCTGATGGGTCTGCCTGTGGTTGATAAGGCTCCCCGAGTGGCGATAGCTCTTTCCACAGTCTCGACAAGCAAATGTTCTAGGTGGTGACCTGGTCTTGTCTGTCCTGCTCTTTTCTCCTTCCCCTGCCCTGTGTGTCCTTCCATGATGCTCCAGACTCTTGAGATCTTCAAAGAACATCCCACAAATGTTACATATTTGTGGCGTTGTCTTATCTGCCGTTGGGGGAATACTGGTGGCTTCTTCTTGTCTGTATACCCGCCCCTGATCTGTGGGGAATGCTGCTTCTGTTCCCATTGGGTCAAGTTGTTCCCTCTTGACAGGGCTAGGGGAACCTTCAGTCCCTGGGTCTGTACTTCGGCGCGTGGCCTTGCAATGGACGCGCACGTGGTTACGCAGAGCCATAAGGTTGGGATATTTCCGAGGACAGAGTGAGCACTGGTATTCTCCTGTCCGATGGCTGTGGCGGTGGTTCACCAGGCTCCCCCTGTGGCGATAAGCCCGACCACACTCATTGCACTTATAGGGACGATGGTCCAGGTTGGTTGTGAGGACCTCTTCCTCTTTTTGGGTAGTCTCAGCCGACATAAGGGCAGTTGAGGACACTGATGACTGGCCATCTTCTCCAGCTCCTTGCCGGGGTCTATGATGAGCACGAACATGGTTTTTCAGAGCAGCTGCATTGAATAGCTGCTTGGAACAAACTGAGCAGGGGTAAATACCTGTTTGGTGACTCTTTCGATGGTTGATGAGACTACCTGCATGGCGGTAAGTCCGGCCACAGTCCCTACAACAGAAAGGTCGATACTCCTCTTGGCTACCATCCTCTAGCTCCCCAGAGCCATTCAGCATCTGTGTTTTAGGTAGCTGATTCCAGCTCCTCTCATCTGCGTGTCCATTCGTAGTAGGCATCTCTCTCTCTTCCCACGGCAGATCCAGCTTCTCCCCCTCATGGGACTGCTGATGTTCCAGCAGATCCCGAGGGAGACGGAAGGCACGGGGGCAGTGGGGGCAGTGGTACGGCCGATACTGAGCGTGGAGTCGTGAGTGGTTCTTCAGAGCCATAAGGTTAGAAAACTCCTTAAAACAGATGGCACAAGGGTAGACGCCCAGAGTGTGGCTCTGGCGGTGATTGGTGAGGCTCCCAGCATGCTTGTAGGTCTTTCCACACTGATTGCACTTGTATCTTCGCTCCTCCTCAGCAGGAAGGGGCTCAGTGGACTCCTGGCTCCCTGTGAAGTTCACTACCGATTCTGCCAAATATTGTTCCAGATTGCTGAGGAGGCTGCTGGCTGGAGTGGGGAGCGGTGGCGCTCCATCAGAAGTGGTGGTGGGTACCCAGTCCTCTGCACTTCCTCTAGGATCTGGCTGCATCTCTAAGCTTTCTCTTTGTTTGGTGGGTGGATCTTCCCAGGTCCCCGGAGCTGTCCTGGGATCCATTCCAGCGTCACATTCATGTGCCTCTCGTACATGCTTCGTCTGATTTCCCCAGGCTTCCCTAGAACCCAGCCTCTGACCCCAGGCTTCAGCAGCCATTGTTTCACTCTGACGGTGTGAAGTCGTTTCCTTGGCATGTAGGGGCCTGTGCCTTTGGAGGCCCTCGGGAGCATGAGTCCTCATGTGGCTCTGGAGGCTCAAGGGGTTAGTGAAGTCTTTGCCACAGGTGGTACAGGGGAAAAGCCCAGACTCGTGGTTCCGCTGGGAGAGGACACTGTCAGCTTCCTCACTGTGCTGGTTGGTGGATGGATGGAGCAGTTCTCGATGCCGTGATAGTTCCGGGAGGCTGGGAAAGTGGCGCTGACAGTCAGAGCAACTGATTGAGAGGGGCATGTCCTCCATGGGGCAACGTGGTAGAAAACCTGGAGGCTCAGGAGGAACAGACAGGTGGCAGCCGCATCTTTCCCTGCAGAAGGGGTCAAGGCCTAGAAAGGGGGGGCAGGCAGAATGAAGGATTGAGTCAGTATTGCTTCTTGGCTATATGAGCACCACATTCACTAGAGTCACAGAGAGGCTTCCCAACCAACCATGCCATGGCCCTGCTTTCTATGGCTGTAGAGGAACCGCCATTTACAGCTTTACTATGTACAAATGTCTAGGAAAGTTCCCCGAGGCGTAAGGCATCTCCTTATCCCAGAGATAAGGAAATGAGTCTCGAGACCTAACTGATTTTGTATTTTAGACAGTATATAATATACATATATATTTCTTCCTACTCCTAAGGCTCTGCTCTCTATAATTCTGGAAAAACTAATAACTATCTATGAATTTTAACAGCAAACCAGAACTGTTTCTGGCTTTGATGCTGGTTTGTTTTGAGATAAGGTCCTAGCTCATTCTGGAGCTTAAGTTCCTTGGGAGCTCCCTATGCAGCCCAAGATAGCTTCACACTCATGGATTTTCCTATGATCCCCCTGAGAGCTCAAGTAAAGGTGAGAAGCACAGCTGGCCAGACCTTGCAACAAGACGAGCACAACCCTTTCTTCACCCCTCAGCAAACTGAAGGGTCTCAAAGCACTGAGGAAGCAGCTGCTTTCTTCAGCGGCCACCTAGGGCTTCACACAAGTTAGAGGTCCTGCCTGTTTCTTCAACATCACACTGTTAGGCGTTTGTTTTACCTGCTTCCTTTAAACATATGTAATCCCGTCCTGTCTCAGGTTGGAATTGCATTTTATCCTCTGCTTTTTCTGCTATCCCCTGCCTGCCTTACCTTGCTGGCATCATCATTTTTCATTTTCTCTTCTACTTCCTCTCTACATTCCTAAGATGACAGCAACTCAAGCTGCGCGGTACCACGTGCCAGGCGTTGCTGTTAAGTGTACTTTTTTTTTTCTTGTTTTGGTTTTTCAACACAGTTTCTCTGTAGCTTTGGGGCCTATCCTGGAACTAGCTCTTGTAGACCAGGCTGGCCTCGAATTCACAGAGATCCCCTGTTCTGCTTCCTGAGTGCTGGGATTAAAAGTGTGCGCCACCATCACCCGGCTTAAGTGTACTCTTATTTGAAGAGAAAGGTATCTGAGACATGGTCTCACTATAAATATTCCTAACTTCCCAAGTACTGGGGGATTCAAGTCGTGGGCTACCACGCCCGCCTTGTAAGTGTATTTATGCCACTAAATCCAATGCCAGTTCTCACATAAACTCACTGCAAGAGGCAATCTTCATTCCAAAGCCCTCGCTTTCCCAGTAGCTGTCACTCATTTCCGCCACATCATCTTCTCTTTCTCCGAGGCGGACTCCAGTCTCCTGGGACCCTAACACAACTATTTCTAATCTCACCAGCTGAGTCTGTTCCCGGAATTCTCTTTTCTCAAAACTTCTTGATATAAGAGTCCCTGTCCCTAACCAACCACCATCACGACTCTCTAGAGTCACTCGTCTCTTCTGCCAATTTCCTCTCTAGATCCCTACCTCGCACCGGGAGTGCCTTCTGGTTCCCGCCGCCGGCGCGTCCGTTGGAGGTCGTGAACGGGAGCGCGCCTGCGCACTGGGACCCTTACCCTAACTGCAGCCGCGAGCCCTAAGTGGTGGCTGGTGCGAGAGTTCTCGAGCTCACACACACGCACTCTCAGCCAGGGTTCCCGGGGTGAAGGACGAGGGAAAGAAGCGGGGAAAAGAAGGAGCTAGGGGTAACAGGGCACGGCTGGTACGAGTCAAGAGTCTACCCCAGTTCCGCGGACACTTCCTATTGTTACTAGGAATCAGGAAGTGTCCCAGGTGCTAAAGCTTCCCCCTGAAACTTCCGCCTAGGAACACTTCCTGTCTCGCCTCCGAGCCGTATTCCTAAACGGACAAGCTTCCGGCGCTAGGTTCCGGGTGGGCCCAACTCTATGTTTGGTTTTTGTTGGTTTTGAGACTGGGTCTAACTATGCAGCCCAGGCTGGCGTCGAACTCGCCGCAATCCTCCTGTCTCAACTCCGGGAACGCTGGAATTACAGGCGGCGGGAGCTACCACGCTCGACTGTGGGCGCAACTCTGGCTCCGCCCACGCAGGTCAGCGCGGCGTTCTGATAGAGTTAAGCCACTCTTCCGTCCAAAGCTGCTAAAATCGTTCCAGCGCTTACTCAGTAAGCACAGCAGTAAAAAATATCCTGCAGCCCTGACTACAGTACTTTGTTGACACTTTTCACGAGGTTCCATAAGAGACTCTTCCCAAGACAGGCGTGGGGGGATCCTAAGTTCACTACTCGCTGTTGGAGAAAATGTGGAATCTAAACGGACTCAGGCACTACGAAACCTCAGTGCCCGCTCTGTCTCTCCCCACCTCCTAGCTCTTGGAAACACTTCCGGCGACCTGGCGGGTGTACACCGTCAATCGGTCTGGCGTCCCATCCCCTTAGCACCCAGAGACCCTTCGCGAGATACTTCTCTGCTACTGGAGGCTCAGGGTGGCTCCCGTAAGTTTTTCCTTCCTCCTGAGCAAGGAAGGCGCCTTTCCACTTCCGCTGTCTGGCCGCCGGCCCCGCCCCTAGTCTCCCTCCCGCTGGGTCCTAGCGCCGGCCCCTACTCGAGTGTCCCGGGTTCTGCCGGTGCTGGGCACCGCCGCCGACGCTGCGGAGCCTGTGGAAGTCGCACCAGGTAGGACGCGTCTGCGGGGAGTCGCAAGGGCCTCAGGCAGCGGCCACCAGCGCGGTTTGAACTGCCTTCAGTCTCCCCGCCGATGCCGAGCGGACGGAGTTGACCAGGCGCGAGCATCGCGGGCGGGGCGAGCGGTGAGCGGTCTCGGGCGGGCTGCGGGCCCAGCAGGTCCTAGAACCCGCCCGGTGCCCGCCGGTCAGCGCTGGGGATGCCTAGGCTCGGCGGACGCGACTGCCGGGCTTGCACCGCGCGGGCCCGGGGGTCCTAGAGTCCGCCATGTTACGGGCTTTTGTCTGTGTGGCGAGGGCCTCCTAGCCAAGTCCTCCGCGTCTGCGCGCCCCCCTCCCCGTCCGAGGTCTCGTCCGCCCCTCCCGCGGTCCTAAAGAACGCCATTTTGCAGGCCTTTGTCCTGCTCTCGTTCCTCTGTCCATTCATTTGTTCATTCCTTCCTTCTTCATTCATTCTGTCTTGCTACGCTTGCCGAGGCCACGTTATCCTAGGGTTTAGTCCCAAATGAGTCAGCATCCAGCCCCGCTCCGCGGGGGCTGCCTGTCTGGCGTGGACACCCGCACAAACACGGTTGCAGAGAGCGAGGAGCGCTGGGTTTCTGCAGCTCTTGTCCCTCCTCAGAGAGTCTGGTAGGCCCTACCTCCCTGCAAACTCCCGTTTGCTTCAGGGGCCCCATTCGATTGAAAAAAATTGAGGTACAGAAAGCTACGCATCCCTCATCTTTACTGCTCGTTAAATGTTCTCGAGGGCACGGAGTACTGGGGAATGGAGCATTGGAAGCATGCAAGAATCTTCCCTTGGGAAAAAAGAAAGAGGGCTCCAGGGCAAAGGGAATTGCTTATGGAGGTGGTAAAGTTTGTCAGTTGTGGATGGAACGTAGGTTGCTGACCAGAGGGAACACTGTCCCAGAAACTGGCTGGGAAAATGGGATCATTTTTGAGCTAACTCAAAAGGCCTAGGATACAATTAAACATTCAATTCACCCCAGCACAGTTCCTTCAACTCATCAAAAGGCCTAAGGTCTGGTAGCCCGTTTGCTGTCTTGGAGAGATGGGGGAATGGGCTGCACTCGCATTGGGGAAACTGAGTCTTCATTAGCTTGAGAGACAGCAAAATGTCATTCCCCTCACAGGCGATTAGTGACACTGTGTTCCATCACAACAGGAAACAAATTGGGGTACTGGGGTGATCCTGGGGCTGGATGACCTTGTAAAGATGGGGAATTTCGGTTAATGAAGAGTTGGTGGCTGAACCTCACAAACTCCTACGATGGAAGAGACGGAGGCTGTAGACCTGGCTTTGAATTCCTCCTGTTGTTTGCTCTCAGTCACCCAACAGCTTTGGACATAGAACAACGTTCCCTGGACCCTAGTGCACAACCGGATAATAAAATGTGTTAGTGCTAATAAAGCAATAGCTAAGGGAACAGATGGCAGAAATTTGGGTATATGATTGCCTGGTTTCCAGTACTAGCTCAATCTATGACCAGTTACTGGCATTTCTGTGTTGTCTCTTAAGAACTTGTTTAATTAAATCTTTATTTATCTTGTGTGTGCTTATGTGTGCTGGCAGCACATATGTGGAGGTCAGAGGACAACTTACTGGAGTCTGTTCTCTCTTCCCATCTTGTGGGTCCTGAGGATCCAACTCAGGGTGCCAGGCTTGGTGAAAACGCCTTTTGACCTACTGGGCCATCTTGCTAGCTCTGCCCTTATGACCTTATTTAACTTTAATGACTTCTGAAAAGAACTTGTTTCCAAACACAGAATTTAAGAACACAAATGTTCAGCCCATAACAGACTTGTAGGAATTATGAGAAGAGCTTGAGTAGCTGGATGGGTGTGTATAAAATGCTGATGACACCAGTCCACAGCAGTAAGCCTGCGAGAGGTAGTTGATCCAGATGGCATCACAGAGAAAATTGTCCTTTGAAAGGAGAAGTTAAATGATAATGATAGCCAGGATAAAGATATCTGTTTTGAAAAAGAGTCTATAAGGTGTGGTGGCACACACCTTTAAATCCCAGCACTCGGGAGACAGGCAGGCAATCTCTGTGAGTTCCAGGCCAGCCAAGGCTATGTCATGAAACCTTGTCTCAGTGGCACAGTGGAAGAGCGCTTGCTTATCAGGCATGAATGCCACCCTAAATTCAATTCCAAGCACTGCCAAAAACAAAGGAAGGTAGGTGATCAAAGTACATGATCCACGCCTGTAATCCCAACCCTGAGGAGGCTGAGGCAGGAACAATCAGGGCCAGCCTGGGCTACATAGTAAGACCCTGAAACACACATACACACAAAGGTAGTTAAGAAAACCTTTATTTTTTATGTATATGAGTGTTAGCTTACATGTACGTGTGTGTGCCAAGTATATGCCTGGTGCCTATAACTGGAGTTATAGGTGATTGTGAGCTACCACGTGGGTGATGGGAATCAAACCTGGGTCCTCTGGAAGAAGAGTAATTCCTCACAACGCTGTGCCTTTTCTCCGGTGTCCAGGAAAGCCTTCTTGGAGGGGGGGGGGGCGGGGATGGCCGAGCTTGAGACCCGAGTTCAGCCTCCTACACCCATATCGTAAAAGGAGAGGCTTGACTCCTGCAAGATGTCTGTCCTCTGACCACTACACATACACCTTTGAGTGTACATACATAGAGTAAATAAAATTTAAAAAAAAAGAAGAAAGCCTTAATAAAGGAAGAGTCTGGGAGCTAATACATACAGACACGCAGGAGACGATGAGAAATCATGATTCTGACCAAGAGAACTGCTCGTGTAAGCAGCCTGGGGTGGGAAGAAATTGAAGCTGAAAATGAAGCAGGAGGTGTGGGTGATGCCTGGCGAGGGAAGCAGAGAACTGAACTGAGGCAAGCAGGAGTGAGGTGGATTGGGATTTGCTGATCATAGAAAGATACTGGTCTTTGTCCTGGGAACATCAGGATTTTGTTAAAGGATTGCAGGTGAATAAAGAGTGCTCGCCAGAGGCCAGCGCTTGAGGGCAGGGAGGGTTCAGCTTTGATTCTGGACGACTTAGCCCTGTGCACTTTTTGCGTTGTGAGGGTTTAAAACAGTTGTAAAAATGTTTCCCTCCTGGAAGCACTTGGAGACCTAGGAGTGTATGTGTGTGTGTGTCTGTCTGTCTGCCTGTCTATTTTTCTTTATCTTTTTTTTTTTTTTAATACTGAGGATAGAACCCAGTGCCTCAGGTGTGTCAGGCAAGTATCCTGGCTCACATGTCTGGTTCTTAATGGTCCACAGAGTTGGATTAAAGTACAGATTGCAGGGCTCCAGAGATGGTTTGGTGGGTTATTAAAACTCTAGCCATACAGCCTGACAGTCTGAGTTCAAGCCCCCCCAAACCCATGCAAAAAGCTGGACTTGGTGGCACGGCTGTGGGGAGATGGAATGTGGACAGAATGGTCAGGAGGCTGGCCAGCTGTCTGGTCTGGAGGACAGTGGAGCAACAGAAATGTACACAGGACCACAGTCGACAAAGGGAAAGACGGCAACCGACTCCCAGCTGTCCTCTGCACACACAGCTGAGTGTGCTGGTGCGCACCTTTACTCCCAGCACTCAGGAGGCTAGGGCAGGTGGATCTCTGAGTTCAAGGACAGCCAGGACTATAAAGAAACCCTGTCTTGAAGAATTAAAAAAAAAAAAGACTCTAAATCTGTGTGTATTTGTATGTACAGACAGAGGACAGGAATATGTCAGGCCCACTGGAGCTGCCTAACATTGGTGTTGGGAACCGAATTCATAGCCTCTATAGCAGTGACTCTCAGCCTTCTTAATGCTGTGGCGACCCCTGCCATAGAATTAATTTCATTGCTACCTCATAACTATAATTGTTATGAATTGTAATGTGAATATCTGTGTTTTCCAGTGGTCTTAGGCGACCCCTATAAAAGGGTTGTTCTGCCCCTAAAGAGGCGAGGCCCATGGGTTGAGAACCACTGCTCTAGAAGACCAGGGAGTGTCCTTAACCATTTAGCAATCTCTCCTGCCTGTGATTTTTTTTTAATTTCAGAGAATAAAAATACAGATTGTAGGGGCTAGAGAGATGGCTCAGAGATTAAGAGCACAGGGTGTTCTTCCAGAGGTCCTAAATTCAATTCCCAGCAACCGCATGGTGGCTCTCAACCATCTGTATTGAGATCTGGTGCCCCCTTCTGTCCTGCAGGCAGAAGACTGTATACATAATAAACAAACAACTGAAAATACAGATTGTAGCACTCTACATCACCTTCCTTAGTTGATGGTTCTTTTCGTTTACAGTTTTTGAGACAGGGTATCTCTGTCGCTCTGACTGCCCTAGAACTCACTAGACTAGACTCTCAAACTCAGATCTACCTGCCTTTTTCAACTGAGTGCTGGGATTAAAGGCATGCACCACCACCACCTGGCTTTTGTTTGATAATTTTAAAAGGATTTTGTGTGTGTGCGTGCCATGCACATACCTATGTGTGCCTTTGGACATGGCTGCAGGTACCCAAGGAGGCCAAAAGAGAGTATCAGATTCCTTGGAGCTGGTGGTTGTGAGCCTCTCAATGCGAAACTAGGAACTGGACTCAGCAAGGTCCCGTAAGAACAGCAAGATCCCTAACAACAGAGCCATCTTTCCAGCCCCTTGTTTTTGCTATTTAAGTCCGGATCTTGCTACCAAAGCTCAGGCTGGCCTTGAACTAACAATCCTCCTGCATTGCCCTCACAAGTATTGGAATTGTAGGTGTGTTTTCTAGATGAGGATTTTGCTGCAGGGCTTTGTCAGACCTCACTCGGGAAAGCTACACTTAGAAGTAGTGGGTGAGATGAGGCATGATCTGCTCTCCATTCTTCATGGAGCTAGGTGCCTTGGGACGGATCCTCCACTCCCTGTAAGTGCCTTGGGACAGATCTACCCCTCCCGCAGAAAGACTGAAGCACAGAGCTGGCAGGGCCAGGATAGGAGCTCATGAATCTGAGTGAGACGTTGTTGGCTCCGGGCTCTAATCTCAGGGAAGTGTTAGCAAGATGGAAGGAGGGATGGGTGCCACACAGCCCAGGCTCCTGGACCCTGGGGCAGGCCCAGACTTCTGAGCTAGGGCTCAGACACTCTAATTGCCCAGAGCCAGGTCTCAGCTGCGTTAAGTTTCTAATCGTATGACTCAACAGGGCTCTCTACTCTTAGAGCTCAACTCATCCTCATCTATAAAATGGGGTCAGTGGTTCCTGTTTCAGGCAGTGTGAGAATTATGTAAGGTGCCACACCCAGCTGGCTGGCTCTGAGACGACCCAGACTTAGGAAGACTGATCAGATCAGGTTCGGATCTGTCCTCACGGACCCCATGAGCTAGTCCTATTTTTACCTCCATTTTTCAGGTGAGAAAACTGAGGTTCTGAGGTCAGTTGTACAAAAGTCACATTAGCCGGGAAGTGGTGGCAGCTAAAGTTGAAGCTGGACCTTCAGAGTCTACTTAGTTCCACTGAAGCACGGTTACTATGGACCTGCTTTCTTGTGGTGTTGATGTAACAATGAGCTGCTATATAAAAAAAGGTTAGGATGCTGTGATTTTGGCAGGTACTTAATAGATGTGAGCTGTCTTTTTTTTTTTTTTAAGCAGTTCTTGGGATCAAGACTAGCAAAGTCTCCTGCACCCTCAGCCTGGTTCTTGTTTTGTTTTTCCCTTTAGGAGAAATTTAGGAGGCCAAGATGTGACTCAATAGTGGCACACTTGTCTTGCCTGCACCAGGCTCTGGGTTTGAGTCTCAAAACTTCCCTCCCCCCCAAAAAAATGCTTCCTGATATAGGGCTGGCTGATCCTAAGGAGCATCTCACTCAGGGCTCCCTCAGCCAACCAGCTAAACTGCTCCTGTAGGCCTTTTCTGGAATAGGCCCTGAACCCATCCATCTCCCCCACCAGAGACTTAATTCAGCTCCATCCTCCTGGATGAGGACATGGGTCTATACACAAGGCTGGACATAGAGGCCTGGCCTGCCACCCTCTGGGCAACACCTGGTTCTCCTTGCCCACTCTGCCCTGCCCAGCACCACATCTAAGCTCCCCTTAAGAGGATCTGCCCTAATCCTCTTCCATTCATCCCTCTGGGAGGATGAGTGGGTGTTAAGACCAGTGCAGCTGTTAATCCTATTTTTTCCCAACTATGATCCTGGGAGCAGCTGTGTGGATGTTGTCTGGGCTCTTGGCCAGAAAGTAGGGACTCAGCAAGAGCTAGTATCCCAGGAGGCCTCGCTAGCTCAGACACATCAGCTGTGACTGCCAACAGTAGGTCAGGCTGCCTTGAGAGTGAGCTCCCATTTCTAGAGTTTTGGAGCAGGGACTAAAAGGGATTCCAGATCAGAGGATGGACCAAAATTCCTGACTGGGGTGGAGTCCCTGAAAGCCATGCATGGTCAAAATTCTTTGAATGCTTGCTTCTCCAGGAGCTGACCAACCAGGGGGAGGGTAAGCACACCACTTCCGAGACCCATTACCTCCAAACATCGACTCCTCTCTCGGGACCCAAGTCCATCTTCCTGAGCGCTTGGAGACCTTAAAGTCTTGGTTGGAACTGAGAAAGGACGATTGTGAGAGTAATGGGACCTAGGCATTGTGGGAATACCGGGGGTTAGACAATGGAGAGGGTAAGGAGTAGAATATAGTTGGCTCTTTGTGGTTCTGGCCTCTTATTTACCGGGGATCACCAGGGAGACTTGAACACAATATCAAACCTGGGGACCATTAGCATAAAGGATGTAGAAGTCCTGTGGTTTGGGCTGAGGAGCCCCAGGTTTGGAAGTCCTGGTATGATCCAGTGACCTGTGAGACTGGAGAGATGACTCAGTTCTTGCCTGCCTTTCAGGTTTGATTCCCAGCACCCACAAGGTAGCTCGCAAACAAATGTAACTCCAGTTCCAGGGGATGGAACAGCCTTCCTGAGCACCAGGTCCTCAGGACATGGTGTCAGTAAACCTTCATACATGTGAAATAAAAATAATTTTTTCCCTTAAAGATATGGTTGCCTTAGATATTGAGAGAACTTTAGTAAAGTGGGAAGCCTTTTAAAAGAGTACAGCAGGGTGGCTTTGGTCTAATTTTGCTTCTCTTGCAGAGAAGGCCCACTCACCAAGGTCATGGAAGAGGAGGCTACAGAGGCCAAGTCCCCAGGCCCCTGCTACAAGCGCTCTGGACGCCGTTTTAAGTGCCTGTTCTGTACAAAGACATTTCCGAATGCTCCCAGGGCAGCGCGCCATGCTGCTACACATACACCCGCAGACTGCACAGAGGAGGTGAATGAGGTCCAGCCAAAGGTGGATGCAGAGCCCAAGGCCGAGGAAGCCAGTGGAGACAAGGTGTCTGGTTCAGTAGCCAAACCCCGGCCCTATGCCTGCCCACTGTGCCCCAAGGCCTACAAGACAGCTCCTGAGCTACGAAGCCATGGGCGCAGCCACACTGGTGAGAAGCCCTTCCCGTGCCCAGAGTGTGGCCGCCGCTTCATGCAGCCGGTGTGCCTGCGCGTGCACCTGGCCTCCCATGCGGGTGAGCTGCCCTTCCGATGTGCGCACTGCCCCAAGGCTTATGGTACACTCTCTAAACTCAAGATCCACCAGCGTGGGCACACAGGTGAGCGGCCCTATGCCTGTACCGACTGCGGCAAGAGCTTCGCTGACCCTTCAGTGTTCCGCAAGCATCGGCGCACCCATGCAGGCCTGCGACCCTACAGCTGCGAGCGCTGCGGCAAGGCCTACGCTGAGCTCAAGGACTTACGTAACCATGAACGGTGAGACCCCTGGATACGGCTGGAAAGCTTAAGTGGGAACTAGTATCTTAATAGATTATGCCAATGGGGAAAGGGGCAGGTGGATACTTAACCTAAAAATAGGAGACCTGGTTGGACAGGTCAGGCTGGGTGGCAGAACAGAGTTCCTGGAGATGGAACCCTGAGAGCGGGTAGGGTCTTATTGGCCTCAGTTCCTGTACAGCCACAAAGGGGTATCTGTCACTCACGGGGGAGGAACATATGTGGGTAGGTCCTAGGAAAAATGGCTCTTTAGATGTTTTGTTTGGTTTTGGTTTTGAAAACAGAGTTCTTTAGTTGGCTGGGCTGGCCTAGAACTAACTTTGTTTTGGGGGTTTTTGTTTTGTTTTGTTTTTTGAGACAGAGTTTCTCTGTAGCTTTGGAGCCTGTCTAGCTTTTGTAGCCCAGGCTGGCCTCGAACTCACAGAGTGCTGGGATTAAAGGCATGCACCACCACCACCTGGCTCTGGAACCAGCTTTTTATAGACCAGGCTGGTCTAGAACTCGCAGAGATCTGCCTGCCTCCGAAGTGCTGAGATTAAAGGCGTGTGTCACCAGTGCCCGGCTAAATGTCTTACTCTAGGGTGCAACCCTGCGGCTCTTAGAGAATTGCAGCCCAAACAGGCTGTAGCTGTCCCACGTGAGTCTGTTGCCATCTAACCAGGGCCTCCGTTGCTCCACAGGTCCCACACGGGTGAGCGCCCCTTTCTCTGCTCTGAGTGCGGGAAAAGTTTCTCCCGCTCCTCTTCCCTCACATGCCACCAGCGTATCCATGCAGCCCAGAAACCCTATCGCTGTCCGGCTTGTGGTAAAGGCTTCACGCAGCTCAGTTCCTACCAAAGCCATGAGCGCACGCATTCGGGCGAGAAGCCCTTCCTATGCCCTCGCTGTGGCCGCATGTTCTCTGATCCCTCAAGCTTCCGCCGCCACCAGCGGGCGCATGAGGGCGTGAAGCCTTACCGCTGCGAGAAGTGCGGCAAGGACTTCCGGCAGCCAGCCGACCTGGCCATGCATCGGCGAGTGCACACCGGCGACCGCCCCTTCAAGTGCCTGCAGTGCGACAAGACTTTCGTGGCTTCCTGGGACCTCAAGCGGCATGCATTGGTGCACTCAGGACAGCGGCCATTCCGCTGTGAGGAGTGTGGGCGAGCCTTTGCTGAGCGAGCTAGCCTTACCAAGCACAGCCGCATGCACTCCGGCGAGCGTCCTTTCCATTGCAATGCCTGCGGGAAATCCTTTGTGGTGTTATCCAGCCTCAGGAAGCATGAGCGTACCCACAGAAGCAATGAGGCTACAGGAGCTGCCCCCCAGCAGGAACTGGTACTGGGACTGGCGCTGCCTGTAGGTGTTGTGGGTGAGGGCACAGCCGCCCCCGTGGCAGGCGCAGGGCTAGGGGACCCTCCAGCCGGGCTGCTAGGGCTACCTGCAGAGTCTGGGGGTGTAGTAGCCACACAGTGGCAAGTGGTGGGCATGACTGTGGAGCACGTGGAGTGCCAGGATGCTGGCGTTGGGGAAGCTCCTGGTACCCTAGGAGATGCAGGGGAGGTGGGGGGTGAGGAGCCTGATGAGAAGCCTCCACAGTTTGTGTGTCGCGAGTGTAAGGAAACTTTCTCCACACTGACATTGCTACGCAGGCACGAGCGCACACACCCAGAGCTCCGGCCCTTTCCCTGCACCCAGTGTGGTAAGAGCTTCTCAGACAGGGCTGGGCTTCGCAAACATAGCCGCACCCACAGTTCTGTACGCCCCTACTCTTGTCCCCAGTGTCCTAAAGCTTTCTTGAGTGCCAGTGACCTGCGCAAACATGAACGCACTCACCCTGCGCCCATTGGAACCCCCATACCCCTGGAGCCTCTTGTGGCTTTGCTAGGAATGCCAGAAGAAGGGTCAGCTTGAAGCTGGTAGCTCTCTCTGCCACACTCCCAGATGCCCGTTACCAGTTTCCACATCCCTGCCACTGAGCAATTGGCTCAGCTCTCAGTCCACTAGGAGCAGGGGACAGTGGAGGCCGGCAGCACTTGTGAGAGACACTCATTAAAGCATTGGCTTTGACAGCAAGCCGTCTTCTGTATTCTGGTTGAGTTAAACTTCAGTGGAGTTCCAGATTAATACAAATTATAAGGGTCTTGGTGGTGGTTTCTTTTGTGACAGGCTCTCACGACTTAGCCTGATCCAGAACTCACTGTATAGCCCAGGCTCCCCTTGAATTCAACCAATCCCCCTGCCTCAGCCTCCCAAGTACGAGGATTCCAGGTGTTTACCACCACAAATGGTTCCTAGAAGGGTCTTGCAGTTCATTGTTTGCCAAAGTATATTTTGGGTTTCTTGTGAAAGAGCTTTCAGTGGTCAATCAGGACAGGAGTGTGTCTGTGCCTCTTGAGAATTCTTGCTGATTAAAAGGTGTATTGAAGTCCTACAATGAAAAACCTGTGTAGCTTTGCTTAGCCTACACTCAGGATAATGAAACCTTTACTGAGGGCTTCTATCTGCTTAAGATAGTAAGCTGGGCTTAAGCAATCGGCTGGAGAAATGGCTCCACTGCTAAAGGCTGAGGCTCACAGTAAAAAAGTACCCAGCTTGTCTCTCCAGCTACCTTTAAAAAAATTCTTCCCTGGGTGTGAGACAGCTAAAAAAAGATGATCTTTTCTGTTTATCACAGTAACACATTAGGAGACATGCTTGGAGGAAAAAAGATCCCTCTTCACATCAAAACCCATGAACTACAAAGGAATAAACCTCATTTTAAAAGTGCTGGCTGGGCATGGTGGTGCGCATCTTTAATCCCAGCACTCAGGAGGCAGAGTCAGGCGGGTCTCTGAGACCAGCCTGGTCTGCATAGTGTGTTTCAGGATAGCCAGGACTACATAATAAAAAATGCTAATAGGTAAGGGGATCGCTGTGAGTTCAAGGCAATCTTGGTCTCCATCAGGAGTTGTAGGCCACATGGTGACACAGGGTTTTATCTTGGTGGAGGAGCACTTGCCTTCTATGTGTGAGGTCCTGGGTTCTATCCACAGCATTAGGAGGAAGAAATTGACTTTCCCAGTTTAATCTTTAAATTCACTGCCTATGCAGCTATGGCTAGCATTAAATTCACAGTGCAGCCCAAGCTGACCTGAAACTGGTACTCCCGCCTTAGCTCCCCAAGCGTATGACATCACACCTGACTGTCTTTTGTTTGTAGGGGAAACAAAACCTAAGGGTTTCCCTAACCTGTGTGATGCTAGCTGGTTGTCAGCGCAGTGAAACCAAACTTGGGAGCAGATTAGTTTGTCATTTCCCCAGATTAGTGAGATTTGTATCAAAACTGGGGCTCTTTGCTGTCCAGACTCTGACTGGCCTGTGAAGTTCACAGCAATCTTCCCAGGGCTGTGACCATCAGTGTTTTCAATATGGTCATATGTCACCACCACAGCTAGAAAATGAAAATGACTTGGGCATGTGGCTTGCTAGCAGCCTGATGTTTGCCTGTTTGGCATTATTGATGGTTTTGGAAGCATCCAGCAGCACATTAGCTGTGCCATTATGGTGTACAGAAAGAGCCCAAAGGACTTTTCAGTCCCCAGTCTGAAAATCCAAAGCTCATGTGGAACGTGATTAGCACTCGCCCTACCACTGAGCTACACCTCCAGCCCATGATAACTTAAAAAAACAAGCAAACAAAAAACAGAGGTGATTGTTTGATGCTAAAAACCAAAGCATTAGAATAGAAAATATGTGATTGGTACAAAAATAAAAGTCAGCCAGTAGAGTGAGAAGATCCGGAAGCAGCCTGAGTGTGTCTGTGAACTCACTGCAGTGCTGATGTCCAGGCCTCTGTCGTCTTTATTTTGAGACAAAGTTGACTAGATTCCGCCTGCTGAGCAGCTGGTACAGACTTGTACCACCAAGCCCAACACATTTATCATTCATTCCTTTTTGTTTGTTTTTTTTTTTTGAGACAGTTTTACTGTGTAGCCCAGGGTGGCCCTTGAGTGTTTTCACTCAGCATCTAAAGTGCTGGGATTACTGACAGTTTCTGTGAATTTTTTAATGATAGATGTGATGTTCATATCACTGGGGAAAAGATAGAGTAGTCCATAGCTTCCCTGAAAAATGTCTGGATGAGACCACAAATTTTATCTCCATCATCACGTGAGCATACTTGCATGCATGAACACACACACAGGGAAGATACCCAGGACATGGGTTATTCAGGTGTAGCCCATATGCCTGTAATCCCAGCACAGGGAAGGTGGAAGCAGGAGATCAGGATTTGAATGCCAGCCGTGGCTACATGGCTGATTTGGAGGGGTCTCAAGTGAAATGAGACTGTGTTTCAAATCAAAACAGTAATAATTTAAAGCAAAAAGCCTGTTACACAGAGAAACCCTATCCCAGAAAACAAAACCCAAAAAAAGAAAAAAAACAGGGTGAGGCTAAAATTTGCAGACAGAATTTTGGAGCATGGAGGGACAGAAGCCATTAGCATGCTCTCCTTAGGGTCAGGTTACATACATCCTCAGATTCTCATGGAATGCATCTTTTAAAAAACTTTATAGTTAGACAGGCAGTGGTGGCATACACCTTTAATCCCAGCACTTGGGAAACAGGCTGGCAAGATGTCTGAGTTCGAAGCCAGCCTGGTCTACAGAGTGAGTTCCAGGACAACCAGGGCTACACAGAGGAACCCTGTCTCTACCCCCGCCCCCCAAAAAATTACATTTATACTTATCTTGTGTGTGGGCACGTGTACCATGGTGCACACATGGAGTCAGAGGACAGCTTGGGAGTCAGTTTTCCACCATTTGGGACCTAGGGATGGCAGCAAGCTCCTTTACCTGCTGAGCCACCTTGCCCGCCTAGCAGGCTGCTGAAGAAGATTCTAGGTCATACATTATAGCACCCCCATTATAGCTGTAGCCCTAAGTGAGCCAAAACTCCCTTCCTAAGCTCTTTGTTTTCTTTTCCTCCTCTTTGAGACAGAATCTTGCGATAGAGCCCCCTCCTCTCTCATCTCCCTGTGTTAGCCCAGACTAGCCTTGAACTTGAGGTGATTCTCTTGCCTCAGCGTTCTAAAGGCTGAGACTACAGCCGTGTCCCATCAGACTGGGATTCTGTGCTCTTGTAAGAGCTGAGAACCACCACGTTGGCAGTGTTGGGAAGCTCACCTGCAAGCTCACATGCTAGTCATGGGGGACATTACAGCGAGCAGCCATAGTTCAGGAATGGTAAACCAGGTAGTGAGCCCCAGGAGACAGAGAGTCTTAATGGCAGAGAAAGCAGAAAATAGTGTTTAGAGGGAAATCTTTTGGGTTCATGAGATGGCCCAACCAGTAAAATGCATTTGCCACCAAGTTTGACAACCCAAGTTCTATAGCCAAGAACCACATGTGAAAGGGGAGAACTGGTTCTTAGATGTCCTCTGACCTCCCACAAGGAACATGGTACATGCACACACACACACACACACACACACAGAGTCTAAAATGGGGGGGGGGGTCTTTAGAGTTGAGAGTGTAGTTCCGTGGTAGAGCATTTACTTAGCTCTTAATAAGGACTTTGGTATAATAAAAATAAGTTCTGTGGGGGGAGGGGAGGGCATGGGTCTTTAACACTAGTACTCTGAAGACAGAAGGAAGTGGACGCTGAGATGGTTCATCTAGTAAAGCCACCAAGGCTGCTGACTGGAGTTTGATCACTGGAACCTACATTGTCGAAGCAGAGAATTCACTACCGAAAGTCCCCTCTTGACCTGCCGTGCACTCTTGACACAAATGCACACAAACACACAGAGACACACAATTAAAACAGTCATAAAGTTCATAATTTACTTATAAACTTTCTGTTTTTAATTTTTAATCATATGTTTATATGTGGGTTATATGCATGTCAGTGCAGGTGTTCATAGAGGGTGTCGGGTCCCCTGGAGCTGGAATTACAAGCAATTGTGAGCCACCCGATGTGGCAGCAAGTTCTTAACAGCGGAGCCATTCCTCCAGCTGCTGTAAATGTATTTTTACAAGCTATGTATGTTTTTATAGCTAGAAACCCTTAGACTTAAGATACTTGGCTTGTTTTGAGTTAATTTCTGTAAATGATTTGAAGCAGGTGGTTCAACTTCATTTTTTGCCTATGGATTTTCAGCTTCAGAAGCATCTGTTAAAAAGACCATTCTTTTGTCTATTGAATTGTCTTGGCTTTCTTAAAAAAATAAATAAACTACCTGTAAATATGAGGGGTTTTGTTTGGTTTGTAGCTGGGGATCAAGCCCAAGGCCTGGCTCATGCCAGGCAAATGCTCCATCTAGGCCACACCTTCATGTCTGCCATTATGCCAAACCACACTATTTTAATTATTGTAGGATTTTTAAAAGATTTATTTATTTCTAAGTTTTTTTCTTTGTTTTTTTTCTTTGTTTTTTTTTTTTTTTTTTTGTTTTTTTGGATTTTTCGAGACAGGGTTTCTCCGTAGCTTTTGGTTCCTGTCCTGGAACTAGCTCTTGTAGACCAGGCTGGCCTCGAACTCACAGAGATCCGCCTGCCTCTGCCTCCTGAGTGCTGGGATTAAAGGCGTGCGCCACCACTGCCCGGCTTATTTCTAAGTATTTTGACTGCGTGAATGTCTGTGCACTCAGAAGGTGTTGGGTCACCCAGAACTGTTGCTACGGATGGTTGCAAATGACCATGTGGATGCTGGGAACTGAACCCTAGATCTCTGTGATAAGTGCTCCTAGTCACTGAGTCATTCTCAGCCCCCTGGTTAGTACAATTTTATAGGAACTTCAAATCAGGGCCTATGAGACTTCCAACTTGGTTACTTTTTTTTTCTCCCAATTTATTTTACTTCAAGAGTTTGTTTTTGTTTTTTTTTTCTGGTCTTACAGTTCCATTTCTTATTTTACTATGTAGTTTTTTTGAGGACTGTGTTTGAGAGCTGCATGGTGGTTCCCAAATTCACTATGTAGCCCTTGCTGGCTTCGAACCCTCCATTCCCCTCCTGCCTCAGCCTCCAAGTGCTGGAAATTATAGACGTATGTCATCACACTTATGTCCATTGGACTTTTTGGATCAGATTGTCAGATTTTGCTGTCAAGAAATTCAAAAAGCTAGTTTAGGCTTTGGTAGTTGTAGTGAATCAGTTGATCATTTGTGGCATATTACCATCTTAACAATATTAACGTTTTCTGATCTGTGAGTGTGGGAAGTTTTAAATTTAATTAGATATTTATTTTAATTTTTAAAGGTTTTTTTTTCTTTTTTTTTTTGTGTGCGGGGGATGTTTTTCAAGACAGGTTTCTTTGTGTAGCCCTGGCTGTCCTGGAACTAACTGCAGAACAGGCAGGCTTTGAACTCAGAGGTCCACCTGCCTCTGCTTCCCAAGTGTAGGGATTAAAGGCGTGCACCACTGCCACCTGACCTCAAAGATTTATTTTTATTGTATGGCATGGGTGTTTTGCTGGGGTGTGTTTTGTTTATTATGCACAATGTGCACGCAATGCCTGAGGAGGTGTTGGATTCTTTGGAACTGGAGTTACAGACAGGTGTGAGTTGTTTGTTACCTGGGGATCTAGTCCAGGACCTCTGGAGGAGCAGCCAGTGCTCTTAACCTCTGAGCCATCTCTCCAGCCCCCCCCTAGATCTTTCTTTCAACAGTATTTTTCATTTTATCTATAAATCTTACACTTCTGTTGTAAAATTTATAACAAATTATTCTTTTTGTTGCTCTTACAAATGAATTGTTTTTTTCTTCACGACATTTAGTTTCGTTTTGGAACAGGGTCTCATACAGTCTCCACTGGCCTCAAACTCACTATGTAGCCATGGCTAGCCTGAGACCTTCTTATCCTCTGCTTCTCAGGTGCTAGACTTAGAGACTGGCTTAAGTGGGTCGTTTCATCTGTTTCACTTTTGGATCAGTACAGTCTTCTGATATAAGGAGGACATTCCCTTTCACTCCTATTGTGCTGAGCCTTTTATTAAAAAGAGGTTTCACGGGGTCTAGCGTGGCTTGGAATTCAGTAGCCTAGAATGACCTTGAACTTCTGAGCCTTCTGAGTGCTGGAATTGCTGGCTGGTGACCACCATGCTTGGTTTATTTGGTGCTTGGGATCAAATCAGGCCTTTGTTCATGCTAAAACACGCGCTCTACATCCGCACCTCAAGTTCATGCTAAAACACGCGTTCTACATCCGCACCTCAAGTTCATGCTAAAACACGCGCTCTACATCCGCACCTCAAGTTCATGCTAAAACACGCGCTCTACATCCGCACCTCAAGTTCATGCTAAAACACGCGCTCTACATCCGCACCTCAAGTTCATGCTAAAACACGCGCTCTACATCCGCACCTCAAGTTCATGCTAAAACACGCGCTCTACATCCGCACCTCAAGTTCATGCTAAAACACGCGCTCTATATCTGCATCTCAAGTCTCTAATGTGCTGTTTCCTATATGAAAGCAAGTTACATTTTATCAAATGTATTTTCTGTGTCTGTTGTGATTAATCTTCTATGGCTTTTGTTTTTTATTCTACTAATAATCTGTATTTGACTTCTGGATAGTAAACCAAACTCGTATTCCTGGGATAAATACTACTTGGCCATGTCATATAATACTTTTTCACATGATGTTGGGTTGGATTTACTTTGCTAATATGTTATTGGAGATTTCTGTGTCTGTATTCCCTAAGGTTTTTTGGCTTTGTTTTTTTTAAGATTTATTGATTTTAGTTCAAGGCCAGCCTGATCTACAAAATGAGTCACAGGACAGTCAGGGCTATATAGAGAAACCCTAAAAAAATAAATAAAATAAATAAAAATAAAAAAGCTGGGTAAGACAAAAGCAGCAGGTGGATCTCTGCAAGTTTGAGGCCAGCTTGGTCTATGGAATGAGTTCCAGGACAGTCAGGACTATTACACAGAAAAACCCTGTCACAAAAAAAGATTTCTTCATTTTAATGCTTGAGTGATTTGCCTGTGTATGTGTGTGTGCACCAGATGTGTGCTTGCTGCTGCAGAGGTCAGAAGAGGGCATTGGATACCCAGGATCTGGAGTTACAGAGGTTGTGAGCCCACCATGTGGGTGCTGGGAACTGAGCCCAGGTCCTCTACAAGAGCAGCCAGTGTTGTTAACTGCTGAGCCATTTCTTTAGCCCAGGATTTTTTTTCCTCGAGACAGGATCTTGTGTGACCCAGGTAGGCCTCAGACTAGCTGTGCAGCCAAGGATGACTTTCAGCTTCTGATCCCCTCCTTGCTCTTCCTGAGCCCTGTGAGTACAGCTGTGCCTCACCTTACTATGTCCACTTTGTGTGGTGCTGGGATCCAGCCCAGTGCCGTGTGCTCGCTACACAAGTACCCTACCAGCCGAGCTACGCCTCCACGCCCCTTCATAAGAATATGCGTGTGTCATTTCCCTGGGATGTCTTTGTCCAGTTTTATTTTCAGAGTACTGTCAATAAGTCTTTTTGTTTTTATTTTATTTTATTTTGGTACAGGATCTCTCTATGTAGCCCTGGCTGTGCTGGAAACTCATTGTGTAGACCAGGCTGGCCTCAAATGCCTGTTCCTGAGTGCTGGCATGGGTCATCACGCCTACAGTAGTGTCTAGAAGTCTTGATCTCTGTCCCTCACGCATCTTCTTCTCTCAATTCCCTTAACTCTCAGTTTCCTGCCAGCTCTTGTGTAACTTGTGAATGCAGATTCATAGGCCCTGGCACTAAGACAAAAGCTGACGTCAGCTTTCCATCTGTGGACTGTGGTTATTATCCCCTGTGAAGAAACAGGCTCACCCTGGGCTCAGTCCCCAGGAAAGGAAGGGGTGGCAGGAAAAGCAAGAGGGAGGAAAGGAAGGGGGGGAGGAAAGAGAGAGGAGGGGCAAGAGGGGGAAAGGGAAAGAGGGGAGAAGGGAAAGGCTAGGTGTGTGCACACTTGTGACCTCAGCATCTGGAAGATGGAGGCAGGAGTCTCAGGGCCAGCACAGAAAGAAGATGGCTTCCTCAGGGGAGGAGAGCACTTCGGGCTAGGGCTAAAGCTGAAGCAAGAGGGAGCAGCCGCATTCTGGACTGCGCTGAGGAGCTGAGGAGTGGTGGAGACCAGTCAGTTCTGGACTGCTGACGCAGCCCAGCAGAAGCCTTCCTGCCCCGAGTCAGCCTTTGTCTTGGTCTCTCTGCTGTCTCCGTCTCCTACCTAGTCCGTCAAGCAGACTTCAGCCACAGTAGCCTTACCAGGTGCATGTGCCTATGTGTGCACATGTGTGTGGGATCCAGAGTCAACATCAGGGGTTTTTCTCAATCATTTCTCTGTCTTACTTTTTTATTGTCTCTTTTGTTTGTATGTTTGTTTTGTTTTGTTTGAGACAGGGTCTCCCTATATAACCGACTGGCCAGGAGCTTACTATGTAGACCAGGATAGCCCCAAACTCACAGAGTTCTGCCTGCTTCTGCTTCCCAAATGCTGGGATTAAAGGCTTGAGCCACCACCCCTAGCAGAGCTACCACCTTCTTTTTTAAGACATACTCTCGCTGAATGTGGAATTCATGAATTTGGCAGCCTGGCTGCCCCGCAAGCCCTGTGTCGTCCTTGGTCTTCCCAGGCCGTATGCCCTTCTCTCCCATGGGTGCTAGCCATTCAAATCCAGGTCCTCATGCTTCTGCAGCAAACACTACCAACTGAACCAGCTTCCTCGCCCTTATTTGTTTGTTTTGTTTTGTGAGACAAGGTCCTGCTACAGAGCCCAGGCTGATTTGAAACTCAATCCTTCTGCTCCAGCCTCTGAGTGCTGGGAGTACAATTCTGCGTGCCCATCCCCAGCTTCTGACTCTTCATTCTGCCTTAGTCTTCCGCGGCTGGATGGAGAGATTTCTCTGTTATTTGTGTGATCACATTGGGCTCATCTGCACAATCCAGTTTTAATCTTCAACTCAGCCAGTAACTCTCGTTCTGTCTGCACAGTCCCTTCGGCCAGCACAGTGATGACATCTGCGGTAACCACAGTTCCTTAGGACACAGAGGCAGGAGGACCGCAGGTGGAGCACCAGCCTGGGGTACCTCCCTGGGGAGACCTAGTCATGGATCTGTCAACCATACAGTCAGTTGTGGGGTGTGGAGCTCAGTGGTAGAGGGTCATCTCCTGGCATTTACAAGGCCCCGAGGTCAATCCCGCACAAACCTTTCGCCATGTAAAGGAATATAATATATTCATAGACATCAGGACATGGACTATTCAGAGGGCTGTTACTTTACCTAGCACATCTCCTGGCCTTCAAAGATCCATGTCTGTCCCACATGCAAAATGACATTTCCCAAAATTCTAACCCTGTCAAAGTCCAAAAAAGTCTCCTATTCTAAAGCCCCAAGTTCTTATCAATCATCAAAATCAGAAGGAGGTCCCACTGTGGGTAGAGCCCGCCCCGCAGTGCAGTGCGGTTTCTGTGGGTAGAGTCCGCCTGCAGTGCGGTTTCTGTGGGTACGGTCTGCTCTGCATTGTGGTTTCTGTGGGTACGGTTTGCTCTGCAGTGCGGTTTCTGTGGGTAGAGCTCGCCCCACAGTGCTGTTTCTGTGAATAGAGCCCGCCCCACAGTGCTGTTTCTGTGGGTAAGGTCTGCTCTGCAGTGCGGTTTCTGTGGATAGAGCCTGCCCTGCAGTGCGGTTTCTCAGCCGTGGACCTGTGCGACTCAGCCCTACAGTGTCCACCCGGCATGCATGGTGACCTGGGTTCGTTCCTAGCACTGCTCCCCACCGACAATGGGATTTCTGGAACAAGCACAGCCCAACAACTGCAGGCACCTGGAAGGTGGAAGAGGAAAGGAAGCTACCCATTGGAAGCAATGTACAAATTCGTTTGAAGGGCGGGAGAGATGGCGCAGTATGTAAGAGTAATCACTGCTTTTGCGGAGGATTTGGATTTGGCTCCCAGAACCCCTATCGGGTAGTTTACAACTGCTTGTAACTCCAGATCCAGGGGATCCAATGTCTCTGACCTCCTTGGGTTTAACACAGATACACATAAATTAAAATATATTACCCTTTAAAATATTTTTAAACCCACCTAGGGTCTAGGTGTGGTATCACTTGACTTTAATCCCATCACTTGAGAGGCAGAGGCAAACAGATCTCTCTGAGTTTGAGGCCAGCCTGGTCTATATAGTGAGTTCCAGGTCAGCTGGAGTTACAAATTAAGGTCGTGTCTCAAAACACAAACAAAACTCCACCTTGGAAAACTCTCTTAGGTTTTCAGAGTGGAAATCATCCTTCACGGCTTTGTCCTGCCCTCTGGGGCTCAGGGCCAACGGGCATTAGTCACCTTTCCTAAAATGGCTCCTGTGAGAGCCGCTAGGACAGCTGCTCCAACATCCTGACACTTTTACTGTATTTCTTGTTTATTTACTTTTTTTTTTAAAGACAAAGTCTCACTATGTAACCCTGGCTATCCTGGAACCTGCACTGTAGACCAGGCTGGCCTCAGGCTCAGAGAGATCTGCCTGCCTCTGCCTCCCACTTGCTTGGACTTAAAAGGTCCATCCTGACTCAGGCCTTTTCTTTGGAGATAGTCTGGATATGTAGCCCAGGCTGGAAGCAAACTCTCCACCCTTTGCCTTAGCTTCGCTCCCCTCTCCAAAGGTAAGAGCTTTCTGCTACCCTCTTTCCCATAATGCCTATCACTGTTTCAGAATGTCCTAACAATCTATCCAGCTGACTTCTCCACTAATGACACGATGTAAAACAACAGAGACCTCATCTTTGTTTCTAGTTCTCTTCCCCAGGCACCTACAATAACGTCTGGAACATAAATCTTGCTCAATAAAAACTTCATGAATAAATTGCTAAATTGAGTTAAATGTGGAATAGGAAGCATGGCACTGGTGTGTGTGTGCTTGCACGCATGTGCCCACACACACACACTTATGTTCATACCCTACTCGCTGGAATCTGGTAGCATTCATTTATACGGCAAAAGCCTTGGGAGATGTGAGAATTTCTGGACTCAGCTGAGCGTCTGGCCCACAGCACAGTTAGCATCTGTGGACCTGTGCAACTCAAGACGGCTGGAGATGGAGCTCGATTGTCTGAGTGGCTCCTATGCAACCTCAAAGGCATTTATTTTTGTTTGTTTTTTTGAGACAAGATTTCCCTGTGTAGCCCTGGCTGTCCTGGAATTTGTTCTGTAGACCAGGCTAGCTTCAGAGATTCACTGCCTCTGCCTCCTGAGTGCTGGGATTAAAGGCGCGTGCCACCACAGCCCGGCCCCACAATGGCATTTATAAGAGGACACAGGACACAGAAGTTACTGCGAGAAAGTGGTGATGACAGATGTGTGTAGTAATAGAGCGGCGGGGCTGCGCCCCCAGCACCCTGGCTGCCTGGCTAGCTTATGCCCGAAATAACAACACACAAACTGTATTCATTTAAACACTGCCTGGCCCATTTCTATCTAGCCTTTTCTAGGCTAATTCTCACATATTAATTTAGCCCATTTCTAATCATCTGTGTTGCACCCCAAGGTGCGCTTACCGGGAAGATTCTAGCCTACGTCCATCCTGGGCCGGAGCTGAATAGCGTGTGCCTCAGAGAGCAGAGCTATCACGTCTACCCTGGGAGAGGGGAGCATGGTGTCTCTGAGCTCACTTCCTCTTCCTCCCAGCATTCTGTTCTGTTTACTCCACCCACCTATGTTCTAAGCTATGAGCCCAAGCAGTTTGTTTATTACTTAACCAATGAAATCAACAGATTGATATATGACACTCCCACATCAGGTGTGCTTTTGAGTGGAAGATGGGTCCCCAGCCAAGGGGTGCAGGCAACAATTAGACCTGAAAGAGGAACAGATTCTGCCCTGAGCCACCAGCAGGAAGCAGTTCTGCGCACTCTGCCTTTGCTGAGTGACAAGCTTTGGACTTCTCACCTCCAGAATTGTGAAATAATAAATGTGGGCTGGAAGCCTCTAAGTGTGAGAATTTGATAATGAGTAATAGAAAGTGTAGGTGTGCAATCCCAGCACCAAGGAGGCTAAGCCACGAGAACCGACATAAGTGTGAGGTCAGCCTGGGCTACTTAGCGAGTAAGGCTAGAAAGATGGCTTGCGGTTAAAGGGCTACGTGGTAAGTAAGGCTAGAAAGATGGCTCGCGGTTAAGAACACTTGCAGGAGACCCAGGTTTGGACCCGAGCACCCACATGGTGACTCACAGTGACTCATTTCAGGGGATCCTGCGCACACGCACAGAGATGAGTATAACCTAGAGAGGCTAATATTTGTGCTGACTGTAATGCAATGCCCACTGGTTTGCAAATATTAATTTTCCCCTCAGTTCAGAGCAATAGAACAAAAAAAATAAGCACCTAAGCTGGGCATGGTAATACTTTCTGGAAATCTCAGCACTTGGGAGGCTAATATAGGAGCGCTGGGAGATCAAGGCCCGCCTGGTATAGATCCAGTCTCAAAACAATTACAACCCCAATCCAAGGCCTATTGAGAGTCTGAGGTATAAGGATTGCCAAGACTTCAAAGCAACCCTGGGCAACAAAGGGAGACCCTGTTTCAAAAAGCCAAATCAAAACCAGAGTAATAGAACTTTTTTCTTTTCTTCTTTTCTTTTTTTGACACAGGATTTCTCTGTGTAGCCCTGGCTGTCCTGGAGCTCACTCTGTAGGCCAGGCTGGCCTTGAACGCAGAGATCAGCCTGCCTCTGCCTTCTGAGCACTGAGATTAAAGGTGTGCGCCACCTTTACTACTTTAATACTGCCCAGCAGTATAGAACTTACTGGGCAATACAAACATTCTTTCTCAGCGACATTTGTACCTGGTTCTGGTGATGTGATTTATATTCTAAAAACATTAGAGCAAAAATCACCTACAAAACTTGAACTGCAATTTAGGGGAAGGGCAAACTGATCCAAGGGTGTGGCCGTGGAAGTGGCAGAGGGCCATCTTGAGTCACTAGATGAGGGCAGTATCCTAGGGAAGGGACAGCACTTAAAAACCAAAACAAACAAAAACCCCACCCTGGATCTTTTGGCTTCACTGGACAACTTCATGCCAACTATGACTTACTTTTTTTTTAAAGATTTATTTATTTTTGATGTATTCAGTGTTCTGCCTGCATGTATGTCTGCATGCCAGAAGAGGGCACCAGATCTTATTATAGGCAGTTGTGAGCCACCATGTGGTTGCTGGAAATTGAACTTAGGACCTCTGGAAGAGCAGCCAATGCTCTTAACCACTGAGCCCCTAACTTAGACTTCTAAGGGTTAGTCCGGAAGTCCTGTGAACTCAAAGCCATCCTCTGCCTCAGATTCCCGAGTGCTGAGATTTGCATGACACATACCCAGAAAATGTTTCATTTTGTCTTTTCGAGACACAGTTTCTCTGCGTAGTTCCGGAACTTCCTTCTGTAGACCAGACTGGCGTTGAACTCAAGAGATCCATCTGCCTCTGCCTCCCAAGTGCTGGGATTAAAGGTGTGCGCCCCACGTCCTGGTCAATGGTAGAACTTATTAGATTCTCATCAGTTCCCTGGGACAAGAGCGACACTTATAACCCCTTATCAAAATGCTTCCTCTCTAGATGTGGCTGTAGGTAGCCTATGTCTACTCACATCTTGGGAGAGCCGACTTAGCTGTTCATCTTTCTTTTCCCCGAATCACCTTGACTAACTAAAGAGATTTTTTGGGAATCACTATGAAGGCTTTTTTACAAAAGGCATGCACTGGCCAGGCAGTGGTGATGCATACCTTTAATTCCAGCACTCAGGAGGCAGAGACCAGAAACTCTGAGTTGGAGGCCAACTTGGTCTACAGAGAGAGTCCCAGGACAGCCAAGGCTACACAGAGAAACCCTGTCTTGAAAAAACAAACAAACAAAAAAATCAAAGCAAACAAAAGGCATGGACTGTACACTTGATATGGCTTTGTTGCAAAGACGAGTTAATAGTTTATGTTATGGTGTATGTATATGTGTGCGCATGTTCATATCTGTGTGGGTGCAGGCAGAGGTCAGAGGACAACCACCTTCCACCTTGTCTCTTGTTTACCAGGCTAGCTGGCTCTCAGGCTCTTGGGGACTCCTGTGTCCAACTCCCATCTCCCCACTGGAATGGCACATGTGCACACCACGTACGCTTCATGTGAGCTCTGAGGATCTGATCATAAGCAATTGTACAGAGCCGGGCGGTGGTGGCGCACGCCTTTAATCCCAGCACTCGGGAGGCAGAGGCAGGTGTATTTCTGTGAGTTCAAGACCAGCCTGGTCTACAAGAGCTAGTTCCAGGACAGGCTCCAAAACCACAGAGAAACCCTGTCTCGAAAAACCAAAAAAAAAAAAAAAAAAAGAAATTGTACAAAGACCAAAGACCGCAAATGGGTCAGGAGTGAGCCTATAGACCAGGCTGGCCTCGAACTCACAGAGATCCGTCTGCTTCTGCCTCCCAAGTACTGGGATTAAAGGCATGCGCCTGTCTCTTACACTCAGTGATTCTACTACTTTCAGGGAGTCCGTGTGATGCCCAGCACGTATAAACTTCCTAAAATGAGCCACTTTATGCTGAGGGGAGAGGCTGCTCCCTGGACACCAAGCAATCCTGATGCTCGCTATGGAAACCTAGGCCCTCTCACCCACTGTTTTCCAGTTGAGATCAAAGCAAGTCCCATATACAGACAGCAAGAAGCATGCAATCTAGGACCAATACTCCAGCTGTTGGCTGGCTACCAGCCAAATGACGATGGGCAGGGGCCACTTGGCCAGTCTCCCATTCTGTCCCTTCCCAGATGGTCAGGAAGTGTACGAGGCTGTCTCCTCTGGCTCTGTCAGGACTCAGCACAATTACAGGCAGTGCTTGCTGAGCAGTGGGGTCTTGTGAAAGCAGGATGGGACAGGGTGACTGGAAAGCCCTAGAGATCAAAGCCAAGGACCACAGAATCTAACCAAGCCTGGGTCAGGAGCAGCTTCCTCCTGAACCATGCATGTGTCCTCATGAAAAGCTACATCCTTCTCTGGAAACTAGGCACCTGGAGGAGAAGCTCTTGAAAATTCGGAATCAGGGACCAGCAAGATGGTTCAGCAGGTAAGAGCCCTTGCCACACAAATCTGGCAACCTGAGTCTGACCTTGGAACCCACAAAGGACGAGGAGAAGCTAGCCTTAAAAGTTAACCTCTGACCTGCATGCCTGAACACACACACACACACACAATTGGGGGGGTGGTGGACAGGGTTTCTCTATGTAGTCTTGGAGCTTTCTATGTAGACCAGGCTGGGCTCAGACTCAGAGATCCACCCCACCTCAGCCTCCTGAATTCTGGGATTAAAATCACCATACCAGGTTACACACCATTTCTTTTTCATTCCTGAGACAGTACTTCTAAGCAGCCCTGGATGACTGGAATGTGCTATGTGGTCTAGGCTGGCCCTGACACCAAATCAGGACCTGCAGGCAGCTCGCGTGTCTTGTAAAAACCAGGTTCCAGGCTCCTTTGCCTACTTCCATTGGACAGTACCCATAAGCCAGGCAGCGGCCACTGTGGGGGATGGGTCCCTAAACACCCCTCTTATATATAAAAGGCAGTGCCCACCTCAGGTCACAGGACCTGTCCCGCTGGCTTCTCTCCCTGGCAACTTCTTACGACCTACCGTAGCATTCCACATGAATGCCCCACTGAGAACTACTCTTCCTGTCTGGTCACGTGTTTCTCAGATGTCTCTTCCTCTTGGCCTCAGGCATGCCACTGGTACCTCTCACACACCCACCTCGCCAGCCCGTGGCCCAGCATTGGGCTAGGCAGCTGATAGTTTCAGGAACATGGATCCCAGTGAGTGTGAGCTCTCCTTGGCCCTCCACAACCCCCTGAGAGCCAGCCTGCTGCGGTTGCACTTCTACAGAAGTCTGGTCTGAGCCTGTCTAGACTGGGGCTGGCAGCAGTGATGGCCAGGGAGAAGGGAGAATGGATGCTTGGCGGTCTGGGCCAGCCTTTTCAGGAACACACAGGCACAAGTGTGCCAAGGTTTTTTTTTTTTCTTTCTTTTTTTTTTTTAATTTTTTATAAAACCATGTGTCCCAGACAAACAGGACATTGCAAACTCTCTCCCAGGCCTTGTGGCGTGAGGGGAGGACTCCAGGAATGAGCAGCTGCCAGCCCCACACGAGCCATATGCCCTCTGCACAGGGCCAGCGTGAGAGTGGGTTCGGCTGGAGGCCTGCCCTGCCTCCACAGACGCTGGGTCTCTGCTTCTCCCAGTGCCTGCAAGGGAAGGAGAGAGAAATGGGTCTGACAGGAGACAGGAAGGCCAGTGCCAGGGATGGGGCGTGTCCACCATATCTCACCAAGAACATGTGGTATTATCCAATGGTTATGGTGATGCCAATGATGACCGCCAAGATGAGCACAGTGACAGAAACACAGATGGCAATCATGACTTTTTTCTGTGAGAGAGGGAGGGTCATGGAAAGTCGCTCTGGAGAGCCCACGGCTGGGGCAAGAGACGAGGCTTACCTTCCTCGCCTTCTTCTGGTTCTCTAGGGCCATCTTGACATGCTCTTGCCCACGCTCCACATAGTCTGCTGAGCTCAGGATGTTTTTCTCAATCCGGTTGATCATCTCCCCCTGCTCAGGAAAGGGACGGTTCAGAGAGGACAGATAACCAGGCATGGACGCAGGGAACCGTTACCCTGCCCAGCCCAGCCTAAAATGATCAAGATAGTCATTGTTGTTTTTGTTTTTCTTTTCTTTTTTTTTTAAAAATATTTACTTATTTATTATTATACAATATTCTGTCTGTGTGCATGTCTGCAGGCCAGAAGAGGGCACTAGACCTCTTTACAGATGGTTGTGAGCCACCATGTGGTTGCCGGGAATTGAACTCAGGACCTTTGGAAGAGCAGGCAATGCTCTTAACCTCTGAGCCATCCTCCAGCCCTTTGTTTTGTTTTTCAAGACAGGATTTCTCCATGTATCCCTGGCTGTCCTGGAACTTGATCTGTAAACCAGGCTGGCCTTGAACTCACAGAGAAATGCCTGCCTCTGTCACCACTGCCTGGCTAGTCAAGACATTCTTGGCAGAAAAAACTAACAAAGATCTGGCAGGACAACATCTGAGAAACGTTCAGAGTAAGCACTGCTTCAAGGCTCCAGCACTGTCATGTTGTCCCTTCTCTCTGCCCGTGTCCCATATACCCTCCATCTGTAGCGGAGGCCTGCAGTCGGTGCCTTGCATGGTAGCACCTTTCTCACAGACAGTAAACTTCTGTCTGAATTCACCCACTCTAGGCCTGTCTCCATCCCTCCCCCTGCCTCCTCCTGGTATTCCCACTGGATCACAGCCCTGTCCCATGACTGCCAGCTGCAGAAGAGACTGGCTGCAGCACTGTGGAGTTCAGATCAGGTCGGGACAAGGCTGGAAGCTCACCTGGACCCCTACAGCCAGGCCTATGGGCACCACTCCAACCTTCTAGAGACTGAGAGGCTGGCCCTGTAGGAACAGCTCTCCACAGCTCTAACAGCATTAAGGCGGGGCAGGGGGGGATTGTCACAGCAAGAGAAGCCATGATCAAGGCCATGCCCAGGTGACATGCAGGCTGGAGGCACAGGTGGGACCCTATGGATCAAGGAGTGACACTGAGGTGACTGTGGAGGTGGGGAGAGTTCGGCTAAGGATGAAGGGGGGGCACGTGGGAGCATGCCCCATCCTGGAAGAACATAAAAGCCCAGGTAAGTGTCTTAGGGTGGAACTTAACTCCAGGTCACAGCGAGGGCTTCAGGCAGCACAGGGCTTCCCTGGGTACCCACCTGCATCTCCACCTCGGTCGCTAGAAAAGTGAAGATCTCATGGAGCTCCCGGATGCTGCGCTCCAGCTGCTGGATCTCACTGTGTCGTGCCGAGATCTCATTCAGGGCCTGGCGTGTCACCTGTGTGTCCTTCAGTATCTGGAGGGCAGACAGGAATTGGTGAAGATGTTACAGGGATGTTACAGCAGCTGGTCCAAAGCTTCTGCTGAGCTTCTGGAACTGCCCACTAAGCTATGACCCCAGCATTCCAGGCCATTCCTGTCTGGGCCTTGGTCTGCCCTCCACACAAAGAAACCAGGTCTCAAAGACGGAAGGCCCCAGAGGGACACTGGCTGTGGTCACTCACATTGGACACGAACACTTCACTCTGCCCGCTGTCCAGCATCTGCTCCAGCTCCTCGTCAGACACCATCCCAGCATTGGCTGTAACAGGAAAGGTCAGGTCAGAGCCAAAAGCCAGTTCAGCGCTTCCAAGCCCGCTGGGCGAGGGGGCCAGAACTCACTGATCCTCAGCTGCCTGCGGATGCGCTCCACGTTCTTCTCGCGGTACTCCGACTGCATTGAGTTGCACTTGTTGATGAGCTCGACAAACTGCTGCGACAGGACCCCGTGCTAAGAACAGAAAGTCTGGCTGGGCATCAGCAGGAACTACCTGGACGTGCCGACGCTACAACCACCTCGGGACCTTGGCAGGCTCCCTCACTCCTCGAACAAAAGGGGTCTTGTCAGGGCCCCCATTATGCCCATGACTTTGCTTCCTCCCACCCCTCCTCACTACTTCCCTCTCTCTCCTTCCTCTCCAGTAGCTTCTTCCTCAACAAAACATGCTCACATCAGCCTCTGCACACTGCTCCTTCTGCCTAGAATGCTCATCCCCAAAGCACCTTTAAGTCTTCAATCCTTTATTTTATCTTTTAAATTTGTATTATTATTTATGTATTTGTACATAAATAATTTGTATTTATGTGTATGGGTATTTTGCCTGCATGTCAAACCCCAGAGACTGGAGTTACAGAAGACTGTGAGCCACCACGTGGGTGCTGAGAATCAAGGTCCTCTGGAAGGACAGCTGGCACTTTTAACTGCTGGGACATCTCTTGGGCCTTACTTATTTTTTATTGGTTAGTTGGTTTTGAGACCTAGTCGTACATAGCTCAGGATGGTCTTAAGCTCACTGAGGGTGACTCCTTGATCCTGTCTCTACCTTCGAAGTGCTATGATTACTTGTCTGGATTCACTTCTTTTTGAGTTCTTTTTTTTTTTGAGACAGGATTTCTCTGTGGCTTTGGACCCTGTCCTGGAACTAGCTCTTGCAGACCAGGCTGGCCTCAAACTCACAAAGATCTGCCTGCCTCTGCCTCTGGAGTACTGGGATTAAAGACGTGCGCCACCACCACCTAGCTCTTTTTGAGTTCTTAATTTTGATCTTATTTTTATTTGGTTTGAGACAGGGTCCCATGTAGCCCAGGCTGGCCTCCTCTCATCACAGGTGTGTGCCAACAGGGAGCTGCGTTATGCGGTGGTGGGAATCTAACCTAGGGCCCTGTGCATGCTGGGCAAGCACTCTAAGAACCGATTGACACCTCCAGCCCTTGGTTATTTTTTAAATTTATTTGGAGGTGGGAGGGACTAGGGAGATGGCTGAGACTAAAAATACTGGCTGTGCAAGCATGACAACCCATCGTCAAGGATCCCAGAACCTAAGTAAAGAGCCAGATGTGGTGGCATGCATGCTGCTGTGCTCCCAGCATGTCTCAAGTGAGACGGGAGGCAGAGGCAAGAGACTCCTAGCGCAGCAGCAGACACAGACATACCCCACCACAGCAAGGGGAAAGCTGACCTCAACATGGGCACCGTGGCGGGCATATGTATCCGCACACACACACAGAAGAAACAGATACTTTCTGTATATCGGCTAGTGAAACCAGGGCCTCCCAGGCTAAGTACAAAGTCCACCACTCAGATCTACTCTTCCCCTCATTTAAATGACACTCCTTCCCCGGCCAGCACTTTCCCTCCTTTTCTGCTGTTTTAACCCCTACTACTTATTAGATTATAAAATAATTTAAGCCAGGTGGGGTGGCTACACCTTCAATTCCAGCACTGGGAAGGCAGAATAGAGGAGACCTGCAGGTCTGAGCGCAGCCTTATCAACATAGTGAGCTCCAGTCCAGTGAGATCTATTTAGTGAGACCTTGACTCAAATAGTAAAAAATAAAACACTGATTTAGTGACTGGTTTGCCCCACTAGAATGTAAATGTCTCAAGGGTAGAATTTTTAGTTTAAAAGTCTGGCACACAGTCACTCGGTGTGCATTGTTGAAGGCTGACTGAATGCCACTGCCGCTGTTTCAGAGGCAGGTACCCTCACCAACTCAAGGGCACCATGCTATTACCGTGGGCAACAGGACCCTCTCACACCAATAACCACCACAGGTGCCCTCTTATGGGTCCTGCTTCTCCCGATTCCTTCATAAGCACTTCTGAACTCCCACTTCTGTGTCCTTTCAAGACGTGCAAACCTCCCTCCTACTCCAGTCTTGACCTCCACAAATCCCAACCGCTCTTCACTCTGCACCCAGAGGGGCCCTGTCAGGTTGCGTCAAATCTCCTCACTAAGACACTGCCTGATATGACTTCCACTTCATCGCTGCTCCACAACTCCTTCCTCTTAAAAGTGGTTTTTGAAATATATATTTTCATATTTTTAATTATGTGCATTCATCTGTGGGTAGTGCCGGCGCCTGAAGAGGTCAGAGGCCTTGCCCTAGAGCTGACAGATGGTTGGGAGCTACCTGACTTGGGTGCTGTGTCAGGGACCAGCAACAGCTGAACTGAGTTCCCCTGCGAAAGTGGTACAGTCCCTACATTATTCGTTAATATAGTCCTTTAGTGTGTGTGCACGGAGGAGGGCATGTGTGCCATGGCACGTATGTAGACGTCAGAGGACAACTTGCAGGAGTCAGTTCCCCTTCTGCCATGTGGATCAGTGACTGAATGAGGTTGTACGGCTTAGAAGCAGACACCTTTACTCACCGATCCACTTTGCCAGCCCCTCTTCATCTTCCGAATTCTATCTATGGAGTCAAGGATGTCCTTGCTTGTCATTTTTTCTTCTTTTTATTTATTTTTTGGTTTTCCAAGATAGGGTTTCTCTGTGCAACAGTACTGGCTATCCTGGAACTGGCTTTGTAGACCACGCTAGCCTCAAACTTACAGAGATCTGCCTACCTCTGCCACCACACCTGGCTCTTTTAATTATTATTACTTTTTTTAAATTTATGAGCATGGGTGTTTTGCCTATATGTATATTTGTGTGAGGTGTCAGATCCCCTAGATCTGGAGTTACAGATGGTTGTTAGCTGCCATGTGGGTGCTGGGAATTGAACCAGGTCCTCTGGAAGAGCAGTCAGTACTCTTAACCACTAAGCTATCTCTCCAGCCCTGCTTGCCAGTTTTTGTTTGTCTCTTCCCTGAAGAGAGCAATTAGGGACCAAGTCCTACACGAGAAATATCTTTGTTCCCTATTCAGTCCAAATTCCCCATTTCAGTTTTAGGAAAGTGTGTCTCCCATAGCCAGGCCTACGTCACGTCTGACACAGCGCATTCTCTTCGAAGGGAGGAGGCAGGGTGCTATAATGGACTGAGCATTGGAGACCGGGATCCTCTACCTATATACCAAGTTCCTTCTCTCTGTTAAGCATAAGCTTCTGCATATAGAAGATCATCAGGACAGACAGAGATCTAAGTGCAACACGGTTACCACTCTGAAACCTAAGAAACACCTGCTGGAATGCCCTAGCTCAAGGAAAGCGAAACCCACCTGGGTTTTTTTCATTCTTGTGTTGACTGAGTTATAATTCTCATCAGCTTCTTCCTTCGGGGGCTCTATGGCTGTGGGAGAAACACAAGGGTTGCTAGAAACCAGGTTTTGCCCTGAGACTTCTAAAACTTGTTTGGGAGGCCAGCTGATTTCTGTCTGGGCTAGCATGATCTACATATTGTGTCTCCCAAAAAACAATAAAAGGTTTAAAATATATAATACAAAAATTTAAATAAAATTTTAAAAATTGTTTGGGGACCAGAACATAGGGCCACATCCAACTTTCAGCTACATAATAAGGAGGCTCTTGTCTTCACAGAATTTTTATTACAAAGTGACTTATGAGCAGGGACGTATATTAGTAGTGACACATAATGATGGCAGAGGAAGAGAGAGGAGGAGGGAAGAAAAAAAGAAGGAACTAGGAGGAGGAGGAAGAAAGAAGGAAGTGAGATCAGTCAGTCAGCTGGCATGGTTGGGGCAGGCCTTTAATTTAGTCCCAGCACTCAAGAGGCAGAGACAGACGGATCTCTGTGAATTCGAGGCCTGCCTGGATTACATAGAAGGGAGAAGTGGGGGAGGAGGAGGCTAATTCTGAACTTCTAAGAGAAGTTTCTCTTTGTATTACACCAGTGGGTTCCCACAAGTGTGAAGAGGTCTCCTAAGAAATCCCTCACCTGTCTGCTCAAAGAATACACACTGGACCAAGAACTAAAACAGTAAGGAGCTTTGAATTTAAATTTAAAATAATAATAAAGGAATCTGAGAGACCAGCACGTGCAATGAAAACTATCATGGCTAGGATGCCACAGGGCAGAGATCCTAGACCCAGGCCTGCTGTGTGACCTGGATATATCACTTGACTGTGTAGGCAACAACGCCCCAGCAACAGGGCTGAATCACAGGGAATGACATGGCCGAGGCCCTTGAAATTCATTCACCTTTTAGCTGTGCCCGGACCTCTCTCCCCAGCTGTTTGATCTCCTCGCGCAGGTTCTGGAGGCCCTGCTTCATGCCTAAACGAGAGAAGGTCAACACTTCCAAACCACAGCCTCTACCACAAACCACAACCAAACCCACCCTGGCTAGCATCTAATATAGAACTACATCCCCCATAATCCACCGGGCTGACGTGCATGAGCCCGGATTTCGCTTACTCTCCTCGGGAAGGGGCGTGGCCAGAATGGTGACCTGCTGTTTCTCCAACTCCCGGACTTTACTCTCCAGTTTGGCCATAGTTTGCCGAATTGTCTGGACCTAGGGAGGATCACCAAGGGAACTGAAGACATAAGTGGTACTGTAATCCTCCCTACTCCTCGGTCCCCCGGACCCTTACCTTCTGGAAGAACTCGTCGTCCGGGCTGCCCAGCCGGGCGGTACCTGGGTGCACCACCAGCGCGACTCGAACCTCATCTTCATCGTCCGAGCTGTTGTCCCCCTGCCAGGGCCGGAGTCATTGGCACTGCTTGCCTGCTGCGGTTCTCGTCCCGCAGGAACCATGGGCTTCCGGGATTTTCCTTCCTGGCCACCAGCCACCTCTCCCGGACCCCAAACCAGGAGTCCTCAATCCAGGCGCGCCCGCCCGGCCCCAGCTTCTCATTCCAGCACCGCCCTCCCGGCCCCAGTTTCTCACCTGTCTCAGCTCATGGGTCCTGTCGCGCATGGCGGCCGGAGCGCCCCGTCCCCGGACCTGAGCCCCGAGGGCCTCAAGGTTCTAAGTTTGGAACTCCTGCACCTCTCTCTCACACTTGACACCCCCTTCTCACCCTGCGAACCCCAACACCCCCACGAGCCTCCAAAGGCTCCGCCTCTTTCACCATCCACAGCCGCCGGGAGGAACCCGACCATAGGACCCCCAAAGTTCTATAAGTTGGAATTCCCTTCTCTTCCCCCCATCCTGCTCCCGCAGTTGCGGCCCCGCCCCTCGGCGGATGATTCCGAGCATGCGCACGAAGTCCTGTCTCTTCCTCGCTAGAGGGAAAGGCGGAGGTCGGAAAGAGTCGCAGCCGAACGGAAGCCAGGCTGCCTGGATCGAGAGCCCGCCCCCCCCTTCACCGGAACATCTCATATTAGAACTGAAATCTAGTTGCCCAAAGGGTTGGGAATGCGTCATTTGCACGCAGTCTGAGAGCCTCGTATCTCACATCACCCCATGGCGCCCCCTCATCACGTGACAGACCAGGCCCAGCTCCGCGGGCTGCGCTCCCGACAGCCAGTCACGTGTTCCGGCGCTGTCAGCGACGTCTCGGACTTCAGTCTCGCGACGTCCCCGACACCCCTGTGCCTGAGCTGTACCCCTAAAGCTTCTTGGAGGTGGGGAGGGGTACACTTCCCACTCTCCGCCACCTACCGAGGATACCCTTGTAGAATTCACTTTTTGTTTTCATCTTGGGTCCTAGGGCGTGGGCAAACCGCTGACTTACATTTGGGGGCTGTCAGTATCATGGGACCTTGAGAGTCAGAAAATAATGAGATCCGAGTCTACCGCGTCAGAAGATTGCAGGGTTTTGTAGGCAGAGAATCTGGGGGTGGGAAGTGACCTCTGCCAAGGTGGAGCTCCCACACACACACCCTGCGTCCTCCTGGCACAGCCTCTGACAGGTGGGCGGCCTACGCCCTGCATGATCACTGCAGTCCCGCTGAGCTCACCACTGTCAGAGCAGCTAGGACCTAGAGAAATGGATTGTTACCTCCGCAGCCCTGCCTGCCTTACAACTGAAGATCGAGCATGACTTGCTCTTCTTTCACGGACTCCCCAGCACCAGATTCGGCGCTTGGCATATAATAGACCCTCACAGAAGACTTGATCCGAGTGCTAGCCCTTCATGTATCTGAAATTAAAGCCCGTGGCTTCCTGATCTTAGGCTTCGCTCACTGTGCCATTTTCCCAGTTTTGTCTCTCTGGACATACGTTCACGTGACATATTTATTGGGTACACGCTATGGAACAAATACTGTTTTAGGAGCCAGTGACACATCAGGGACCAACAGACTAAAACCCGATGCACTTGTGGGGCTTCCGTTGTCTATAAGCCCCCCCAAAGTCCCTCAGCAGGTGTCAGCACAGCCAAAAATAAGAATTATATTTCTTGAGAGGAGGTTCAACAAAGGAAGCAACAGTGTGTCCCCCTCTAGTACGTTCTGATCAAGAAGCCTAGATTTCTGAGCCCGAGTTGCTATGGACTTTTGGAGAGTCATATTATGTCTCTGGGCCTTGATCTTCCATCTCTGTACTACAAGTGACTGCATACGATGGGGTGCTCATCAAGACTGGAAACTGGCAAGTGCGCTCTGATCCCATGCATGGGTCCCGAGCTTTGATACTTAATGTGGCTTGCCTGGAGCTGGGAATGAGAGAGCAAGGACAATATGGCCCCGACCACCCCGCAGAGGGAATGCAGCGTTGGGTTTCTCAGGAGGCCCAGCTCCACCTGGTGTGGTCCGCTGAAGATGATGTGGAGAAAACTGACTGCTGGGGGTCTGACGTCAGGGTCTCATGATGTTGACAGCCCCCAAATGTAAGTCTTCAGTCTTCCCATGCCCCTGGTGCCCCCCCCCCAAAAAAAGATAAAAATGAATTCTGCAAGGGTATCCTTGCATATTGGCTGCCACCTCTCTACCTGACTGCTACTTGCCTCCTACTCATCCCCTCCCTCGGATTCTCTGGTTAGAATTACAAAGAGGTGGGGCCGAGGTGACTCTTGGATACCTGTCTTCTAGCCCTGTTCTGTCAGATTCAATTTCCCCCTTTGACATCTAGGTCTTACAGTTTCTTCCCTGCTAAGGTAAGAACCGGATGGCATAGAGAACGGTTAAGGTGAGGAAAGATATGGTAGGGTTTTGTAGATTGCTAAGGCTTTGCCACTTGCGTTTGTGAGTTCTGTCTCTCTCTGTGTCCTTCGGTCATCTCTGCCCATTTCCCAGCCTCTTGGTCTCCAGCTGCAGTGTCGAGTATTTGGGGCTTCTATTTCGAGTATCTCAGGGTTATAATACTCATTATTATTTCATTTGTGGTCTCTGGGTGCGATCACAGGTATTAAGGTTCCAGGAGGCTGGGACCTCATTATTTTCCTACTGTCAAGGTCTCATGATGCTGACAGCCCCCAAGTGGAGTGATGTTTGGAGCAAACAGGCAATTGGTGGAGCTCCCCACCGCTGAATGCTGTTCCTCCTAGGCCCTTCCTAGCCTTGAGTCTGGGTTTCTATAGTGGGTTTTGGATATGTAGGTATTAGTGGGCTATATATCCCATTTGTCTGTCTGAAACTCAAGCTCTAATGGTCCTCAGGCTTAGCAACCTGTCCTGTCCTGGAACCAGGTGACCTGGGCTGGGCTCCTTGCTCATTCATTTAACCTCTCTGCTTTAGTGCCCATCTGAAAAGAGAGAGAGAACAGTAGCATTAAACTCCTAGTGTTTGATCAGAACTGAATAAGAAACCTGCTATGGGCTGACGTTGTGTGTTTGCCATTCTGGATGGTGATGATGATGGAGACTATTTCTCTGGGGATTTCAGTAGCCCAATGCCACTGCCAGAGATTCCACTCTTCCTATCCTTGCCATCTCCTGAGCCCCACTGTGCACCAGGTGTTAGGCTAGCAGTCTTGCCTATCCTGTACATTTCTTCTGTCTCCACCTGCACCTCTCAGGCCCTATATTTTGCTTAGCACTAGAATATAAAGTCTCTGAGGACAGGAATTTCCATCTGCCCTATACACTGCTGGGTCTCCAGTACCCACCATGGTACCTGGCACATACTAGCTGGTCATTAATGAATGAAACCCTTTCTTTTGCATTTAATATTTGTGTAACACATTTAATATATGCATGGGACACCAATATAAACATTTTATAATTTTAATTCATTGAGCTGGGCATGGTAACACATGCCTGTAATCCCAGCACTTAAGAGGTAGAAGCAGGAGGATGAGGGGTTCAAGGCCAGCCTCAGTTACTTACCAACTTTGAGGCCAATAGAAGTTACATGAAAAGCAAAGGCTGTGCATAGAGCATGTGAGACAAGCATGAAGCCCTGGGTTTTACACTTAGCACCACATAAACCAGGACAGTGGTACTCACTTGTAATCCCAGCACTCAGGAGGTGGAGCTAGGAGAATCACAAGTTCAAGATCATCCTAAGCTACGTAATGAGTCTGAGGTCTGCCTGGGCTACAAGAAAATGTAGGGGGAAAAAGCATTGGAAGCCACATGACACTTCTGTGAGATGGGGGTGCTGTTGCTGTCTTTTCCAGAACAGGAAACTAGAGTTGGTGTGCCTAAGGTCACGTGGCTAGTAAGTGCCCTTGTTAGGATTTGAAGCCAGACACGGCTCTAGGGTCTGCCCTTCATGTGTTGGTTTTGTTATTGGAGTTTCTTGCTGAGAACTTGTACAGCAGACAGACCTGGAGGGGACTTTCGCCCGTCCTCCAGCAGGTGTTTGGTTTTTGAGGTAGGGTCTTGTGCAGGCCTGGAGCTTACTGTGCAATGGAGGGTGGTTAGAGTGGTGTGTTGGGGTTACAGAATTGTGCCACCATCCCAGGACTGCGCATTGCTAGGGACTGAACCCAGGACTTTGTGCATGTGGTAAGCCCTCTGCCTGTGAACTACACCCCTAGCTGCAGGGTCTGTGCTATAACTAAGATCACCAGCTAGGCACTGGGACTCGGTGTTAAAATAATTTCCTCACATGCCCAAGGTCCTGAGTTCAAGTCCCAGCATTCCCAGCAATTACAAGGAAAGGGGGAAGAGGAGAACGGGGAGAAAGGAAAGAAGAAGGGCTGTCCCAGCATCCAAGGGATTCCACCTGTTCATACCCTACTTGAGATGTCTCCGTGGAGGAAGGGGCAGACTGTGCTGGATTGACCCTCTTCTCTGTGTTATGGGTTCTCTCTGCCATGCTTGCTGTGTTGGCACTGAGGCAGACCTTAGTTCCCTCTCTCTACCTACTTCGTCCCCAGGAGCCAAGGATAACCTTGGCTCTGTTAATGGCCTCTGTTCCCTCTGCAGACAGCACTCAGCCTGTGGTTTTCTCAAGCCCATAGACCACAGAGATGAAGCTTCAGCCTCAGGAGTGTGTTTGAGAGTTAGCACTTGGCCACCTTCTAGAGTTCCACCCAGGACCTCCCATTCCTCAAACTACCGTTGCTTCCATGGCTTTATCTGACATACAAGTCGAGGCCTCCCAGGCTATAGTGCAAATGTTCTCCGGGTCTGGAATCAATAGGTCTCCTAGAGGTCTCAGCCTGGCTGTCCCCTCCTGGACATGTATCAGACAGCAAACATTGCCCACTCTGATAGCCTCCTAAACCCAATCCTCTTCATCGCATGCATACTGTTCTTGTGGGTGACACTGGGTCACCAGGCACTATTTCGTCCTTGAACTCTAGTCTAAGGTGATAGAGGGGTCAGGTGAGCTGTTCAGCTGTAGTAAATATACACAAAGATGATGATAAAGGGATCAGGTGAGCTGTTCAGTGGTAGTAAATATACACAAAGCCCTGGATTTCACCTCCCTGTTGCCCTGGGCACTGAAAAAACAAACAAGCCGCCATACAGATGGGTCAAGTAACTTGTTAGAATGTTACAAGAAAAATAACACTGGCAGGCATAGTGGCTTCACTCTTTGCTACCAGTACCTGGGAGGCAGAGGCTGACAGACCTCAGTGAGTTCAAGGCCAGCCTGGTCTACATGGTAAGTTTCAGAACAGCCAGCACCATTGCTATGTAGAGAGAGAGGCCCTGTCTCAAAAACAAAACAAAAAACACAAAATAAAAAGAAAAGAAAGAAAGAAAATAACAACTGTGGGCAAGCATGGGTTTGTAAGCTTGGAAGCTGAGTCCTGAGGTGGCTAAAGCAGAATGAACATTCACGTTTGAAACCAGCCTGTGTTATAGATCAACAATCTGAGCCAGGCTGTGGTGGCGCACACCTTTAATCCCAGCACTCGGGAGACAGAGGCAGGTGGATCTCTGTGAGTTTGAGGCCAGCCTGGTCTACAAGAGCTAGTTCCAGGACAGGCTCCAAAGCCACAGAGAAACCCTGTCTCGAAAATTTAAAAAAGAAAAGAAAAGAAAGAAATCTTGGGAAGTCTTCTAAGAAGAGTTCCAGGGCTCAAAAGTTAAGAGCACATTCAAAAAGATTCAAATCCTCAACACCTAGACTAGTCACAACTGTGGTTCCAGTCATCCATGATAGCATACATATGGTGCACACACAGAGAGACAGGCAAAGCACTCACACACGTAGAACAAGTCTACAGACAGACCCTACAACCACTGCCATGCACTAGAGAATAGGAGAAACCTCCCCTGCGGTGCTGCATGGTAGTTAGAAAATTTGTTAGAGTAAGAGTTTTAATCTACAGAGTTTCCATTTTATATGTATACATGTAAAGTATGTGTATTTGGTTTTTTTTTCTGTGTGTGTGGGGGGGGGGCGCGTGCGCCCTAAGAGGCTAGAAGGGCATTAGATCTTCTGGAACTGGAGTTCCTGACAGTTGCCAGCTGCCAAGTCTCAGTGCATGGAACTCAAGCCCTCTGGAAGAACAAGAAGCATTCTTCCCCACTGAGTCATCTCTCCATATCCTATATCTGCTTTTTAAGACTAAGTCTCACTGTACTGGGGATTACAGACGTGTGCCAGCTTGCATGCCTCCTATTAGTTTGATTTTTTTAAAAAAATAATTTACTTTATTTTATGTGCATTGGTATAAAGGTGTGAGCTCCCAGGGAGCTGGAGCTACAGGAAATTGTGAGCTGCCATATGGGTGCTGGGAATTGAACCCAGGTCCTCTGGAAGAACAGCCAGTGCACTTAACTGTTGAGCCATCTCTCCAGCCCCAGTTTGACTTTTGAACCCTATAAAAGTACCAAAAGATCCATGTGATTTGCGCAACAGTGTTGGCACACACCTTTAATGCCAGCACTAGGGAGGCAGAAAGAGGCAGGCAGATCTCTGTGAGTTCGAGGCCAGCCTGGTCTACAGAGTGAGTTCCAGGACAGCCAGGGCTACACAGGGAAACACAGTCTCAAAAAATAAAACATAAGATTTGTTCTTTGTTGTTGTTTGTTGTTAAGAGCAAGTGTTCTTACTTCTGAGCTATCTCTCCAGCCCCCATATATACTTTTTACATATGCACAATCTCACCAGGAACGTTCCTCGACTAGACAGTCACCTTCCCGAGACTCCGTCACAGGAGGGAAGTTAGGAGTCAGAGAGACACTGAGCCTGGGAGATGGAGATGAGCCTCCGCTAGAAGGATAGAGTCTGACAGACATGATTCCAGATGGAAGGGCAGGAGAAACCTGGGTCATGCCTGGGGCTCTCATCCTGCCTGTATGTTAAGTAAGTTTGCTAGTGTAAGAGGAAAACTTTAATCATGTTTATAAGTCATAGCAATAAACTATGATGGAAATGTAGAAAATCCTATTTATAGAAATATAATATTCATAAATATGGAGTGCCTAAGAGTAAACCTTTCAGGCCAGGAAAAGGCTTAGTAGACATTTGCCTAATATGTACAAAAGCCTAGGTTCAATCTTAGGTTTTTGTTTTGTTCTTGAGGACAGGGTTTCTCTGTGTAACAGTCCTGGCTGTCTTGGAACTCTCATTGTAGACCAGGCTGGCCTTGATCTTCCTGTCTCTGCCTCCTGAGTGTTGGGATTGGATTAAAGGCATGTGCCACTATGCTTGGTTATTATTTTTAATGTAACATTTCTTCTTAATATTTCATATGTATGTCTGTTTTTCCTGCATGCATGTCTATTCTAGCTGTATACCTAGTGCCCATGGAGGCCAGAAGAGAATGTTGGATCCCCTGTACCTGGATTTTCAACCACTTATGAGCCACTATGTTGGTTCTGGGAACTGAACCCATGTCCTCTGGAAGAGCAGCCAGTGCTCTCAATTGCTGAGCCATCTCTTCTTCCCTTCCTCCCCCCAGAAAGAATTATTTTAAAAATAAGGCCTAAAAACTGACTCTCGGTTAAGAGTCCTTGCTGCTATTCTAGAGAATTACATATGGTAGTGCATGCCTTTATCCCAGCACTCAGGAGGCAAAGGCAGATCTCTCAGTTTGAGGCCAGTCTGGACTACCTGGTGGGGTCAGTGAGGGGGCAGGGAGGTGATCTTGCTAGTAGTCAGCTAGCCTCGAACTCTTGAACTCTTGGGCCCAAGAGACCCTCCTATTCAGCCCCTCATGTGGCTGGGATGACAAGCCTGTTCTGCTGAGACTGACTATAATTGTTTGATTTGAGACGAGGTCTAACCTCACCAGGTAGCCCAGACTACTTTCTAATTTATGGACTCCTTCTGCCTTGGTGTCTTCCATGTTGAGATTACAGACATTAACTGCCACACTGGCTAAATATTGCAGTTCAAGAAGGACTGGAAGGAAGTCCTAAGTTGGAGCTGCAGGGTTGGCTCAGGAGTTGGCAGGGTCTGTTGCTCCTGCAGAGCTCTCGCCGGAGTTCAGTGCCAGTACCAGCACTGAGTGCCCACGCCCACCTGCAGCCCTGGGCTCCGAGGGCACCTGCACTCTCGTCCACGTGCCCACACACAAACACAGGTGTCTTAGGGTGAACACCGTGACCAAAAGGCAAGTTTGGTTTACACTTCCACACTGCTGTTCATCATTGAAGGCAGTCAGGGCAGGAACTAAAAAGGGCAGGAACTCGGAGACTGGAGCTGATGCAGAGCAGGGGAGCTGCTTACTGGCTTGGTCCCCATGGCTTGTTCAGTCATCTCTCTTAGAGAACCCAGGACCACCAGCCCAGGGATGGCACCACCCACAATGGGCTGCACCCTCCCCCATTGATCATCCAAAAAGAAAATACCCTATAGCCAGAGGGTTTTTTGTCTTTTTTTCTTTTTCTTTGTTTCTTTGTTTGTTTTTGTTTTTCGATACAGAGTTTCTCTGTGTAGCCCTAGCTGTCCTGAAACTTGCTCCGTAGATGAGGTTGGCCTCGAACTCACAGAGAAATCGCCTGTCTCTGCCTCCTGTTACTGAGATTAAAGGTGTGCACAACTACCACCTGGCCTACAGCCGGCCTACAACTGAGTTTCATGGAGGCATTTTCTCAGTTGAGGTTCCTCCTTTCAGAGAACTCTAGTTTGTGTGTCAAGCTAACATAAGACTAGCCAGCACACAGATATACACGTAATTAAGAACAAAATAACTTTAAGAAGACATCCTAATTAGTGGTATCTAGACCATGTGAGTGGATAGGGAAAGTGGTTGTTGCGAATGATCAGAACACATCTAGAAAGGCAGGGCCATAATCTAGTCTCTGCTGTGTAACGGGTTGGTTTTGCTGCAAAGAAAGGCTGGATGGGCCCCTTTGGAAGGAGAGACCAGGTGACTAGGGAAACATTTGGCTTTATCTGGGGATTGATGGTCAGCTCCTGCTTGAGCAAGCTACTTCAGCTCCTCATACTCCCATTTCCTAAGCTGTAAATGGGGATAATAGGAGTAACCTCAGACAGTCACTGGGAAGAGTAAATGCCTACAGCGTACTTAAACAGAGCTCGGGGGGCCTGGAGAGATGGCTCAGTGGTTAAGAGCACTGACTGCCCTTCTAGATGGACTCAGGTTCAATTCCCAGCACCTACATGGCAGCTCATAACTGTAATTCCAATTCCAGGGAACCCAACAAAACACCAATGCACATAAAATAAAAATAAACTTTAAAAACCCCACAATTTAAAAGCAAAAAATAGAGCTCAGTGCCTGATGAGCACTATAAGAATGCTATGTTGGCAGCATCATTACTGTTTTAATCAGTAAATATTCTTTATTAATATTTAGGTTAGCATAGAAAGACCATCACCATTGTGAATAATATTATAGTCACGTTCAGGTTCATAATGGTTTGATGAGGCAGTGAATGTGATGAGGAGAGAGAAATAAACCAAATTCCAAGACCCTCTGGAATAAACCTGGAAACAGGCTGAAACAGGAAGGGTGTGCCCCAGAGTCACGGGCTCTCTCGAGGCTGCTTCAGCAGAGAGCCTCTTGTTGCAGCTGATGATCATTTTCTCAACAAGGGCTTTCTCTGTGTCCGAACAAGATGGTATCAGAGCTGCCTTACAAGCTTAGAAACTGAAGACCAGAAGAGGCAGGCACTCACTCCACCAGGCAGTCCTGATGTCCGCTTCTCTCTCCACTGAAGCATGATGACCACGAAGCATCTAGCGAATGGATGGTTGGTGGTTGTTTATCTGTTCTCAAGCAAGCTGTGGCGGTACTGTGCTGTGGTGGGACAGAGATTTAACCAGAAAGAGTTCAGCAGGTGATCAGCTGTGTATGTGTGCTCCACCCACAGCGCCAAGTCTTCTTTAAGAACAGAATCTCTGCACACCTAATCCCACCACTCGGGAGGCAGAGGCATGTGGATCTCTGTGAATTAGAGGCCAACCTGTTCTGCAGAGAAAGAAAGAAAAGGAGACAATATCTTGAAAGTAACCAAATCTCCATAGTCTGTCTCCGAAGCAGGGTTTCTCTGTGTGGCCTTGACTGTCCTTGGAACTCTGTACACCAGGCTGTCCTCAAACTCAGTGTGTTGGAATTAAAGGCATGCTCCACCACACCCATCCTACAAACCTCTAGAGTCTTAAATCACTCGGAGTTGGAGGGTTTCTTTTTTGTTTTGTTTTTGTAGCATAACCTGGCTAACCTAATATCCAAAAGTTCTCAAACTTGACTGCAAATAAATCCTCAGAGGTAATTGCTAAGAACTCAGGTTCCTTAGTCCCAGGCCACATCCATGGAATCAGAATTTCTAGGAAAGAAGCTAGACAATCTAATGGGCTTTCCGTTGAACTCCATAGGAGTTAAGAAAAAACTGGAGGGGGCTGGAGAGATGGCTCAGTGGTTAAGAGCACTGGCTGCTCTTCCAGAGGACCAGGGTTCAATCCCAGCACCCACATGGCAGCTCACACATGTCTGTAACTCCAGTTCCAGGGCATCAAACACACACGTATATACACATATTAAAAATAATGATAAATCTGGGCCAGGTATGGTGGTGCATGTTTCTGGACAAGTGGATCTTTGTGAGCTCGAGACCAGCCTGGTCTACATATCGAGTTCCAGGCCAGCCAAGGCAAGAGCTTGTCTCAAATAATAATATGATGATAATAATTTAAAAATAAGGTTTGAAAGTGTAGCTCAATGCTAGATGGGCTGTCTATCATACCCAAGGTCCAGGTTCAGTCACCAGCACCACAAAAATAAATAACCTGCTGGACAGAGACAGGAATTACGGTTGTTGTCGTAGCCGGTGTGTGCCAGTGTCCCTCCTCTCTAGTCACCATTGCCTTAGCAGACGCTGTGAGCTCACAGTGTTCAAGGACCCACAAAACCCCAGGGAAATTAGCAGTGGGCCCAGTAGACAAAAGGTGTGAGTCAACATGCCCTTATTCAGATTTCTGGTGAGTGTCACTCTGCTTGGCCTGCGTCTGTTCGTGGGGAAACATAGACAGCAGTTAGGCCTGTGCTATTCTGGTGGGGTGGGAACTGGGCCTCACACGCTGTGGTGGTTTGGATAGGTATGGCCCTCATGGACTCGTGTTGAACACTTGGTCCATAGGGAGTGGCACTCTTTGGAGGTATGGCCTTGTGGGGCAGTCTCCTGCTGCCTGCTGATCAAGATGTAGAACTCTCAGCTCCCTCTCCAGCTCCATGTCTGCCTGCCTGCTGTCATGTTTCTCACCATGATGATAATGGACTAAACCTCTGAACTGTAAGCCAGCCCCAATTAAATATTTCCCTTTATAAAATTGCTGGCCAGGCAGTGATGACACCTTTAATCACAGCACTCAGGAGGCAGAGGCAGGCAGGCAAATCTCAGTGAGTTGGAGGCCAGCCTGGTCTACAAAGCAAGTTCCAACACACAGCCTCTTGCTCAGAGATGTGTGGAGGCTATGATTTCTTGGCATGAAGGGAGGTGATGGGAAAACGAGGCGATGGTTGGCACAACCAATGACACAATAGGCTCTGTTTGTGTCAGAGGCCTCTTTTTATTTTATATAATGAGTATTTTGCCTGCATATATGTATGTATATGTACCACATTTGTACCTGGTGCACGAGGGAGGCCAGAAGAGGGCATCAACCCCTCTGGGACCAGAGTCACAAGATGGTTGTGAGTGCCACATGGGTACTTGGAACTGAACCTGGGCCCTCTTCAAGAGCAGCAACTGTAGATTCATCTTTTCAGCTCCTAATGATTTGTATTTGTGTGATTGTTTTGCATGTGTGTGTGTGTGTGTGTGTGTGTGTGTGTGTGTGTAAATGCACCACCTGGGTACAGTGCCTGTGGGGGCCAGAAGAGGGCATCATATCCACTGGGACAGGAGATACAGGCAGACATCAATGCCATGGGGGACGCTGAGCTCCGAAGCTTGTCCTCCGTATGAACAAGCAGTGCCCTTAACTGCTGAACTCTCTCTATGGCCCATTTGTTGTCTTCAATCAAAGTCCCACTATATACGCAGACTGGCTTCCAGCTTGACATCTGCCTGTCTCTGCCTCCTGAGTGCTAGAATCACAGGCACGTGCCACCACACCAGGTCTTAGATTAGCTTCTGAGTGCAATCCTGGAAACCGTGGGAGGTGGTGGTATGACAAGTATCATTAGCATATCCAGACAGCTTGGTGACGATCATACCAGAATTCAGGGAGAGGGACATAAAGGAAAGGGCCTTCCAGAGGGAGGACCACTGAGGCAGCGCCCCTGGTGATGCAGGTGAAAGGAAGGTGATGAGAGCCCAGACTGACTTGAGGTGGTGGGGACAGGAGGAAGTTAGGACGTGGCAAACCAGGGCTGAGAGTAGCTCAGTGTAGAGCATTTACCCAGTATGTGACAAGCCAACTTTGGGGTCCAGTGTTAGGAGAGAGACACTGGCAAAAAGAGCTCTGCTTTGGAACACTGGACACTGTACTGAGTCCTCTGAAGCCCCAGCCTGCTGACCCACACACTCGGAAGAGCACGAGTGACCATCCAGCGAGTGGGTCATGGTGGACACTCTTAACAGCAACGCTGTGGTGGGGAGGGTGTCAGGACAGAGTCGGCCCCCAGTGAGTGGCTGGGTAGACAGTGATATCGCCTTTGATGGCAAACAGGAAGACGCACTTCTAGCTGCCAAGGCCGACCCTGTGTTTGGGGTCCCCTCACCACAGTGCAGGCCTCGCTCTCCACAGGTGACTGCATGTTTTGTCTCTGTCCTCTTGTAGGGCTCCAGTAGGCTTCCTCTGAGGAGCTGGTTCACAGGTACAGGTGGGAACCACAGGATGAGGGTACAGAAAGGTGTGGTAGAGCACAGGGAGAACCTGGGCTCCGTGCACGATGTGTCCCTAAGTGCGGAGCCCCAGCATCACAGGAAAGCTGAGCATGACAGCACACATCTGTAGCCCTGTAAGCCCCAGGGGGACAGAAACATGAAGGCTCCAGGGGCTCCTGGTCAACAGAATAGCTAAAATGGTAAACTGCCAGCAGTGCACGAGCCTGCCTCAGAAACAAAACGTAAGGTGGAGAGAATCAGAAGCCACCCGACACTGACCTCTGCCCTGCACGTGTGCACGTGTGCACGTGAGCACACCTGCACACACGTGTCTACATAAAGTCCAAGGATTCAAAAGGAAGGTGAGAGCCTAGCCTGGCACCCAGGAGCCTTGGCTGAGGGTCACGGTGCAGAAGAGGGTCCTGGCACACGGAGGTTCTGTGGTGGAACAGCAGGGAGGCAAGGACACCAGCAGGGGGGCGGGGGTTACAAGAAGGCCACTGGGTTTCGGAACTGTTGAAGGTCATGGATGTTAAGCCCTGCCTGGACACAGAGAAATGGTCTCAGGGTAGTCACCAGGTATTTGGCAAAAACAAGGTCCAAGTCACCCCATTGGGGGTCCAAAGCCCACTACAGAAGAAAGGAAGACTGGGTGTGTTTTTAAGTGATGAGATGGAGGGGGCAGAGTGGGGGTAAAGGGCTCACTGGACCATCTGCAGCACTAGATTCAAGATTTCAAGATTCAGCAGAGATCTTCCTTCACAACCCTGGTGTTGGGGGATGGAACCCAGGGCCTTGCAGGCATGCTAGGCAAGCATATGCCACTGAAATTCTTGATAGGGTAGGATAAATGCCATTTTAAACAGAGTCATCCAAAATGCCAGACCAGGAGGTCTCAGCAGGTAGTGACCACCCTGTTCTCGTGGGTAGACAAGCTGCAACCCATGGGCACCAGGGCATTCCCAGGTAGGGTGACGAAGGATGTATAGAAGAAGCCCCGCGTTCTTTTCAGCAAGCAATAGCCACATACAGGGTCAGGTTTGTTATTTCTGGTCCAAAGAGCCTCCTGCAGAGCCGAAGGGACGGGATAAAAGTGGTCCTGTGTAGGCTCACGGAGACACCCATGCATACACTCTACCTCTCCTAGGTTATTCCCTCAATTCACTGCCTTAGCCCTTCTTTCTGCTGGTCCACCCCAACCGCCTTTCACTCAGCATCCTTGTCCCTGCCTCTGCATCTCTCCCTGCTTCTTGGGCTCTGCCCCCCCCCCCCGACTTCTAGGCTTCCCCTGTGCCCCTCCCGTGGGTGCCCCTCCCTGGACTACAACCCCCAGGCGCCCCCAGCCCGGGGCGCTGCGCATGCCCCCTGCTCCCCGCCCCCTCCTGCTCCCCCTCCCTCCCTTCCTCCTCACCTCCCTCCGCCCCCCTCCCCCGCGCCTCGGCTCCCGCATCCCTCCATCCAACCCTGTGCCGCAGCCGCATCGCCACCGCAGCCCAGGCAGAGCCCAGTCGGCCCAGGCCCCTGTCTCTGCCTGGCCTCAGCTCCCGCCCTCACCCCTCACGCCGCGCACCTTATCCGCACATCCCTCGGAGGTCTAGTCCGGTGCCCCCAGACCCCCGGCCTCCAGCAAAGAGGCAGGAGGCAGAGAGAAGCAGCGGAGGCGGGAGGACGAAGAAGGGGAGGAGGAGCCCGTCGCAGGATGAAGGATCGGACTCAGGAGCTGCGGAGTGTGAGCTAGGGGGTGGGAGAGGTGGGGAGGCGGGACCCTGTATTTGGGGAGCGCGTTGGAATGAAGTGGGGGAGATCCTCTGACATGGGGGGCAAATGATAAGACTAGAGGTTAGAAGCCAGGAACCCGAGCATCTCCTGGCACCTGATATCCAGTTACCCTGCAATTGGAGGACAGTGGCTGGAAGGAGTTGAAGGCCATTGAGACACAAGGGGGCAGGAGAGGTCTCAGGGGCTTGGGCAGCCCATATGCCCAGGAGGGCCCTGGGTCTAACCTGGGGATGGGAGAGAGCGAATGTCAAGAGCAGACTGAGGGGACACCATCCTCCCCGGAGCTGGTTTGTTAAATTGGACGGATGGAGGTGGTTACTGGCCAGGCCGGGTCCAGGAGGACCCAGATTTGGGGTGCTATGGAGGACACAGGTTGAGACTAGATGCCAGCACCTAGCAGTGAATGAAGTGTGTCGTGGTGTTGGTGATGTGTGTGTGTGTGTGCACGCAAGCGCACTAGTGTGTTGCTCTGTGGGGAGAGGGCACTGCTTACAGGGGGGAGTGTAGGGGGGAACTGAGTTCCCCTGGGCCAGAGCCTCAGCTGAGGTGACCCCCAAAGGTGGGAGAGGAGAGGCAGATCCACCCACCAGGTCACCAAATTGGGTTGTGTGACATAGGCCACATAGTGTTCAGGGGAACTGGGGCATGGGAGCAGCCAGGGGCAGGCTGCTGGCGACCAGGGCCTAAGCTCCAGGAGGCCTGGAGGGCTGGGGGAGGATAGGTCAGGAGCTTGCAGGGGAGGCTGTTCTTTGGAGGGACTGCAATGGCCCCATGAAAATGATTTCGGGGCAGGGAGGGTTCGGAAACATTTGGAGAATGACATGGGCCCGAGGAGGCTGAGGTGGCAGTCTGCTGTGTGATGGTGGCCACTGGCCCCTGTGTCCTGATGGAGTGGGTTAGCCAGAATTCCAAGAGACTGTTACTCCATCTGACAGATGAGGAAACTGAGATTCAGGGATGGGAAGGGATTGCCCCAAGGTCATCAAGAAAGTGTTGTGTGTGGTGCAGGTCAAATGGCTCAGGGGCCTCCGGGCTGACATGACCTCTCGGCTTCTGCGATACAAGTTGGAGAGTGGAGACAAAGCTCTGTTGTCAGGAAGCCTCTAAACTGGGGGACTACAGTTTACAGGGAGTACAGGGAAAGAACACAGAGGCAGGAAACTGCTTGTGGAGGCAGGAGGAGCCGACAATAGAGGGAGGAGAGATGAGGAAGATGGTAGTAGCAATGGCAACTCTAGTCTGCGTGTTTTATAGGAAATCACCTCTGATTACTGGCAATACTATGTGAGTCTGGTTGTTAGCATGATCTCATCTCACAGAAAAGGGAGCAGAGGCTCAGAGACGTTAAGGAACTTGGCCAAAGTTACATAGCTAGAAAAAGGGCAGGATTCAAACCCAGACCAACAGCCTTAGTAGCCACTAAAGTAGTAGTCCAGGTGGTGCAGTTTGCAAAGCAGGTTGTCATGGCAATCCCATCAAATTCCAACCAACTTCCTGGTAAGGTAGACAGAGAGTCTGCTATGTCTAATATTTGGGAAAATGAAAGCCCAGAGGGTTTAAAGAATTTCCCAAGGCTTCACAGCTAAGCAAGGGAGAAAACAGAATTCAAACTCAGATCCCTAGCCGCCAAGACCATGCCATGATTCCTGAACCTAGAGAAATGTAATAAAGTGGGGGTACAACTGTGGTAAAATTGGAGGGAGAGGGAGATGAGAATGGGGAGCACTCCTCTGAGTCAGGGCTCCCTGCCCAGAGGTGAGAAAACCTGTGGCCAGCGCTGGGAGCGGGGACCAGGTGGCAGGGGCTGAGGGGGCTGGGCGAACACTGATGGTTTTGCTGTTAGTCACAGCTTAGGCAAAGTGGAGGTTTGGGGGGGTGCGGGTGGGGTGGGGTAGGTAGGAGCTCCAGATGTCTGGAGTGTAGGAGTCTCTGCCAGAGTTGAAAGCCAAGCTCTGAGAAGGCAGGGGAGACTCCGCAGGCCTAGGCCAGGAGGATGTGTTGAATGCAGGGCCTGGTTGTCTTGCCAGAGCTCTGTAGTCTTCTGAGGAGTTTTCAAAATCTGTTTATCCTACAGAGGGTAAGGACCCAGACTTGGAAGTGAGATTGTCTGGGCTTACGTCCTGGCTTAGTTCCTTCATGTGTGACCTTGGGCAAGTTATTGACCTGTCTGGTACTCAGGGTGGTTTGCTGGTGGTGGGTAGGTTTTTGTTTGTATCCTGAACTGTGTGTGTGCATCTGTGTCTCTGTATGTTTCTGTGTATGTCTCTCTCTGGTGTGTGTGTGTGTGTGTGTGTGTGTGGTGCTGGGATTGGACTGAGGTATTGAATACACCAGGCAGGTACTCTGTCATTGAGCTCCATCCCAGCCTCAGTCTCTTCCTGCGTAATTTGAGTGTAACGGTACTACCTGGTTTCACAGGATTATTTGGAGAATTGAAAGTTAATTAATCCAGGTGCCTAAGATGGCCTGCTGCACAGCAGCGCTGTGTGGTTGCTATTCCCAGGTGACTTTCCAGTTTCTCTGGAGCATCACGTAAACCCACGCGGATGACACCTAAGTGATTCTGGAATTGCCCGAGGGCTACAGAAAAAGAGACAGACTTGCCAGAGGTGCCACAGCTGGTGGAGCTGGTGTTGAACCAGGGCTTTCTGTCTCAGGTTGCCCAACACTTTGGGTTGGGCACTGGGAGGTAGTAGGCTGGACATAGCTCCTTGCAGTGGGGAGGCCTCAGTTGAGTAGGTGTCCCGGGTCCAAGGAGGAAGCCAGCCGAGACAGAGTGAGAGAAAAGAGGAGGACATGTGCCAGCTTGGGGTGGGAGGGCAGGGGGAGGAAAGAGGGAGGGGAAGCTTGTAAGAGCAGGAGGAGACTAACAGATTCATTCCCTCCCCTTGCCCGGGACTTTTCTCTGCCTTGCGTTCTTTGTGCTTGTTTCTTTTGCCTGTGAATACTGTTCCCATTGCCTTAAGTCCAATTTCTCCTGCATGGCAGCACGATTGGACTCAACTCAAATGTCACCTCCCCGGAAAGACCCTCCCTGGCCACCTGAATAAAGTGCCGCAAGCATGTTTCCATCACACACACACACACACAATATGTACATATATGCACACACATGCGCACAGACATATACACACATATATGCACACACATGCACGCACACACGCGTGCGTGCACACATATGCACACACGCACACAACACATGTGCACACACATGCATGCACACACATGCACACACATATGCACACATACACACATATGCACATACACGCAGACACTCGCGCGCACACATACACACACACACACTGTATATCTCCGTCTGCTATTTCACACTTAGGCACTGTCTTACTCATTTGTCACTGTTTGCCGGTCCCCCCCCCCCCCCCCGCCCCAACACGCACCTGCAGCTGCTTGGAGCCAAGCCCTTCCTTCCCAGGCCCAGGCTTCTTTACCCCTAGTGCCAATCATATATATTCGTTAGTTGAATGAGTGACTTGGGGACGCAGGAGGATCAGGAAGGGAGCAGGTGGGCTCGGTAGCCTGATAAGAGGAAAAGAAGGAGCGAAGAGTCAGGCTGGACCAGGGAAGGTGGGGGAGGAGAGGCCCAAGCCAAGGAAGCAGATGGGCAGAATCGTGAGGGTGCCGGAGGGGTCTGATGACGTAGGGCTTGCACCTTGAAGAGCCTGGGTAGGGAGTACATGGTGGTGTGTGTGAGCATGTGTGCATCTAGTCCCCTCAGCTCAATCTCCAAAACCACACACATGCACACACGCGTGTGCGCACACGTGTGAACACACACATACACACACCAGAATGCTCTCATTGCTGATGTGAACACTTTTGACTTTAAAGAGCCAGATGGAAGCTAGGGGATTGGATCAAATGCCCCACACAGCCAAGGAGACTTCGGAAGGTGGCAGGAGCTCTTCCTAATCTCCTGAATCCTCCCAGGTGCTCAGCAATTGGTGGACACTGACAAGCAATGCCCTGCCACCCACCAACACCTGATTGGCTGATCACCTTCGGGCAAGTTATGTAATCTTCCTGTGCCTCAGTTTCTTTATCTGTAAAATGGGAATAAGAACGTCTACTTTGTGGCGCAATTGTGAGATTAAATGTGAGGAACTGCTGGACACGGGCTTGCTCCTGTAATCCCAACACTTGAGAGGCTGAGGCAGGAGGATTGCTGCAAGTTTGAGGCTACTCTGGGCCACATAGTGAGACCCTGGAAAGAAGTGGGCGGAGGGACAGAGAAATAGAGGGAAAGAGAGCGAGTCCAACAGCTCTCTTTGTAGCCAGGTAGAAATAGAGGGACTGCCACCTGTCCATGGGATGGATGGAAAAAGCCTTGAGATCCGATGGGTCCCCTTTCCGGCTCCACCTCCAATCTTGTTTACTATGAAGCCTCAGGCAATAGCCACCTGTCTGAATTGTCTCCTCATCTGCCACACAGTAGGCTCAGTCCACCCTCACCAAATACTCCCCACTTGCAGCATCAGGCATCTCCCTGCCTGTCTCGTTGCTTCCCCTGCCCTCCGTGGGAGGAGACTGCCATCTGACAAAGGAAGGTACGAGGCCCAGAAGGCGGAAGCTCGCATGCCAGTGTCGCTGCAGAACCGGTGCTGTTCATTGGCCTCTCTGCCTAAAGTTTTCCCACTTGTAAAAGAGGGCTGTGATAAATCTGTCTCAGGAGACTGTTGTAAGAATTAAACGAGCCAGGCGGTGGTGGCGCACGCCTTTAATCCCAGCATTCGGGAGTCAGAGGCAGGCGGATCTCTGTGAGTTTGAGGCAAGCCTAGTCTACAGAGTGGGTTCCAGGACAGGCTCCAAAGCTATAGAGAAACCTTGTCTCGAAAAACCAAAAAAGAAAAAAAGAAAAAGAATTAAATGAGTAAGGATAGTGTTGATGCAGTTTGTAACCCAGCACTCGGGGAGCAGACACAGGAGAATTCCAGGTTAGAGGCTACTCTGAGCTACATACGACTGTCTCAGAAAATACCAGGTGGTGGTGGTGGCTCACGCCTTTATTTAATCCCAGCACTCGGGAGATAGAGACAGGCAGATCTCTGTGAGTTCGAGGCCAGCCTGTCTACAAGAGCTAGTTCCAGGACAGGCTCCAAAGCTACAGAGAAACCCTGTCTCGAAAAACAAAACAAAAAGACTGTCTCAGAAAACCAAGAGCTGGAATGGTCACTCAGCAACAGAGTGTTGCTCAGCATGCACGAGGCCGTGGGTTCCCCCATCCCCCAGATCCATACTGAATTAAATGGACGAGCGTGTGCAGGATATACAGACAAGCACCCGGAACTCTGTAAAGCTCTGCTTGGCTGTGTGTCAGAGCTGCAGTTGTGTCATTGCGTGTCATTGCAGACAGAGTGTGTTATATGTTTGTTTGTTTTAGATAGGGTCTCACTACGTAGTCCTGTCTGGCTTGGGGCTAGCTGTGCAGACCAGCCTGGCCTTGAACTCACAGAGATTCACCTCCCTCTACGTAATTAAAAGTGTGACCATGCCAGGTAAATGTCTGTTCTTGAGACAGGATCTTATTCTGTAGCCAGGCTGAGCTAGAACTCACTTGCTTCAAACTCATGGCAATCCTCCTGCCTCGGCTTTCCATGCTGGATTGTAGGTGTTTACCACCGTGTCTGTCACCTCACAGAGTTGTTTATTTATCTACTATGTGTGAGTGTTTTGTCTGCACCTTCACCACAGGCATGCCTGGTGCCCCCAGAGGCCAGAAGAGAATGTCTGGACTGTCTGGGGTTGTTGTTCCTGAGGGTTCTGAGCTGCCTCATGGGTGCTGGCTTGGAGCCTGGAGCCTATGGAAGGGCAGCCAGCTCTTCACCACCGAGACATCTCCCCAGACCCTGGTCTTGTTTTGTTTTCAAGATTTTTAAAGTAGATTTTATTTATTTTTGTTGTTGTTTTTGAGACAAGGTTTCTCTACTAGCCTTGGCTGTCCCGGAACTCACATGCTGTAGACCAGGCCAGCCTCGAACTACTGCATCACCACACCAGACTCTAAAAATATTGTGTCTGTGTGTGTTTGCCTGCACTCGTGAGTGCTGAGTGAAGGAGCCTGCAGAGACCAGAAGAGGGCATCAGATCCCTGGAGTGGAGTTATATACAGGTGGTTTTGTGAACTACCCAACATGGATGCTGGGTCCTCTGCAAGACCAACACACACTTTCAACAGCTGAGCCGTGGTTCCAGCCTCCTCTTACAGAGTTTTGAAGAAGGTCAGACGAGATGAGGAGAATGTGAGAGGCAGTGGCAGATGGCCCTGTGGTGGGGTTGCCGGGGTGCAGCAGGAGCCAGCCTGGGAGGGAAAGGAACCAATGGCAAACAGTGGCCTGGGCAGCAGCTCACTAGAGCCTTGGGGAAGCAGGCCGTGTTCCTGGATCATGGTGTCCTGTTCCTACTCGGCCTTGGGCAAATCACTGCCCTTTGCCCACCCTGGCCCCGTGCTCCTTCATCCATGAAATAGGAACAGTATTTGTTTAACTGATCTCACTGGGCTGTGGTGGTGAGGATCAAAGGGGATTATGATTGTGAACATGTTTGGACACCCAGAGGTGTAATTATTAGCCCAACCAATACTCAGGTCCTTCTCAAGGGCAAGTAGGGAGGTAACTTAGATACTCTAGAAAGAGTCTAAGGAAAGAGGTGCTGAAAACAGCAGGAGAAACTGAAATCAGACTCTAGGAAGGACTTCAGGTTGGCACAGGAAGGGAAATAGTCAGAGAAGAGGAAGGTTCCCGGGTACCTAGACCTGCATGAAGCTGGTGGAGGGTGGGCGGGTGGAGGACGGGAAGGTCAGCAGGAGTCTGTGACCCTGGAGGCTGGGAAGCTGGAAAGTTCCATAAGAAACTAGTGCATCCTAAAGATGAGTCCTTCTCTCAGAGGCCTGCAGGGCCAGCATCTGCCAGGGGCAGTCCTGGGGCAGAGAGAGACTGGAAAAGCCAGAAGTCTCAGAAGGGCCTTTGAGACCCTCAAGTTTGAATAGAGCAAGACCTGGGCAGAATCACGTGACTTTCTGGCCTACCACAGAAGGTGTCTTCTGGGTTGTGCTGGTCCCAGAGTTGCCCAGGATCTGTGGATCCCGAGTGATCTTGGTGTCTTGGTTGCATCTTGGTCCCATTTGGCTCTGTGCAGGTTCAGTCTGAACGGATGCATCTGAGCCAAGTGCTGTTCCTTCTTCTGTCGTCTGATCTGCTCCGGGCGGGTCAGTTCGCTGCTTCAGGTCCCAGAGGCTCCACTTCCAAGCAGCTGCTGCCTGGCTCCTGTTTTGATCTCATGCAGGCTCTCTTGGCTACATTCTGTCTGAACTCTGGCTCAACCTGTGTCAGGCTGACCCCCTTAACTTTCCACTGGGGTTGATTAGGGCTCCATACTTAATGTCTGTCGATGGCTAAGTTCAACTTTGCCTTTGGGAATTCTGTCCCAAGCAAAGAAGAGTGGGGATCCCAAGGGAGCCCTTTTGTGCCTTCTGCCTAACTGGGTGAGAATGCCGTCCTGGGGCTCAAAGAGGTTGGCTGAAAAGGCAGTACTGTCCTCCATGCCCCAGGGATGTGGCTGCAGGTCTGTGCGTCCACACGTCAGTAAAGCAGCTCTGCCTGGGTCTGTATGCGGTGGATGTCAGCGCGGCACTGAGGCTCCATGTGGGTGTTGGGAGCCTATTTCTGTGTGCCTGTGTGTCAGCTCTTCTGTCTGTGTCACCCGTCTGCCTGGAGATGGCAGTGTGGGTGGGTATATCCCTTTGTGTCTCTGAGCCCTGAGGGTGGAGGGTTGAGCAGCTGCAGGTTGCAACTGGGAAATCCAAGTCAGAGAGAGTTGGTGGGTGTGCGGCTGGAAGGGACTGGAAGAGAGCGAGCGAGTGAGAGAGCTAGCGACTGGTGTGGGGGAAGAGGGGGTCTCCAGCAGCAGAGTGCAGTGGGAGGAAGCAGGTCAGAGTGCTGCCGACCGGGCTCAGCCAGCCCTTGCTGGGCCTGGCTGTGCTCCCTCAGCTTGGCACCAGCTACTGGCAGTTTGGCAGCCATGTGACCTTCCATAAGGGAATGAATGGTCAGGTCGGGGCAGGAAAAGGGGAGACCGGAGCAGGCGCTGCTAAGGGATGGCAGAAGGGTTCAGAGCCCGGGAAAGCATTCTAGAATCCTCATCAGAGACCAGAGGCAACCATCACAAATGTGACAACTAGTTGGTTGCTGAAGTGTTGCCATTTGTGTCTAGCAGTGAATAGCGACACAGCCTCAACTAACTCTCTTTCAGAAAGACTGAACACCTGAGGCTGTTCCTATCTCAGGGAATGCCTTTAGCTGACTCCCTTTAAGGTACCCTGGCATCCGAGACATTGTTCTTCAAGTTACCCAGTGCTGGCTCTGACTGTTGTCCTTGCCAGCCCTCCTGACTAGGACCCTTCCTAGGCTCTGAGCCTAGAACTGGTGCCATCCGTGTGTGAGGCAGGTAGAGGACCAGAGGGCAGGCACATCAACCTTGGGGAGTGGGGTAGGACTGCTCAAGGGTCTGGCCTTGCTCTGCTCCGCAGGCAAAAGACAGCGATGATGAAGAGGAGGTGGTCCACGTGGATCGAGACCACTTTATGGATGAGTTCTTTGAACAGGTAGAGCTCCCAGTAGCCCTGGCCCAGAACCATGCCCCTCCCCAGCAACATCCTTTGCCCTGTGCACCCCTTTTCCTGCACACTCCTTGGCCTTCTGGATTTGGCCCATTTCACTGAGCACTGGCTAGTTGTCCTGATCCCCTCATCTGGCCCACCAACTTGGGTGAGGTGGCACTGAGTTCCTGCCCAGGTGGAAGAGATCCGAGGCTGCATCGAGAAACTGTCTGAGGACGTGGAGCAGGTGAAGAAACAGCACAGCGCCATCCTTGCAGCCCCCAACCCGGATGAGAGTGAGTGCCACTTCAGGGGGACTCGGGGGCTAGAGCCCCGTCCAGGTTCTCACTTCCCTGTTTGCCCTCCCCCCAGAGACCAAACAGGAGCTGGAGGACCTCACAGCAGACATCAAAAAGACTGCGAACAAGGTCCGGTCCAAGTTGAAAGGTGAGTGACTGAGTGACGCAAGCTTGAATCTGCGGAGAAAGATCTCCGCTGCACACTGGACAAAACAGGTCCCTGTAAGCAGTGCTCACAGGCTTCTGGGGACCAGATTCCTATTCAGGGAGCTGACAGGGAAGTGAGCTGGGTAGGGTTTCCGCCTGAACTGCACCTGAAAGCCATCAATCAGAGGAATGCAGATTTCCAGTCAGTCACGGTGGTGATGACCTATAATCCCAGCACTCAGGAGGCTGCCGCAGGAAAAGTCAGAGTTTCCGATGAATGTGGGCCCTATTTCAAAAAATCCAGGGAGAAGGGGCGGGGGGAATGAAAGAAACATCCTCCTCCAAGGTTTTAATTTTGTTCAGTCCTCATTTGTCCTGAAGAGGCTCTGAGCACGACACTGAGCACCCAGTAGGTGGCTCAGCAAATGCTTCTGAATTAGTATCCTCAGCTCAGGACAGATTGGACCATGTGGCTGACATCAGGGGCTGGCACGCTTTCAGGAGGGCCTTGCCAAAGGCTCATGCATCCACTCTAATTTAAGGACTTGGGTGCTGGTAATAATCACCTTCCCCCAAAGCACTGGGGCTGGGAACCTCCTCGTCGGCTGATGCCAGGGGAAGAGCAGTGTTAAGGAGCTGCCACTGGCGTGCCGTGGTCATTGAGCAGCAGAAGACAGTTACCAAGTGCCTGCAGCCCTGAGGCCCGTTGCTGAACTTTAGACAGGCTTTATCAAGGGCCTGTCCCCCAAACCATTAGCCTTCCCTGGGGCGATGAGGAAACAAGCTTCATGTCCTTTTGGACTCAAGGGGGGGCCTTCTGGGAACCTCTGATGCTGACCTGTAAAGATAAGCCCTTTGTGGGTGTGCTCTGGGGTCATGGTCATGTAATCTGCATGGGAGGAGTTCAGCCTGTGAGGTCCACTCACTGCGGACAGTCCCTGTCTGTGTCCGCAGTTTGCTCGTCAGTATAGTAGGAGAAACTGAAGCAATTATAAAATGTTTTTTTCCCTTATATTTTTGACAGCGAAATATTTTTCTCCAGATGAAGTCTTACCAAGAATCTCAAATAGAAAACATAAAAGTTGCCAGATGTGGTGGCGCACACCGTTAGGCTCAGCGCTAGGGAGGCAGAGGCAGGTAGATCTCTATGAGTTCGAGGCCAGCCTGGTCTACATAGTGAGTTCCAGGAGAGCCAGAGTTGTAAGGTGACATTTTCAAAACAAACTCCATAAAACTCAGGTTGCAGAGAGGCATAATAGTGTGCCCCTATAATTTTAGCACTCGGGCTGAGGTGGGTGGGAGGGTCACAGGTCCAGGACTCCATGGTTTCTTCAGACCCATTGTGTCCTGATCTAGAACACGTTCTAGAAGGCCACGAGGAAAACATTGTGGTCAGGGGTTCAGGAATAGTTCCAGACAGGGGACAGGAAAAGTGAAGATCGTTTAAGAAATTGACCAGACACAGAGAGGTGGTGGTGCATGCCTTTAATCCCAGCACTCAGGAGGCAGAGGCAGGCGGATCTCTGAGTTTGAGGCCAGCCTGGTCTACAAGAGCTAGTTCCAGGACAGGCTCCAAAGCTACAGAGAAACCCTGTCTTTAAAAAAAAAATTGACAAGGAAAAAAAAATTCCCATCTTTTCCATTTTTTTTCCAGTTGGTGGCAATAAGATGACCTTAAAAAGTCGTCTCAGGAATTCAAACCCCAGTTTCTAGAGTGAAATACCAACCAGTATCACTCAGTTCCCAGAATCATTGTAAAATACCCCTCTACAAAGAGTTGGCCCTAGCCCCAGGTCTTATAACATGGCCAGCAGGACGTAGGTCCCTGGATCCCTGGTGGTGTACGCCTGGTGCTTTCTCTGAGCTGGCCCAGCCAGCAATAGCACTCAGTCGTTCCTTCTTCTGCCTACAGGAGAGTCTTGAGGTGCCATCTAGCTCCATTCCTCCCGACTGCCAGGAGGATAGAGAGATGGCATTCTCAGGACTGGCCCAGAGGTCCCGAGTCTCAGCAGCCTGGGTGATTCATCCCTGCTGCACTTTCTGATCTTAATGTGAAGAAGCTGTTCCTGCAAGCTCTGCTCAGAAAATCTGAGTAATGGAGTCGGGAATCCACGGTCCAGAAGCAGTACAAAACATCCTTTACAAGTGGAAACTCAGCCGGGCAGTGGTGGCGTACACCTTTAATCCCAGCACTTGGGAGGCAGAGGCAGGCGGATCTCTGTGAGTTCAAGGCCAGCCTAGTCTACAGAGCTAGTTCCAGGACAGGCTTCAAAGTTACAGAAAGAAACCCTGTCTTGAAAAATCACAAATACCTACGTAGGTAGGTAGATAGATAGAAGTAGGAACTCAGCTAGGCAGTGGTGGTATATGCCTTTAATCCCAGCACTTAGAAGGCAGAGTTGGAGGCCAGCCTGGTCTACAGAGCAAGTTCCAGACAGCCAGGGCTACCTAGAGAAACCTTGTCTCAAAAAAACAAAAGATAAAACAAAAAAGAAGTGGGAACTGACAAGACAGGCAGGGCAGGAGAGCTATGTTTTCTCTGTTAGAACATCTACCTGTAAGCTACAGAATTCTCATGAAAGGATGGCCACCAAAAAGTCGGAAGGTAGTGGGGGTCTTGCCTGTAGGAGCAGCCACTCAGAAAGTTGAGGCAGAAGTGTCTTTGAGTCCACAAGTTTCAGGCAATGTAAAAACCACACCCTGCCTTTAAAAGCACACACGCACACAAAGTGCTGGTGGGTTTTGCTTTTTGTTTAGAGGTAAAAGGAACTGGAGACTACTTTGGGGGGTGTCCCCTCTAGCGAACGGACTATATTCCCTCCAAGGCAAAATTCTTCCATCAAAACAAAGCTTCTGTCTGGTGACCTTTTGACTCTGTCTCTTTCCCTACCTGCCTTAGGAAACTCCCTCAGATTCCTGCCTGTCTATTTGGCAGCCTGCAAAACTAGACCTCCCCACAGTCTGTTTCTTTCTTTCTTCCTTTTCATGGTTTTTTGGTTTTTGCTTTGTTTTGTTTTTGGTTTTTCGAGACAGGGTTTCTCTGCAGCTTTGAAGCCTGTCCAGGAACTTGCTCTGTAGACCAGGTTGGCCTCGAACTCACACAGATCTGCCTGTCTCTGCCTCCCAAGTGCTGGGATTAAAGGTGTGCGCAACCATCGCCCAGCAACCATAATTCCTTTCGTGGAGCATGGTGTCTCTTCCCTTAGCCTGGACCCTACCTCTTCCTACACTCCAGATCCTGGTCCCTTTCTCCATCTCCAGCCTGTAACTGTGCCTTTTCTCCCGTAGCGATCGAGCAAAGCATTGAGCAGGAAGAGGGGCTGAATCGTTCCTCCGCTGACCTGCGCATCCGCAAGACTCAGGTAAGCTCAGTGTGCAGGGGACCAGCCCAGGCAGGAGTGGTCTCTGTCGGGGGGCCTCTGGACGGGGTTGTGCCAGACAGCAGAGCGCAGGACGGAGATGCGGTTTTGAATTCGTGGGAAGCTGCTGCTGCATCCTTCTCAGCCTTCTGTTCATGACACCCTGCTGTGTCTTTCCCGATTCTCTAGCACTCCACTCTCTCGCGGAAGTTCGTGGAGGTAATGACCGAGTATAACGCAACCCAGTCCAAGTACCGGGACCGCTGCAAGGACCGCATCCAGCGGCAGCTGGAGATCAGTGCGTGTTCCCCTCCCCATCCCCAGACTCCCAGGACTTGACAGGCCCGCTCCACGGGTTCCTCCCTGGAGCCAGCACCTGGCCTGAGCCTGGAAGGGTGGGTCCTGGGTTCCTGTTTCCTTCACCCCACCACCTCAGACCTAGTTCCTGAGCAGGAAGTTCTTTTTCTCCACAGCTGGCAGGACTACTACCAATGAAGAACTGGAAGACATGTTGGAAAGCGGGAAGCTGGCCATCTTCACGGACGATGTGAGCCCCTGGGTCGGGTCAGGGTCTGTCGGGAAAACATTGGCCTCTCCTCCATGTCCACTCTGGAATCTTAGACAATGGACAACTTGGACTAAGAACTGGGAGATTCCATGGGGGCGGGGGCAGGAAGGCACCTCCGTGGAAAAGGGTCAATAGCGCTGCACGAGGCATTTTTTCACACTTGCAGGGTTTTTGTTTGTTTTTTGAGACAGGATTGTTTCAAAACTCACAATCCTCTTGGCCTCAGCAGGAAGTACAGGGATGCACCACTGTGTCTACCCTCATTTAATCGTCTCCAAAATCTTAAAGGTAGCTCCTTTCTCAGATGAAGAAACTTGAACCAGAAGGTGAAATAACTTGCGAAGAACTTGACTCCAGTCTTAATTTCTTTTGGTTTTTTTTTTTTGCATTTCTTTTTTTTTAATTGATATTTACTGAGCTCTACATTTTTCTCTGGTCCCCTCCCTGCTCTCCCCTCCCCCTTCAACCCTCCCCCAAGGTCCCCACACTCCCAATTTACTCAGGAGATCTTGTCTTTTTCTACTCCCATGTAGATTAGATCTATGTAAGTCTCTCTTAGTGTCCTCATTGTTGTCTAAGTTTTCTGGGATTGTGGTTTGTAGGCTGGCTTTCTTTGCTTTATGTTTAAAAACCACCTATGAGTGAGTACATATAATTGTCTTTCTGGGTCTGGGTTACCTCACTCAAATTTTCCTGCTCCATCCATTTTCCTGCAAAATTCAAGCTGTCGTTATTTTTTTCTGCTGTGTAGTAGTACTCCATTGTGTAAATATATCACGTTTTCCTTATCCATTCTTTGGTCGAGAGGCATTTAGGTTGTTTCTAGGTTCTGGCAATGACAAACAAAGCTGCTATGAACATAGTTGAGCACATGTCCTTGTGGCACGATGAGCATCCTTTGGATATATACCCAAAAGTGGTATTACTGGGTATTTATTTATTTATTATGTATGTAATATTCTGTCTGTGTGTCTGCCTGCAGGCCAGAAGAGGGCATCAGATCGCATTACAGATGGTTGTGAGCCATCATGTGGTTGCTGGGAACTGAACTCAGGACCTTTGGAAGAACAGGCAATGCTCTTACCCACTGAGCCATCTCTCCAGCCCCTTACTGGGTCTTGAGGAAGGTTGTTTCCTAGTTTTCTGAGAAATTGCCACACTGACATCCAAAGGGGTTGTACCAGCTTGCAATCCCAACAGTAATGCAGAAGTGTTCCCTTTTCCTCACAACCTCTCCAGCATAAGTTGTCATCAGTGTTTTTGATTTTGGCCGTTCTTACCTGTGTAAGATGGAATCTCAGAGTTGTTTTGATCTTCATTTCTCTGATGACTAAGGATGTTGAACATTTCCTTAAGTGTCTTTCAGCCATTTTAGATTCCTCTGTTGAGAGTTCTCTGTTTAGGTCTGTACTCAATTTTTTATTGGATTATGTGTTCTTTTGGTGTCCAATTTCTTGAGTTTTTTGTTTATTTTGGAGATCAGCCCTCTGTCTGATGTGGGGTTAGTGAAAAATCTTTTCCCATTCTGTAGGCTGTCGTTTTGTCTTGTTGACCATGTCCTTTGTTTTACAGAAGCTTTTCAGTTTCAGGAGTTCCCCTTATTGTTTCTCTCAGTGTTTGTGCTGCTGGGGTTATGTTTAGGAAGTGGTCTCCTGTGCCAATGCGTTCAAGTGTACTTCCCACTGTCTCTTCAATAAGGTTCAGTGTGGCTGGCTTTGTGTTGAGGTCTTTGATTTATTTGGACTTGAGTTTTGTGCATGGTGATAGATATGGGTCTATTTTCTTTCTTCTACATGTTGATATCCAGTTATGCTAGCACCAGTTGTTAAATATGCTTCTTTTTTCCATTTGATATTTTTTGCTTCTTTATCAAAGATCAGGTGTTCGAAGATGTGTGGATTGATATCTGGGTCTTCTATTCGGTTCCATTGGTCCTCCTGTCTGTTCTTATACCAATACCAGGCTGTTTTCAGTACTGTAGCTCTGTAGTAGAGTTTGAAGTCAGGGATTGTGATGCCTCCAGAAGTTCTTTTATTCTACAAAATTGTTGTGGCTGTCCTGGGTTTTTTGCTTTTCCATGTGAAGTTGAGTACCGTTCTTTTGAGTTCTGTGAAGAATTTTGCTGGGATTTTGATAGGCATTGCATTGAATCTGTAGATTGCTGTTGGTAAGAACACAGTCTTAATTTCTGAGTCAGAGCTCTTCAGTGTGGTGACTGAAGCAACAGCATTCTCCCCTCCCTGGGCCCACAGGACCCACAGCCCTTCCCCCTCCCGAAGCATGCCATTCTCTGTCGCTCATTTTTGGGGGCTTTTCATAGGGCCCTGTTCTGTTATATGTGAGCACAGGGGCTTCCCCCAAACCCAGGTTCTCTTTTTCTTTGTGGACGTGTGCTCTGGCCTGCCCCGTCCTGTGTCCATCTCTTCCTCTGTGGCCAGATGGATTTGAGAAATGGGTGTAAGCAGATATAAAGTGTTCACTGTGGTTGTCTAAGAGTTTGCAGTGAAATGTGATATTTGTTGAGTTGACCCTGGTGGGCCAGTGGGACACCCCTCCTCCTTCCAATACAGCTCTCCTCAGGCTGTCTTGTCTGGTGGGCAACTCCAAGAGGTCTTACTTTAGTGGCAAGAGCTGGCCTCTGGCCAGGCATGGTGGTACACACCTTTAATCCCAGTGCTTGGGAAGATCTCTGGGAGTTCAAGACCAGCCTGGACTACATAGCTTCCAGGGCAGCCAGGACTACATAGGGAGACCTGCCTCAAATAAATAAATAAATAAATAAATAAATAAATAAATAAATAAATAAATAAATGGGTTGATCTCTGCCCCCTGGCATTCCATTGTGGCCATGGAAACCACCTTTATGGAATTCACTCAGTTTCACAACGATGTCAGTGGGGTTGGGAACCTGGATGGGCTGAGGAAAAGGCAGATGAGCCCTGGATGGGCTGAGGAAAAGGTAGATGAGCCCTGGATGGGCTGAGGAAATGGCAGATGAGCCCTAAGTGTTGGCTAGGATTATTTTTTTTTAATATTTATTTATTATGTATACAATATTCTGTCTGTGTGTGCCTGCAGGCCCGAAGAGGGCACCAGACTTCATTACAGATGGTTGTGAGCCACCATGTGGTTGCTGGGAATTGAACTCTCCAGCCCGGCTAGGATTATTAATACTGGAGTCAAGGAAAATGTTAGGAGTTGTCATTGAGATGGATTTTAAGATCCAACAGGATGGGGCTGAAGAAGTAGCTCAGTGGTTAAGAGCACTGGCTGCTCTACCAGAGATCCTGAGTTCAGTTCCCAGCACCCACATAGTGACTCTCAACCATCTGTAACTGTAGTCCCATGGGACCCAATGCCCTCTTCTGGTGTGCAGATGATGTACATGCAGACAAAACACCCATATATGGAAATAAATAAGTCTTTAAAAAAGACAAAAAGAGCCGGGCACTTTAATCCCAGCACTTGGGAGGCAGAGGCAGGTGGATCTCTGTGAGTTCAAGACTAGCCTGGTCTACAAGAACTAGTTCCAGGACAGGCTCCAAAACCACAGAGAAACCCTGTCTCGAAAACAGCAGAAAAAAAAAAGACAAAAAGAGACACCAGGATCTGGGGAGAGATGGTTTAGTGGTTATGGCGCCAGAGTTTAACTGTGTTGGGCTCACAACGTCCTGCAATTCCAATTCACGTGGGCAGCTGGACTTACATTCTAGTGTAAACACGTACACATTTAAAAATCTAAGCTAAAGAGGAGAACCAAATGAGTGTTTAGATAATGAGAATATTGGTGAAGAGCAGTCAAAATGTAGACAGGAGACAGGGACACTTGCAGGACAGCTGCTGGGTGACCTTGGCGCTTACAATAGGGGCAGGAAATATGGGTAGAAAGGGTCTATTTTGGGAGTGAGCTTGGTGTAGGTACAGAGGGAAAGCAATTGCTCACTGTGTTCTAAACTCAGTAGGAGCCAATGTCTGGGTCAGGAGCTGAGGGGACGCTGTAGCTGTGAGCTGGAATTTCTCCTCCTGATCTCGAGACCGATGTGCATCTTGTTCTTATTTATCCCCTGCTTCATCTCACGAGGCTCCTGTTGACTTGCGGGCACACTGCCTCCACATCTGAGCCTCTGCCTTTGCTACTTTCCCACCTGCTGTATCTTGCCATTGCCCGTCAGCTTTGACCATCTCTCTTCCCTGGGCTTCCCTGGTGTGTGTTCCACTACAGGAAGCCCTGGGGCCAGATTGCCAGCCTTCTACAAGCTTTATTTCTTGTAATTCAACAAACTTCTTTTGATGCTTATGGTGTTCCAGGGATTGTCCAAAGTTACATACACAGACACATTCAATTTCACAACAGTCTTTTGAGATAGGTGCTATTATGATCCTTCTTCCTTCCTTCCTTTCCCTCCCTTCCTCCCTTCCTTTTCTTTTCTTTCTTTCTTTCTTTCTCTCCCTCTCCCTCTACCTCTTTTTCTCCAGATAGGGTTTCTCTGTGTAGCCTTGGTTGTCCTGGAACTCACTCTGTGGACCAGGCTGACCTCAAACTCACAGAGGTTTGCCTGCCTCTGCCTCCCGAGTGCTGGTATTAAAGGCATGCACCAGCACACCCAGCCTATGACCCATATTTTCTAGGTGGTGGCTAGCAAGGTCCAGAGAGGGTAAATAATTTGCCCAAGGACTTGTACCCAGCCCCTCTAGCTGTTAAGTTGAAACTGTTACATGGACAAAGGTTGGTCACAGCCCATTCTTCCTCGCACCGCCCTAGATCAAAATGGACTCGCAGATGACAAAGCAGGCACTAAATGAGATCGAGACCAGGCACAATGAGATCATCAAACTGGAGACCAGCATCCGGGAGCTGCACGACATGTTTGTGGACATGGCCATGCTCGTGGAGAGCCAGGTACAGGCTGCACCAGTCTGGGGGACCCCACGAGCCCCAAGGGTGCCTTTTCCAGCCGACCCTCATTCTCCCTTCTTCATATTCCCCCGTCTGCAGGGCGAGATGATTGACCGCATCGAATACAATGTGGAACATTCCGTGGACTATGTGGAACGAGCTGTGTCCGACACCAAGAAAGCTGTGAAATATCAGAGCAAGGCGAGGAGGGTAAGCCAGTGGAGGTGGCCTGACGGGGGTAGGAGATCAGTGGGCGGGGTGTGGCAGTTACGAAATGGGTGAGAGGCCTTATCTCTGGCTCTGACCTCTTCCTGTTTCTGTTTTCTCTCCCCTCTTTCCTCATGTCCTATATCCCAACTCTCCCTTCATTTGTCTGTCTGTGTATCTGTCTCTCTCTCTCTTCCTCTTCACCCCTCATCTTTGCACCTGCAGAAGAAAATCATGATCATCATTTGCTGTGTGGTGCTGGGGGTGGTCTTGGCGTCATCCATTGGGGGGACCCTGGGCTTGTAGGCCCCTACCCTTCTCTTCCCTCAGTCCCTCTCCACTCATCGGGAGCAATCCCCGTCCCTCACTTTCCCCTGCTCCGAGCTCACTCCCAAAACAGACCCAGGCAGTTTCAGCTCCTGCCACCCTCACGCACACCCTGGAATCCCTGGCTCTGACTTTGCCATGGATCCCCCCTCCACCTTGCCGCACATAGATAACAGCAGGCGTGATCACACATGCACACTAACATGCATGCCGCGGGCACATGCTCAAGACGTGTGGACACCCCAGCGTGTATGTACTTGTGTAGATGTATGTAGATCCCCTGAACCTCTTTCTGCCACCTCCATCCTGTGTGGTCTGAACTTCCCTCTCTCCCGTTGCTGTGCAGACTGTGGCCGAGTAGAACACAGCAGCCCGCCATACCCCAACCTGTCTTCTGTGAACAGACATGTGTAGTGCAGGTGTGTGTGTGTGTGTGTGTGTGTGTGTGTGCATAGATCTGTAGCCATACAATGTGTGTACATGGAGTTGTCTAAGTGTGAAAACCCAATGCAAAAGCAGCTCCTCCACTGACCTCTCTCCTATCTGCTCCATCTGGAGTGGGAGGTACGTGTGAGGGTAATTCCAGCCTCCGAGGATCCAGGGAGGCCCAGAGACCACTGCACATGTCTCCTGTGATGTAGAATTCACAAACTCTCCTGGCTCAGTTACTGCCAGGGGTTCACTTAATGTCCTGGGGACTCCCCCCACCCGTGTGTGTGTGTGTGTGTGTGTGTGTGTGTGTGTGTGTGTGTGTGTGTTGAGCCTTGAGTTCAGGGGAGGCAAGTGGAAGCCTGTGTGTAAATGATAAAGATCCTGACTTAGTTTGTATGAGTGTGTACTTCCTAATAGATGGTGATGTAAAGGGCTTGTGCACAGGACTCTCTCTCTCTCTCTCTGTCTCTCTGTCTGTCTGTCTCTGTCTCTCTCTCTGTGGTGTAGTGTTGATAATCTTCTCCTAGACAGAGCCATCCATGCTGTGAATCAGACACTAGTTTTGAATGGGTAGAGATAGCTGTCACTAAGCTACTGGAAGACAACTGTGTACGTGTGCACCCTTATGGACTTTCTACATGTTTCTGCTTCTGTGCATCACGCGCACACACGTTTCTCTTTAAGTTCATGCTCCCCAGGTTTGTTTCTCCAGACTTAGTTGCTCCCTCCCTTTCCTCAGAACAGCGGCTCACACTGCTCCATCAGGAGTGTGCCAGTGCCGTGTCCTCCCTCTCCAGACCATCTGACGGGAGCACACACCCAGACTCTTACCTTTCTCTTTCTGCCTGACAGCAGTACTGAGCCTTGAACAACTAGCATGTCCTAGTGTGTTCATAAATGCCAAGGCTGAGGAAGTTCCAGAAAGGTGGTCACACACAGGGGCTGGGGCCTCACACACAAACAGCATGGTGCCCATCCTGGGCCACACCAGTTTGCACACAAACTGTCTCCTGGAAGGAGTGTGGTAGGCCTAAGGAGGTAAGATGCCAAGGGTTGCTCCAGACAAGTGGGAAACCATGGCATTTACCCTTCCTGCCTCTCAGACTCACCTCGAAGCTCGTTTGTCCTCACTGCCTCAGCCAATGCTCTGAACTCTTCCTCGAGGAACTTGTGTTTGGGCAGCTGGATTTTACACACACTTGAGTGGCTACTTAGGGCCATCCTTGAATCTGTCCCTCAGACACATGTACTGCTGAAGCATCAGCCATGGCCACTACCACAGCCGGGTGACAGGGAGGTTGAGACAGGGAGCATCCTCCAGCGGTGAGGAATGGAGAAAGCCCTTCCACTGTGTGCACAGCTATGTGTGCACTTTGTGGGCTCTCTGGGAGCAGGCAGGATGTCAGCGGGATAAAGGACAGCACTGCAAGTCCTGTGAACGTGTAGGCACACAGAGGCACATGTGTCCTGGCCTGCAATCGGGTAGCCATGTGAAGTGTGTGTGAACACAGGTGCATGCAGGACGAGGGGAGAGGAGGAGTCCCTGAAAATATGGCTTTCTAGATGGAAATGTTCTGAGCAAGCCCTGACAGCTCATCTCTTTCCTGCCTGGCTGTTTGAGCTCTGCCCACCTGGTGTGTATGCGTGTGTGCATGTGTGCATCCACATGTGTGTAACCCCCAGGTTAGCTGTGCTGAGGAAGGAGCCTGACTATCCATTTCCAGAATACTCTTCGGCAGGACAGGAGTTCGCCCAGAGCTTCGTGCCCCCATCCTTGACTTCTCTGGAGATGCCAGAGGAGGCCCCAGCATCCTCCCACTTTTTCCTTCAGCCCAGCCAGAACCCCCTTCAACCTAGGTGTTTCTAGCAGCCTCTCTTGACACCCCAGTCACGGTGTTCCCAAGGACAGACTGTGGCTGGCATGCTGCTTTTGCCTCTTTGAATGGCACTGGGCTCAGGGCTGCCCACCACTGGGCCTCAAGTGGATTAGCAGTCCTGAGTCTGCTGTAACCCAGCTTTCTACAAGACCTACACATCACATGATGGACAAGCTTGTTGACCGTTGTCCATATGTGTGTCCTGGATGATTGTCTGGGGGCTGGTGTCTTTTGCATGTTCTCAGATAAGTGTGTGCCGCCTGCCCTCCACACACCTAAAACCATCAAGCCCAAATGTGCCCCCGTGGTGGTCCTAGGCCCAAGCCAGGACTCAATGCTTCCATTGTCCCTTCCTTGCCTCTTACAAAGCCCACTATGTGTCCGTCTCCTGTGCCCGTGGGTCATCACGCTCTTGTCATGCCTTGAGCGTGTACACATGATGTGTTCTGTGAACTCACCCTGCCCTGCCCACCTCACAGAGGACAAGATGGCTGGTCCCTAGCTCCCCTCTCCCCACCTCGCCTCTCCCCACGCCCCGCTGTGCAGCTGTGTGCGTTGGTGTGTTTCTGTGTTGCTGGCGTGTCACGTGATGTAGCCATGTTTGCTGACATGAGCCCCTGCCCCCTTTTTTTCTCCATTGGTTTCTAGAACTCTCTCCCTCCCCTCCCCTGAGGGGACAGGACTCCTGGGGCCTGGCTGGGGGCCCAGAGCCTGGCCACCCTCCTGTTAGCCCTCAGAGTCTTATTTCTCTCTATTGGTGATCAACTTGCAAATGGATCAAATACAGGAAATTTTGACCCCTGCCCCAGACCTGCATGTCCTGTCCCCAGAGTGCCCGAACCCCATCCTGGGCCAGGTTGGGCCTGGTGGGACGGGAGAAATAGCAACCAATCCAACAGCGGGCTTGCTGTGTGCTCACTTCCTTCTGTCCCCACATGGGACAGGCGCCGTGGTGACGGGAGACACTTGGGGGAGGGGAGACAACAGGTAGACACAGACTTGGAAAAGGATTTTAATCCAGGCTTGGCCTGATACTACATGGTTGGCCCCCTTGGCAGAAAGCTAACAATATCACAGGTACTGAATGTGGTTGGAGAAGACATGGAAACTCACTGATTTCTTCAGCTTTCTTTAAAGCAAATTAAAAGATAAATGTCTAATAGAGATACACATTTAAATAATGATAGAACTATAACCCCTTAAGGAGAGCCAGATGTGGCAGAAGCCAGGTCTGAAGACCACCTGGAGTAAGCAGACCAGCGTGAGCCCCTTCCTGCTTGAGAAACCAGAAGTGGGAAAGGTAGTGAGACCATTTAGAAATCAGTTTTGCCACTCAGCTGGCAGGCCTCAGGACCAAAGATAGGCCTGTTCCTAAACCCTGTTAGAACTTGGAGGCTGGGATAGCACCCAGGCTCAAGATCTATGTAGTTAAAACGTGGCACGGTTCCTACCACCCAGTCAGGCACCACAGCCCCTAGCTTCAGAAGGCAGTCGTTTCTCTCCATCCAGGCTCTGAAGGTTCAGGACCTTGAGTGTGTGCCACAGTGGCCTCCAGTCCCTGGCCCTGCTGTCACCAGGCCGAACCCTCCAAGGCCTGCACCCAGTGAATGGTGCGGGCCTTGCTCTCTTCCCATGAGAAGAGGGGCTTGTAGCCAAAATGGCGCTGTGCCTTGTTGGTGCTGACAGTAAAGGTGGTGTTGGCCACGGCCAGAGTGTAGGGATTCAGCAGGGGTGTGTACAGTACCAGTGGGCGAAGCAACCACTGCAGCAGGGCATTGAGAGTAGCCAGCAGCAGCAGCAGCCAGTAGGGCAGCAGTGGCTGGGTGCCTATCAGCCGAAGTCCACAGGGACCCAGAAACTCCATGTTGAAGTCCTCGTAGCTCTTATAAGGTGATTTATCATAGCAGAAATACACCTGGCCACCCATGAGTGCTGCCCGCTGCTCCAGCTCTCGGGCCACCAGCACGTGCATCCAAGCCACATTGCCTACCAGTAGGGAGGGAGGCAGATAAGCCCCTGAGGACCCTTGGTCCAGGCCCCTGTTTGGCCCAAACCTCACTACCAACTGGTCAAGGTGGCTCTCCCCCACCCCTGTAGCCACCCGCCCTCCCGGATATCCCGTAGCTACTCGGTTCCTGTCTGGATGCTGCCCTTGTCTTTCTCTGGAGAACTGTCCTCACCCTGCTTCAGTGCTCGGCATAACCCATGACATGTCAGCCCTCCCAGCTGGCGTGGAGACTTTCTCTTGCGATCCATGCAGAAAGTGCCCACATGATCACCGTCTGCCTGAGCCCTCACAGGGCCAGGGGGACACTCGTGACTCTGCCACCTTCAGAGCCAGCCCCCTTGCGCTGCTCTCGGGCTCCCTTTGCCTTGCTCTGTCCTTACCAACATAGACTCGACCGTGCTCCACAGAAGCCGGGACAACTCGAAAGAGCCGACCCCCAAAGCGCAGTCCTTGGTTGTAGAAATCTCTTATGACCTGATGACCTTCACCGTAGATGCCCGTGGGTCGAAGGGCACATGTCACCAGGGGTAGCCCTCCGTTGACCTGGTGGCAAAGGGAAAATGATGGAGCACACGCTTCTATCCTGGCCACCATGGGGCGGAGATGAATGCAAAGAAGCCTGGGGGTCAGGTTCTCCTCTACCTTCAGCACCCCAAGCCCTGTTTTTGCAGCCTACCTTCCTTCCGTTGGCCTCCAGGACCAGTTGCTCAGCAAGGGCTTTGCTGCAAGGGTAGGGGTGCCTGTGGACTGCTTCATATGGGGTGTCCTCATTGCCCCTAGAGGGGGAGAAAACAGATTCAATGCTGGAGGTAAAGGGCCTCTGACATTCGGTGGGGCTGAGCTCACCTGTAGAAGGGGTGGCCCTTGATATTAGGCCCCACAACTTCCATGCTGCTTGTGTAGACCAGGAACTGAGTTCCAGTCCGTATACAAGCCTCGATCACATTCTGCGTGCCTGTGAAGGGAAGGGACAAATGTAAGCTGTCTTCTTCCTGCCTCGACATCTTTTTTGGCTTCACCCTGTGTCCAGGGTGAACCACCACAGGTTAGGAAAGGGTGGGGGAGCAGTGACGGGGCCCCGTGATCAGCAGGACAGGCTATCACAAGAAAATCACAGGATGCCCATGCTAAGGTCAGGCCACATGCTAAGGAATGACGGTGTCACACGGAAGAACATGTAGGTAGCACCTCACCCTGCACGTTCACTTTGTGGATGGTCTTTGGACTGGCCTTCCCAAACACATCCACCAGCCCAGCTGTGTGGATGACCACATGAGATCCAGCCACAGCAGCTGCCACCTCGTGGGCCTGAGTCACATCCCCCTGGATGGCGGTCACCTGCACAGGCCCTGGTGGAGAAGCCCAAGGCAGTGTCAGAGCTGAGGACTTCGCCGGCTGCAGAGTTTGGCCTGCATGCCCCTAGGGGACCATGTGTTCCCTGTGACTCACCCATCCCGCCTGCGTGAGCTGGAGGACAGACATAGGAATCACCTTTTCCACAACTGCACAAATCCCAGTTTGGGGAGGTTGGGGCGCCACACCTACTGCCCCACTCAGTCACCTGTTTTCAGCTCCTCCAGCCAGGAACTGAGGTGCAGGTCAAAGACACGCAGCTCCCGAAGCCTGGGCTCCCGCTCCAGCAGCATTCGAACAATATGCTCCCCGAGGAAGCCACAACCACCTGTGACCAGGTAGACCAGTGTTGGCACCTGTGCAGATTCTGCCATGCCCAGCTGTGGGAAGAGAATTTAGCTCACTAGAATTGCCTGACACCACTTGCTTCAACTATGTGTTTTTCCTAGAAGGGATCTAGTAGGTGGGGCGATAATCTAGGTGGAAGAGGCTTAGTAGCTGTGGGTTGCAGTTGTGTGCTGGTAGCAATCAGACTGCCTACCCTCTTACCCTGCTAAATCACCCGGATTGGATGCAGAACGGGCTAGGGATTGAGGTGGATGGAAAAAATGACTGGGGATACTAAAGAAGGGAAAAAAGGTAAAGAGTCGTTTAGAAAGGGTGCAAGGAGGTGGTAAGGACTGAGCGAAGTAAGAGAAGGGCCCCTTGGGCTCAGTATTGTCTCTGCCTACCTGTAGCTAGTCCCAGGGAGTCCAAACTGGCCACTGGGAGAGGCTGTGTCCTGGGCTGGTGGGCCAGCTAGCTGCACACAGGCTTCCTTCCTTCCGTTTGCTCCTCCTCCCTGGCCCATTCCAGGAAGACCAGCCTAGCCTCCACCCCTAGGGGCGGGCAAGGGAGTTTGGAGGAGGAGGGAATTCTCTTGCCAGAGTGCCCCCTGGTGGCCATTCCACTCTCTGTGGCAGAGGACAGAACCTGCCCACTTGCTAAAGACGTATTTAGGGATAATGGGGTCGAGACAGGGTGACCTCATCACTGCTACGAGACCTTGCTTCTTCCCTCCTGCTGGGTTTCCCAAGAGGCTGGAGTCCCAGCACCAGCTGTGGTTCTGGGGAGAGAGAGGAGGGAAGCCTGATCTTGGTACAGCTCTGGCTAGCATCCCTGGGGAGATACGGGCTGGTTGTTGTAGTCCTTTAGGTGGTTGGTCCACAGCAATACTGCTGTCCGCAGGCCTATTCACCCCAAACTTCAGGCCACCCACTTTCGTCCTCTCACTTCACCCGCATCCCAGCCTGCTCTTCCCAAAGATATTGACCAAGCATTTTTGTACAATAAAGTTTAATCACAATTATAAAAATGTGGCGTTGGGTTTTCACTATTAACATTATATACAATCCAGCCCAACAAGAAGGGCCTGCCCCCCACCATCCTGGCCCACTGAGCCAGAGCTCTGAGACACCAGGGTGGGAGGGTGACCCACAGGGTCTGGCAGGAACAGATGAGGCAGGGTTCCAGGCACAGAGTTCCCAGGACTAGGGGCCAAAGGCCCCCCCAGGGGGAGAACATGGCCACTGCCCCAGAGACCCCTAAATTGGGGAGGGGTGCATATAGGACAGAAGGGGAAGTCCCCACTAACATGAAGCAGAGGGCTCTTCAGCCCCCAAGAATAGCATCTATACAGGCTGGTACCCCAGGTTTCCACAGGAAACAGCTGCTGGCAGCTACACAACATTTACAGCTTCTTCTCCGCAAAGAAAAAAAAATTAAGAGGGTGGTTGGGCAAAGGGTACGGGGAGTCAGAAGTTACCTCAAAGGACTGAGGCTCCCTTGCTGGGCTCAGGGCCCCTATCCCACATGTGGAGATGGGGACATGTGGGCCCTGCTGAGCCCACTAAGGCTGGGGGTGCTGGGAGCTTAGGGCACCAAGGGGGAATAAATAGGGGTGAGGGCACCAGTCCTGCCCCACCTCAGTTGAGGGAGCCACGGCAGCTTTCAGTGCCGCACAGACACGGGATCTTGTTGTCCTCTAGTGGGAACTTGTAGTCGTAGGTGATCTCCTCATCCACGCCAATGGGCTGCTTGGAGTAGATCACAATCTTCTTCTGAGACTCGATGGTGATCACTTTAGCGTAGCAGTTGGGCTGCAGGAGGGGCAGTGTAAGCCGCAGCCCCACCTCACCCTTGCCCAGCCCAGCCCTGGCCCAGCCCTGAGCGCACCGTGCAGCAGTGGTTGATGAACCTGGCGAGGTTGCCACACTTGGTGGCATCAATGATGGTATCGTGATCCACCCGGAAAAGGTAGCTGCTGCCAATGCCCTCCTGAACGTAGCGTTTCTCCCGCATGTCAGCTACCATCTGGGAGGATGAGATGCACACGTCATGGACATCAGCCACTGCACGGGCTAGACTTGCTCCCAGCAGCTACTGGGGTCACACTGATTGGATAAGCACCTGGGTCTACCTGCTCCCACCTATTCTGACCCAAAGTCAGCCACAGAAAGACTCTGGAGAAACCAGTATTGGCTCTTCGGAGAACCTGTGGCCACAGTGGAGCCAACAGTATGCTGTGGGCTTGGGGCAGCTTCTGAGATGACAGTGCCATGCCTTCAATTGAATCCTCTCCTAAGACTATCCTTCCCAAATAGACACCTATGGGCAGCTGGCAAGAGCAGATGGCAGATGGTCTGTGCCAGGACAAAGGCTTTCAGCAAGGGGCAGCCATTCCTAGGAAATAAGCAATGCATTCTCCATTCTCACTGGGTGACCTTACCCCTTTGCAGAGTTCTAACCAGCAGTTCTGTGGTGAGGACTCCTCCAGGCTTCAATCTCCAGCCAAGTCCACCTCAGTAGGACTGTGGGATGTCATCCCTACAACCCTAGGACCCTGAGCCTATGTCTACACTGGGACAATCCTGATCTTATTTCTGTTCCTTCTGCTGCTCCCAATCACATTCCTAGAAGCTAATGGGAATACCTTGAGAAAGACCTCAACACCTTACCTTCACCCTCTACGGCCAACTACCTGGTTCTGTCAACCACTCTGGACCCACAGGCTAGACTCCTGTCATCCCTGGGCCACTACCTCTTCCATACCTTGGCTTTGATCTGCCATTAAGCCCCACCGAGACCAGCCTACACAAGCTCTTTTCTACACAGCCAGAGGGAGCTTATTAGCTTCTCAAGTCCTTGCTTGCACAGCTTCCAGGACATTCCCCATCCATCCACAAGGTCACACTTGACTGATATGGTTCCAGCTCTGAGGAGTTGGCTCCTCTTGCATTTCCAGGCTCACATCTCTGTCACTAGCCCTGAACACATGCACTGGCCACATCTTCCTAAGAGGATGCAGCTTCTAAGCCTTTGCACATGCTGTCCCCAGAACTGGAGCACATGTATCCTGCTGCCCCAGGAGTTCACGGCCCTTTAGCTTCCAGGGCTCTGGGAGGCTCTGGGTCCCGACATCTACAACTCCCTGGTATCAACACCATTCTTGACTATCATTGCTGCCCAGTGTTCCTGGGAGGCTGGCCTACTAACGTCTACTTTACTAAGTAAGTCTCAAAGCTGAGCAGTGGCAGTAGCAGTAATGAGTGAGGCTTTGTAAAAGCCTCAGATGATGGCGTGAAATCTCATGCTGTTGTACAGTCAGCAGCTAGGCTGATGCTGGAGTGGAACCTTACCTGGCGGATGTTCTGGCCAACATATTCTATCACCATCTCATCAGCTGCGATGGGTTCCATGGCAAACAGACCCCACTCATGGATCCGGCTCCGGCCAAATCGGAGTTTCTTCTTCCGGAACTAAGAGACAGAAAGTAGCTTTAACGGTTTGATGCTCCCACAAACTTGCACCTTCTCCTGTCTCACAGGATCACATCAGGGGCAATCTCCTTGTTGTGTTTTTTTTCACTGGGTCTCCTCCCTCCTCCAGTTTCCCCTCCTGACCTTGAGCTGGTTTAGCTTTAGCAGATCACTATCCATGATGGCTGAGGTGCCAATGGCGCTCAGTAACCGCCGCTGCTCTGACCGTCGCTCAGAAAGCACCCGATTAGTCCCCTGTGAACAAGATTAAGGTGGTGGTGAGTGCTTGAAGGACTGGAAGGAGGAGGCAAGCTAGGGCTTGGGGCAGGGCTCTACCTGAGTGTCCACGCCTTCCAGCTGTCGGGCTGAGACAGGGCACACATCCAGGTACTTGTCCTTCTCCTTCTTGCTGATGGGATAGTAACCTTCGCTGCGTGCAGAGCCTGTCTGATGCTCCCGGGGCCCATCTTGGGGCCGTCGCTTGCGCTTTGGAGTGCTTAGGTTGGTGAGTGCAGGGTGTTAAGGAAGAGAACAGGTTCCCTACTGGCCAGTCCCTTGGGGCCCACACCTCCTGTCCATCCCAAACCCAGCCTATCCGGTAGCTGGTCCAACGGTGAGAACATTCAGGAGACAGACTGGATAAGGCAAGTCTAGACCTTACCTGTTCTGTCAGAAAAGACACTAGGCAGAGGGAAAAGAAAGCTGGCAGCTAGAGAACCCCAAAGCTAACCAAGGCACAGTGAGTTAGACAGATAGGAGACCAGTATACAATCCTAGGAGTGACCGGAGGATGACATTTCTGGCCACATGACCTCAAGGAAAGCTGTCCCCACCCCAACCCCGTGTCTTGCTCTAGGGAATAAGCAGGCTCTGTGGCTCAGGATATTTGTGTGATGGACCCAGTGGGTATCATTAAGCCAGTCGGCCCCACTGGTCTGCTGCAGCAGCCGCTCATATGTGAGTCGCAAGTAGCTCATGTCTTCCAAGTCCAGGCCTGAGTTCCAAATGTCATATAGGATGGTCATCTGCTCAAATTCACTCCTTGGTTCAAAGGATGGAGGCGGTGGGGGTGGGGGTGGGAGTGGTGGCCGTCTTCGTCGAGTGTGGGAGCGGAGGCTGCGCCTCCTGATAGCTCCTTCCTCGTCACTGCTGCTGCTGCTGCTGCTGCTTTCTGAAGACTCGGACTCCTCTTCCTCCTCATCTTCCTCCTCATCCTCCCCCTCCTGCTCTGGATGCTGCTGCTGCAACTGTTGCTTTGACTCCTCTGCCTCAGCCACCACCACCTCAGGGGCCTCCAAGACTTCATCAGCTGGGGAGCTGAAGAGTGCATCCAGGGCAGGAGCTGGCTCTAAGGGCCGAGGTGCTGGTGTGGCAGGTGGAGGCTTGATGGCCAGGGCATAGTTGTGTTCTAAGAGGATATGGCTGAGTAGAGGACTTGGGCGCTCAGCCTCGTCTGAGGTCTCTGTGGCCTCTGAGTCGTCACCAGTGGGTAGGATAGCTAACCCACGTCTGGCTGGGGTCAGGGCTAGATCGGCCAGCACTGCCAGGTCCACTTCTGTCCCTGACTCAGTGGCTTCTTCTTCTTCAGTAGAGCGGACACGACCTCCAGCCCGATTCCGACCCCCTCGGGTCACCTCCTCAGGCCAACTCTTAACCAGAGATGCATGGTCCAGGGGCAGGTTCCGAATGGTCCGCTCCACAACCCGGGGAACTTTTCGAGAGACTGGACCAGGAGACTTGGCCTGCAGTGGGGCAGCTGGGGGAGGCTCTGGGGTTGGTGTCTCCTCAGCGGCAGAGAAGGAGACAGTTTTCCGGCGTTTCTTAGGTGGGGGTAGGAGAGGGATAGGAGAAGAGGGACGCTCATCCAGGCGGGGGGCAGGGTCTGGAGGTCCAGCTGGTGGCTCTGGAGGAGGCTGTGGTATATTAGGAGGTGCTTCCTCAGCAGTACCTGGGGATGGAAGCACGTGGGCAAAGGCCAACTTCATTAGACAAAACTGTCAGGGCTGGAAACCTGGGCTCAGCTATACTAGCGTGAAGCAGCCTTACTTCATCAAGTTCTACTCTATTCTGCCTCAGCTTCCATATAAAGTTTTGTTTTGTTTTTTTTGGGGAAAGGGTTTCACTGTAGCTTTTGGAGTCTATCCTGGAACTAGCTCTTGTAGACCAGGCTGGCCTCGAACTCACAGAGATCCAGCTGCCTCTGCCTTCCAAGTGCTGGGATTAAAGGTGTGCGCCACCGCTGCCAGCCAGCTTCCATCTAATACACTCATGATGATAAATACACATACCTGCTTACACAGTGGACACTCCTGCCTGCCTCTCTCCTGCCCATATCACTCTCAGCCCTGTGTGCTCCCTGAACAGGATAGGGCTCTGTACCTATTCATTATTCCAGCTAACAAGCATCTACTCTGGTCATGTCAGGCATGGAGAAAACTCAGAGGAGACAGACAAGTGCAGGAAGCTTTCATTCAAATGGGATAACTGACCAAATCAAATGTCTAGTCAAACTAGAAAAACCAGGGAAGGAAGGGCTGCCACAAAAAAAAAATTGGGTTTCTAGATTATTTATAAGACCGTTGGAAAATAATGACTAGACACTTGTGGGTTTATAGCTTTTACATCTCACTGTACCATTTTCTTTCTCTCTTTTTTTTTAAAGATTTTTATTTTTATGTATACATGGTTCTACAGTACAGAAGAGGGCACCAGATCTTATTACAGATGGTTGTGAGCCACCATGTGGTTGCTGGGAATTGAACCCAGGACCTCTGGAAGAGTAGCCAGTGTTCTTTACCTCTGAGCCACCTCTCCAGCCACCGTCACTGTACCATTTTCAATACTAAGTGGCAGCCAGTACCACATCTGGCTGGGCAGGCAGCAATCAGCTGAGCATACTGCCTTAAACTGAGTGCTCCTTACTTGGGAACACTAAGTAAGGCCCTTCAATGTGTTGTGTCACGTGGGTATCACGTGGGTCTCAGACAATGGCAAAGTACACATCTTAGCATCCAACTCAGCTTCTTCACACAGGTTTCTTCGGTCCCTCACTTCCACAGGCTTTCATTTAGGATACAATTTTTGGGTTACCTGCTCAGGCAGTACAACTACTTTTTTTCTGGGAATTGCTCGTCCATGACCTCAATTCTTAAAGACAAGGCCCTAGAAGTCAGTGTCCCCCAGCTTTCTCCCTCAGAGCCATCACTAAGTGATACCACAAAGACTGCACCTGATCCAAGCTGGCCCAATCACAGACTTCTAAGAAGGTCTAAGATAGTAGGTTGGTTGGCCTATTGCTAGCCTGGTGGTTGGTGAGTATGAACACTGTACTGGAATGAAGAACCAAAGGAAACAAATTTCCCGGGGAAAGCAAAAATAAACCAAGCTAAAAGACAAAAGAAAGACAAGACCACTGGGCTGTGGTGGCACACACCTTTCATCCCAGCACTCAGGAGGCAGAGGCAGGCGGATCTCTGTGAGTTGGAGGCCAGCCTGGTCTACAGAGCACGTTCTAGGACAGGCTCCAAATATACACAAAGAAACCCTGTCTTGAAAAACCAAAAAAGAAAATAAAAAAGGCAAGACCAAGATGTTCTACTCGTCTCTGAATTCTCCCAGTAAGCATACCATGTAAGCATATCCACACCCACCCACTCCATCTTCTGCTTTTTGAATGAGGTCTCATGTAGCTCAGACTAGCCTGGAGCTCAGTGGAGTCCAGGATGAAGCTCATATCACCGGCTGCTATATAAACTGACTGAAATTGGCTGCTATATCTAGACCCTCAACGTCTTTTCTTTAATTAGGCTACTAGTTAGTTATTAAGCTGACAATTTCCAGAGGATCGTGTGAACTACCTTTTCAGGTCTTCCCCAATTTCCTGGTAAGCCACACAGCCCTCCTTGTATACCATACCCTTAGAGGAAACTAGCTATCGCTGTTACCTTCCCTTGTCCCTTATTACTTGCTTTCAGCCTCAACTATTCATCTGAAATTTGTAATTCTAATGACCTGTCACGTCCAAGGCACTTCTATCTTATTATAACTTCTCCTGTGCACAATAACATAGTCTAACCCCGCCTTTTCATTTTTTATTTATTCAGTCAGTTAGTATTGGACACTGTACCTAGGACTTTTGCATGCTAGTAAATACTACCACTGAGCTAGACAGCTGGACCTTTGTAAAATTCTATTTCGATAGAGGGTCTTGCTAAATTGCCTAGATTAGGCCTGAATAGTCTAAAATGGCCTCAAACTTTATATCTTCCTGCCTGACTCCAAAACCTCAGCTCTATAACCCAATTGCCAATGTTTTCAACTCAAAGTCCAGAGGCCACAACTCAACTCCAAATCATCTGTGCCTATAATCCTAGGTCACTTTACCATCTTTTTGTGGCATGTAGTATCACCAAGTTATTTATCCTCTTCTTCATCCTGATTTCCACTTATTTTCTGTCTCTGACCCACAACCTCAAGTGTAATTCTTCAACTGTCTACCCTGGTTT